>NC_055992.1:98577237-98881810 GCF_018446385.1 Zingiber officinale | reverse complement strand
AAATTAAATTAAGTTAGATTTGTTATGATCTAACGATGTAACTAAGTGTACAAGAGAAGTTCAGATAGGTTGATGGGTTGACAGGATATTTGACAAGAAATCTAGCTAGGTCGACGGACTGACAGGATAGCTGGTACGAAGTCCAGTTAGGTCGACGGGCTGATCGAATATCTGACACGAAGTCCAGCTAGGTCAACAGGCCGATCGGATAGCTGACACGAAGTTCAGACAGGCCGACGGGCTGACCGGATGTCTGACAAAGCGGTAAGTTAAGGTAAGTCATTAGAGGGGAGTGACATGGTGAGGACGCATTCCCCGTTTGAGAGAACAGTAGGCGTCGATCCAACTTAGATCCATTTTAAAAATCTAAGTTAAGATCTTGACTAGATTCTGATCTCGAGGAGACAGAATCTAATTACTACTCTACTTGTTATATATTGTGCTAACTTTGTTTTGCAAGGTAATATAATTTTTATTTGTCTCGAACTAACTTTTTCTTACAAGAAAATGATTTGCTGGAAAAGGTGGTTCGGCGCCCGGAACGGATTCGGGCACCCGGAGTGGTTTGGGCACCTAGAACTGGTCCGGGTGCCCGGAATGCCTAAGGCGTATCTGCTCGTCAACTCAGAGGACGCTGATTGTGTTAGAGTGTATATTAAAAGTTTAGCTTTTTGTATAAACATTTATTTTGAAATAAGAATTACATTGGTCAAATGTCTACATTTATGCTAAGTGTAGTTGTCCATTTAATTTATATTGTAGATAACATGGTATGAGGTGATACACAGAAGATCATGTTATCAGTTCCTTATAAATTATAAATAGTAGCTCACAACCAAGATGGAATGGGACAAGCCATTGGAGTGGTTGTAGTGTAATTTGATATTAGTTTATCTTGACTATAAAATTACACTAGTATACCATGAGTGTATTGAGCAGGACCATTTGAGATAGTTTCTTTTTATACTGACTAAATAAAAGAACAAAACTTCTGTTATTATGGAAGTGTGTACTCTTAATCATGATATAATAACAAGCATGTATACTTAATATTTATTTCTTTAATTTATCAAAGGGTGATATTTAGTTCGTTAAATCAATAGGCCCGATAAGTTCGGAAGTGATATTATTTATATGGTGTGTTGTTGATTATAGAATGAAACTGTGTCCTAGTAATCTAGGTTGATGATGTCCCCTTGAGGAGCTCGTAAGGGTTGTCATGTAAACCCTGCAGGTGGACTTAGTTCGACATGACAATAAGGTTGAGTGGTACTACTTTTGGAGCTAGATATTAATTAAGTGAGTTGTCAGCAACTCATTTAATTAGTGGGCATTCGATATCTTAAATACAGGGAGATTAACGCACTCATGATAAGAAGGAGCGCATATTGTAATATGGGATTGGTGCGGTAGTGCAATAATAACTCTTTAGTGGTATGAATTATTATTGATGAACTTGAGTTGGGTGTTCGGGGCGAACACGGGAAGTTTAAGCTCATCGGGAGACCAAAACCAATTCCTCCTCTCGGTCCCTGTTGTAACCTCTTATTTATAAAGTCTTATATTCACTTAAAGCCAAACTTCTTACCCATCTTGATGTGGTCGTTTAGCCAAGCTTGGAGCCCAAGTTAAGGCCGACCAAGCCAAAGATTGGAGCCAAGTTTATGGCTGGCCAAGCTTGGAGCCCAAGGTAGGTGGAGAACCACATTAAAATAAAAGGATATTTTAAATTTTAAAATCTTTCCTTTTGTGGAAGCTATGGTTTTAAAAGAGAGTTTTTAAATTTTAGAATCTTTTCTTTTATAGCTTTATACAAAGGATTAAGAGAAAAGTTTGATAGCTTTTCTTATTTGTAGTTAAAAGGAAGATTTTAATTTTTGATAAAACTTTCCCTTTTTGTAACCATCCACATGTTTTAAAAGAGAAATTTTAATTTATAAAATTTCCCTTTTATAACTAATAAGGGATTTAAAAGAGAAATGTTTTTATTAAAATTTCTTACCGGAAACAAATAAGGAAGTTTTATTTTTGTATTTAAAACTTTCCTTATTTGGAGCACAAGTATAGGGTCGGCCATGACAAGCACTAAAGGAAGTTTTAATTTTTTATTTTAAAATTTTCATTTTTAGTCATGGGTAAGGAATATAAGGAAGTTTTAATTATGTTTAAAACTTTCCTTTATTACCAAGACCAAGGATTATAAAAGAGATGGAGGAGTGCTTCATGAGATAACACATCTTCTATTCTTCTCTTCCAATCCTTTGGTGGCCGACCCTCTTCCTTTTCTCTTCTCCTTTTGTTTTCTTTCTTGGAGGCCGGCGGCATCTAGTGTGGTGATCTCTTGGTGGCCGGTTGCTTTATGGAGAATAATAAGAGAAGGAAGCTCTCTTGTCTAGCATCCCTTGGAGGTTAGTTGGTGGCCAGATCTTGGAAGCAAAGGAAGAAGCTTGGGTAGATTTCATCTTGGAAGATCGTTGCCCACACGACATCAAAGAGAAGGAGAGGAATACAGCAAAAGATCAAGAGGTCTATTAGCTACAAAAGGTATACCTAGTTATTAGTTTCCGCATCATAACTAGTTCATCTTTTGTATAGATTTTGAAAAACCAAACACAAGAGGTTATCGGTTTTAAGTTATCATTTTTGTTATCGATTTTATTTTTCGATTTCATGTTTCGATAATGTATTTCTATTGAGGTCTCTGTAGTTAAACCTAATTTACTGTAAGAAGTTAAATATCCGATTTCTTTGAGAGGCTTTGTCTAGGAAGTGGTGGATGATCTCATACCCAAGAAGGCCTAGTGCCTCGCCATGTTTAACCTGGAAGTCGATCTTTGAAATAGATATTTGATAACTTCTGTAATATGGTTTAACTTAGGAAGATCACATTGGTTAAACTTGGAGTAAAAATATTAAGTATCGTTTCCAATCCAAGTTTAACTTCTGAAGGACAATTTGGATTAATAATGTTAAGCATTGTTGGCAATCCAAATTTAACTTCAGTAGAGCATATGGGTAGCTAGGATAGTTCTATGCTTGTACAAAATTTTTGTACAGGGGAACTAGGACGGTATTCTGAGTAGCAACCAACAGATTGGTTGGCTGACGTCACGGTTTAGGCACCCGAAAGGAATCCAGGCGCCCGGAACTACCTATATAAGTAGCCTTCCACCAAGAGCACAGAACATAACGTTATTCTGTGATTGCCTTCTTGCGCGCTGCTCTAAAGAAGTTCCTGTGACTCGACGATGTGACTCCGAAGGCCGAGTGACGCTGCTCCGATGACCGAGCAACACAACTCTGATGACAGAGTGACGCGACTCCAACAACTGAAATCACAGCCTTCCAGATTTCTAAGAAGTTGTTAGTATACTTGTTTATTTCTACACTTAAATTATACATTCATTGTATTTCTCTTGTAAAAGATTTACGAATTATTAGTGAATTGTCCACCGAAAGTACTATTACGTGCGAACCTTGGAGTAAGAGTCGACGAAAACTCTAAACCAAGTAAAACTTGGTTTGTTAGCATTGTTATCTTTCCGTTGCGTACTCAATTTAATTCTTGATTTTCGATGATCACTATTCACCCCTAGTGTTCTTCATGATCCAACAAGTGGTATCAGAGCAGTTACCGCTCTGATTTGGTGCAACCACGAATCAGGCAAAGAGGGTGAAAATTTTTGTTTTCTCATTTTTTGGTTTTAAGTTTTTTGACATAATACAAATTGGTACCATTACCTCTTTGGAAACATTTTCTCGTAGCAAACCAATCCGAATTAGTACAACACCAATTCAGTTTTAATATTTTTATTTTTATCCTAAACTACTAATCCAAGACCAAAAGTCTTGGGACCATCTCTATTTGTCTTTATTGTGTGCAAGAGCAATGATCCTAAATGAGGGATACAACACTGTCCGTCCTCCCCTCTTCAACGACGACGACTTCCCATACTGGAAGAAGAGAATGGAGGTCTATCTGAAAATCGACTTCGACAAGTGGTTCAGCGTCACCAGAGGCTACAAGGCTCTCGTCGACAACTTCGGAAATCCAATAAACTCGGAACATTGGAATCCGAAAATGAAAAAGAAAGCCCAGACTGACTTCAAAGCTCTCAACACACTACAATGCGGGCTAACAAAGGAAGAGTTGAACTGTGTGGGCTCACACGAAAATGTGAAAGAACTGTGGGACAAGCTCATCAAATTGCACGAGGGAACCAACGACGTGAAGGTAATCAAAAGAGACCTCTAGTTGAATAAATTATTTAATATAAAAATGCAGGAAGGAGAATCAACGAGTCAACTCCACGCGAGGATAAAGGACATCCTCAACAGGCTCCACACCATCGGCCACCAATGGAGAACCACGACTTGATAAGGTACGCCCTAAACACATTTCCTCGAAATGCACTATGGGCATCCATCGTGGAAGCTTACAAGATTTCTAAGAATCTTCTAAATTAAAACTTGACGAATTATTTTGTGAACTCGAACTCCATGAGCAGACTAACTCAAAACAGGTTGAGAAAAGTATTGCCCTTTTTGCAGGTTCCTCAAAGGAAAAGTCAAGAACCAAATATGAACCTAAAGGTGAGTCTGACCAAAACTCAGAAAATGAAGAATACCTGATGAACTTGGTAAGAAAAATGTTCACCAGGAGAAAGAAGAACTTCAGCAGAAATGACCTATAGAAGATCAACTCCACTACTGACCCTAACAATAAAAATGTGACTTGCTTCAGATGTAACAAAAAGGGTCACTACAAGAATGAGTGCCCAAAGCTGAAGAACGACAAATCCAAGACAACCACAATGGATGCCCATAATGCATTTCGAGGAAACGTGTTTAGGGCATACCTTCTTAAATCACGGTTCTCCATTTGGTGGCCGACGGTATGAAGTCCGGTGAGGATGTCTTTGATCCTCGCATGAAGTTGACTCGCGGATTCTCCTTTCTGCATCTTAATGTTAAATAATTTATTTAGGAAGAGATCTCGTTTGGTTACCTTAGCGTCGCTGGTTCTCTCGTGCAGTTCGATGAGCTTGCCCCACAGTTCTTTTACATTTTCGTGTGGGCCGACGCGGTTTAGTTCCTCCTTTGTCAACCCGCACTGTAGTGTGTTGAGGGCTTTAAAGTTCGTTTGTGCTTTCCTTTTCATTTCCGGGTTCCACTGTTCCGGGTCCAACGGAATTTCGACGTTGTCAACTAGAGCTTTGTAGCCTTTGGTGACACTGAACCACTGGTCGTATTTGATCTTTAGATAGACCTCCATTCGCTTCTTCCATTATGGAAAATCATCATTGCTGAATAGGGGAGGACGGACGGTATTGAATCCCTCGATGTGGGCCATAGGTTTTGCACACAAGGAAGAAGATACAAAACGGGTCCCAAAACTTGGTCTTGGATTAGTAGTGCGGGGAAAAAATATTAAGACTGAATTGGTGTTGCACCAATTCAGATTGGTTTGCTACGATAAAATGCTTCCAAAGAGGTAATCGTACCAATTTGGAATACATCGAAAAAATTGAAAACCGAAAGAAATAAAATAAAGATTTCACCCCTTCGTCTGATTGGTGGTTGCACCAAATCAGAGCAGTACCTGCTTTGATACCACTTGTTGGATCGTAGAGTTTGTTAGAGGAGGTGAATAGCGATAATTAAGAATTCAAAAATCGATTCGAGTATCTAGCGGAAATAAAGACAATGCTAACACAACCAATTTTACTTCGTTCGGAACCTTCGTCGACTCCTACTCTAAGGCCTGCACTCGTCGAGTGCTTTTATTGGGCAATCACTAATAATTCGCAAAAATGATTACAAAAATAAGTACAAGAATTATTAAAAGAATACTGACAATAGAAATAGAAGATTAAATCGTAGGTTGTCGGAGATGCCTCGCGGCGTCGCAGGAGCAGTGCACAACAGAGTAGTCGTAGCAGACGTTGTTGTCCAAAGCTCTGGTGGAAGGCTTCTTTTATAGGAGTGCTTCGGGCGCCCGAATCCCTTCTGGGTGCCCAGACTGTGACGCAGGCCTAGCCAACCAGTGCGCTCCACGTTTGCGTTGAGATAGAATTTTGCATTCCGGGCGCCCAGACCACCATTTTCCAACAAATCCTTTTCCTGTAAGAAAATGTTAATCCGAGGCAAATGCAAATTATACTACCCTGTAAAATAAAGTGTTAGCACAATTAAAGTCAAATAGAATAGTAATTAAATTCCATCTCACCGAGACCAGAATCTAGTCACGACCTCAACTTAGATTCCTGAAATGGTTCTAAGTTGGATCGACGCCTAAGTTCCCTAATTGGGAATGCGTTCTCATCAAGTCACTCTTCTCCAGTAACTTACCTCAACTTACTTACCAGACATCCGGTCAGCCCGTCGGTCTGTCTGGACTTCGTGCCAACTATCCGGTCAGCCCGTCGACCTAGCTGGGCTTTGTGCCAACTATCCGGTTGGCCTGTCGACCTAGCTGGGCTTTGTGCCAGATATCTGGTCAGCCCGTCGATCTATCTGGACTTAGTACCAGATATCTGGTTGAACCGTTGACCTAGCTGGATTTCTCCTGGACACTCAGTCAAAGTGTTAGATCACAACAAACATAACTTAACCTACTTTATCATTCATCAAAATCTGAGTTAAACCGTTATTGCTAACCGCACTAACAAAATTAGCCCAATTTGAGAGAAACAAGGTCTGAGACTTAGTACCACCACCTAAAAATAAAATGATAATAGAAACAAAATGGGTATTCAGAAATAAATTAAATAAAAATAAAGAGATTATTAGAAAAAAAAGACTAAACTAGTTGCTAAAGGGTTTAGTCAAGTAGAGTGACTTGACTATGATGAAACATATGCCCCAGTAGCCAGACTAGAGTCCATTAGAATGTTACTTAGCTATGCAGCCCATAAAAGATTTAAACTTTATCAAATGAATATAAAATCTGCCTTTTTAAATGGGCTAATAAAAGAGGAAGTTTATGTAGATCAGCCACTTGGGTTGGGTTTGAGAGTTTAGATCATCCTGACCATGTATTTAAACTTAAGAAAGCCTTATATGATCTTAAATAAGCACCTAGGGTATGGTATGAAAGGTTAACCTCTTACCTAATTTCCAAAGGGTTCAATCAAGGACAAATTGACCCAACTCTATTTGTCAAATCAATCAACCAAGATATTTTTATAGCTCAAATATATATAGATGATATAATTTTTGGGTCAACCAATTTTTACAATAATTTATAATCCTAATGGAACAAGAATTTGAAATGAGCCTAGTAGGTAAACTAACTTACTTTTTAAGGTTACAAATTAAACAAACAAATGAAGGTGATTACATTTATCAACAAAAATATATTAAGGAATTACTTAAAAAATTTGGAATGAAAAATACTAAAGAAATAAAGACACCTATGACAACTAACACAACATTAGATGATGACCCAAATGGAAAACTAGTTAACCTAAAATACTATAGAAGTGGTATATGTAGCCTTCTATACTTAACTGCAAGTCAACCTGATATTTTATTTGCAACTAGTATGTGTGCTAGATACCAAACCTGTGCTAAAGAATCACATTTGAGTAACGTCAAAAGAATTTTTAAATATCTCAAAGGGACTTCAAATGTAGGAATATGGTATCCTAGAACACCCAATTTTGAACTCATAGGCTACTCTGACTCAGACTATGCTGGCTGTAAACTTGACCGTAAAAGTACAAGTGGTGGGTGTCAGCTATTTGGCCTATCACATGTTAACTGGTTTAGTAGGAAGCAACACTGTGTTGTCTTATCTACTACTGAGGCAGAATACATAGCTATAGGAGAATGTGTTGCCTAATTATTATGAATGATGCACACTTTAAAAGACTTCAACTTAAATTTTACAATTACAAAAGTACTAATTAATAATGTTAGTTCAATTAATTTAACTAAAAATCTTGTGCATCATTCAAGAATTAAACACATCGAAATTAGACATCATTTTATTAGACATCATGTCACTAAAGCGACATTGAACTCAAATACATTGAGTTCAAGTCAAATCTAGATGGCATATTCACTAAACCCCTCCCTTGAAAGTGAATTTAGTAACTTGTGTCGACAATTAGGAATGTGCCTAATAGACTAGGACTCTTAAAATTGCTTTCAATTTTTTTAAAAAAATTCTAGGGTAAAATTCTTTATTTATTTTTCGCAAAACTTCCCTTATTTTTAGAATTTTTAAAATTATTTTAGCCTTAGTCTAAATCAAACCCTTAGAAAGCATGTTCCTATAGATGTAGGACTTGAACATCTCACCAGCACACTAGGGCTACCTTGTTTGTGTACTGCTAAACTTAGAAAGGAGTGAGATGCATAGGCAAATTGCCTGGACTTAAGATGCTAATATCAGTGTATCAATACAAGTCTGAGTATTAAAAAACTAAACTAACAGTAATCAGGTTAAGTTTTTCAGCTTAGTCAAACACTAACTGGATAAATTATCTTAACCTGACTAACCAAATGGAAACTGCTATCTTCTGATAGTTAGTAAGTAACAAATGGTTAGACAGTTAAGGACACTTCTTAGTTGATTATTTTGAAATAATATCAGGTTCAGGGGGAGGATTAATAACTTTAAATATCTTTTTATTTTTTTAAAAAAAACTGCTTAATTTTTTATTAGCATTTTCAAAGCGGTAAAGTTTTAGCCTTACAATTTTTAAAAATATTTTTAAAAGATAAATTTTAAAAGATAACTTTTAAAAATAAGTTTGACAACTATTTAACTTTTTGAAATATTACTTTAAAAGATATTTTTAACCAACTTGACATAGTTTTCAAGGAGTTTGAAAATCTTACTTCAGTTTTTACCATCACTTATATCTTTTTTAAAAATTTCATTTCTTGAAAAAAGTTTTCAAATATTTTCAAAAGTTATCTTAAAAACCTAGCTATTTTTTAAAATATTTTTTTAAAATATTTTTTTAAAAAATACTTTTGAATTTTCTAACCTTAAAGTTATTTTTAAGAAAACTTTTCTTTTGAAAACCTTATGAAAAATTAGTAGATTTTGAAAACAATTTCAAATTTTCTAATCTTTAAAGTTATTTTTGTAAAATTTAGAATTATCAAACTTTTGTATATTTTGGAAATCTTATTTTTTGAAAACTTAGTAGATTTTAAAAATAATTTCAAAATCACCTTATTTTTAAAAATCCTATCATAAAATTTTTATTTTCACAAATTTTTATTCTTGAAAATCACTTTATAAGATGTCTTTAAAGATTTTCTTAAAGTTAATTAACTTATTTTCTAAGTTAACTCTCTAAGTAATCCTGAAAATTTTTCTATTGTCAAATTTTTTTGGTTACTTTACTTAGCAAATTTAACTATGAATTGTCTATTTCTATTTTTTGATGAATGTCAAAGGGGGAGGGTTAGGTGTATTAAGTTAGCAAAATATCAAGCATAAACCAAAATATGACTAACTTAAGTCATGTCATTTAACCATGTCATTTATTTCTGCATATTTTTCCTAACTTAAGTCAGGTTGTCATTACATCAAAAAGGGAAAGATTGTTGGTGCAGATTGTACTAACGGTCTAACTCAGATTTTGATTAATGACAAAATAAGTTAAGTTAGATTTGTTATGATCTAACGATGTAACTGTTGGGATGTATACTATAAGCCTATCTTTTGTATGAACATCTATTTTAAAATATTTTGAAATGAGAATTACTTTGGTCAAATGTCTGCATTTTATATTTATATATATATCAATGCAGTTGTCCATTTAATTTATATTGTAGATAATATGGTGTGTGGTGCCACACAGAAGATCATGTTATCAGTTCCTTATAAATTATAAATAGTAGCTCACAACCAAGATGGATTGGGACAAACCATTGAAACAGTTGTAGTGTAATTGGTATTCATCTGTCTTGACTATAAAATTACACTAGTATACTATGTGTGTATTGAGCAGGACCGTTTGAGGTTGTTTGATTTGTACTGACTACATAAAAGAATAAAACCTCTGTTATTATGGATGTGCACCCTCTTAATCCCTATATAATAACAAGCACGTATACTTAGTATTTATTTCTTTAACTTATCAATGGGTGAGATTTATTCGTTAAATCAATAGGTCCGATGAGTTGGGAGATAATACTGTTTATATGATGTGTTGTTGATTATAGAAGGAATATATGCCCTAATTATTTAGGCTGATGATATCTCCTTGAGGAGCTCATAAGGATTATCATGTAAACTCTGCAGGAGGACTTAGTCCTGCATGGTAATAAAGTTGAGTGGTACTACTCTTGGAATCAGATGTTAATTAATTGAGTTGTGAGTAACTCATTTAATTAACGGACATACGATATCTTAAACACAGGGAGATTAACACACTCGTGATAAGAAGGAGCTCATATTGTAATATGGGATTGGTGCGGTAGTTCAATAATAACCCTTTAGTGGTATGAGTTATTATTGATGGACTTGAGTTGAGTGTTCGGGTCGAACACAGGAAGCTCAAGCCCATTAGGAGGCCTAAACCAATTCCTCCTCTAGGTCCCTGTTGTAGCCTTTATATAAAGTCTCACATCCACCCATCCACGGTTTGTTTTTAGTTAATCCTACCTTCCTAGGGTCGGCGACAAGGGTTATAAAAGGGAATAGGTGGTGGCCCCAAAACCTAATTTTCTCACAATTCTCTCCTCCTCCGTGCTAGGGTCAACACCACCTCCTCCTCCTTGCTAGGGTCGGCGCCACCTCCTCCTCCTTGCTAGGGTCGGCGCCTCCTCCTTGCTAGGGTCGGTGCGCCTTGCTTAGCATCCTTTGTGACTAGCGGCTTGGAAAAGAAAAAGAAGAGGAGAAGGTGCCTCATCCTAGAGCCTCTCTTGGTGGTCGACGATTTGGAAACAAAGAAGGGAAGGGTGTTTGTTATCTTGATAGATCGTCGCCCACACGATGTCCAGGAAGAGGAGAGGAATACAACAGAAGATCAAGAGGTCTTTGGTTACAAAGGAAAGGTACAACT
Source organism: Zingiber officinale (assembly GCF_018446385.1). Lineage (NCBI taxonomy): Eukaryota > Viridiplantae > Streptophyta > Magnoliopsida > Zingiberales > Zingiberaceae > Zingiber > Zingiber officinale. Next base: position 98,870,777 of record NC_055992.1, on the reverse strand, counting down.
AGTTCTTTGATTCCGCTGTGTAATTAGTTTAGTTTTCTTTATATCGATCCTGAATACCAACACAAGAGGTCGGCGATCTTGTATTTCGATCAAGGTGTGCTTTGATCCGTCAAGTACTTGCTCGATTGATCAAACACATATCTGATCAAAAATACGGGTTGCTAGGAAAAGTTCTGTACTTGTACAATTTTTGTACAGGGGAAATTGAAACAGAATGGAATTCCAGCGCCTTCAAGTGGTATCAGAGCAAGTTTTCTGGCTTTGTGTGATTGATTTTCGGTTAAATTATGCACTTCTCATAAATAAATTTAGGCAGGATAATAGTAGGATGTGCTAGAAAGATTAAATCTGTGGTTGTAGGCATCCTAGGTTCAACTATTATGGCTTTTTGTGTTGATGTATAATTTGAACCCTCGGGCATGTCGAGGTTATTTTGTGTTGTGCATGATTGTAATAATTAAGTACAGTCGGTTGCTATATTATTTTTTACATTCTGTTCGATCTAGATTACATGTAAATTCCTTTATGGAATATATGATCGATAAATGTAAATTTTTATTTCTTTTTGTTGTGGCTTGTATCCTTGCTATGCGTGGTACTATTTTGAGGACCGGAGGTGCGACGAAGAAGGAAGCAAGATAGACGCGACGACTTGATCCATTGGTGGCATATTGGAGGGCAGCGATGGATGTGACCATAATAGTTAAACATTTTATTTTCATATTTATTGCCTTTATATGTTGTTTTTATGTGTTGTGATGTGTGTGCATGTTAAAATTCCTCAATTTAAATAACTAAGTAGGAGAGGGATTATTTACATAAATTCCATGGTCTCCATTACTGGTTTGTAAGTGATGCATTCAAACTTGCGCGTTGGCGTTAAGTGCCTTCCTCCATATCGGATGAGTTTGTTTGCGGATCACTAGATCAAACTTCCTCTAAGAATGATTATAGGAAATTATTTAGGTATGTGTGATCTTCTCCATCTGAAGGAGTACAATCCTAATTAATGGATAAGTATCAAGTAATGATATACACTTAGGCGCATTTAATAGTATCCTCCCCATCGGAGTCACTGCTATTATTTGTGTGGCCGAAGATGAACCAACTATTAATTTTATTTGTCATAAAGTTAGGTTGACAAGATAATAAAATTAATGGGTAAAATCTCTTCTTACAAATGTTTGAATTAGTATACACCCACACTATCGTGGCATACGGAATTCACGGTGTTTTGAGGTGTTGGTGAATTTAAATTATATTGTTTGAGGAATCAATATTATTTTAAATTCTAAAGTTTTGACCAAATATTTTATTTTGTAATTCTCAGGATTTCAAAATGACTTTCAATCCTCTTGCTGTTATTTTAAAAGAAAACAAACTTACTGGTCCAAATTATATTGATTGGAAACAGAACTTAAGCAATGTCTTAACGGATGAAGAATACAAGTTCGTACTTTTTGAGGTCTGTCCTAGCGTGCTTGATAAGGATTCTAGTGAAGAGGAGATAGAGAGACATAGGAAATGAGTCGAGGTAGATGAGATGATACGGTGTTGCATTTTGACTTCTTTGCCAAATGTGCTACAACATCAGTATCAGGTCATACCCACTGCCTATGACATGATGCTCAATCTCAAGGAACTCTTCGGACACCAGAATCGGGCTGCCAGGCAGGAGGCCATGAGAAACTTAATGACGACCACCATAACTGAGGGGACACCCGTGAGGGATCATATCCTCAAGATGATTGCTCATTTGAATGAGATGGAAGTCCTTAGAGCTGAAATAGATGGGGAAACCCAGGTCGATATCATTCTCCAAACGCTGCCCAAGAGTTTTGAGCAGTTCCGCTTGAACTACAACATGAACAAAAGGATTTATTCATTGGTGAAACTTCTGACAGAACTCTAAGCGGTAGAAGGGCTATTTCATCAAAGTTCTTAAATTCACATTGCTGAAAACGTTTCTGCCTCTAAGCCGAAAGGCGGAAAGAAGAAGAAGAAACAAGTTGGTTTGGCAAAGACAGTGATTCGACCTCAAGGGACTGGGCCACAGGCAGGTGTGAAGAAGCCGAAAGGCAAGTGCTTCACATGCAAGCAGTCTGGACATTGGAAGGTGGACTGTACTCGTAGAAAGAAGAACAATAAAGGTATATCTTATTCATTAGTTGTTGAAACATATTTAACGGTGTTATCTACCGGTACTTGGTGTGTAGATACGAGAGCCATTGATCATGTCTGCAATTCATTGCAGGGGTTCCAGGAAATCAGACGACTACATGAAGGGGAGATCACCGTCTACATGGGCAATGCTACGAGAGTGGTGGCTGTTTTAGTGGGAGATGTTTATTTATCTTTTGATAGGAATAAAACTTTGATTTTGAAAAATTATCTTTACGTATCATATTTTAGAAAGAATTTGATTTCAGTTTCTAAATTATTTATGGATGGATATTCTGTTTCTTTTGATGACAAAGTGGTTGTTAAGGAAAATAGGATGGTTATATGTTCTAGTGTGTTGGTTGACAATTTATATACTCTTAATCCAATAACTCTCACGATGCAACAAATGGAAATTAATAACACATCTTCTAATTCTAATAAGAGAAAGCAACCTCCAGAAATGAACCAAACATATCTTTGGCATCTAAGGTTGTGTCATATTAACTTGAGTAGCATTCAAAGGTTAATAGCCGATGGACCTTTGGGTTCATTGGTAGTGGAAAACTTTCCGACCTGCGAGTCTTGCTTGGAAGGAAAAATGACTAAGAGACCTTTTAAGGTAAAGGGGTATAGAGCCAAAGAAGTGTTGGAATTTGTTCATTCTTATTTGTGTAGGCCTATAACTATCCAGGTAAGAGGTGGTTTTGAATATTTTGTCTCGTTTATAGACGATTATTCGAGATATGAGTACATTTACCTGATGCGCCGCAAGTCTGAGTGCTTTGATAAGTTTAAAGAGTACAAGGCTGATGTGGAGAAACGTCATGGTAAAAGTATTAAGACACTACAGTCTGATCGTGGTGGAGAGTACCTCTTATGAGAGTTTAGGAGTTACTTATCAAAGGCCAGGATTTAATCCCAATTGTCTGCACCTGGTACACCCCAACAGAATGGTGTGACAGAACGAAGAAATATGACTCTTATAGAAATGGTTAGATCAATGATGAGTTATTTAGAATTATCAAAATTCATTTTGGGGTTATGCTTTGGAAACGACGACGTACATTCTGAACTTGGTACCTTCTAAGTCAGTACCCACTACACCCACAGAATTGTGGAATGAGCGTAAGTCTAGTTTGAAATACATTGGGATTTAGGGTAGTCCAACACATGTGCTGAAGGGAGACGTTGATAAGTTGAAATCACGTACAAAAGTTTGCTTGTTCGTGGGATATTCTAGAGGAACGAAAGATGGTTTGTTTTATAGTCCTAAAGATCAGAAGGTCATTGTTAGCACCAATACCTGATTTTTAGAAGAGGACTATATAATGAACCATAATCCCATGAGTAAAATTATTCTTGAGAAAAAAGAGAGGACACTTCTACTTTAGTACCAATGGTACAAGATGATATACCACAAGTAACTGCAACACGTGTCATAAATGATGCACAATTACAAGTAGTGCCTTGTTGTAGTGGGAGGGTTGTTAAACAACCTAAAGGATTCATATTTTTAGGAGAGTCTTCGGACTTGATCCCTGGTGAACATGAAGTTGATCCCTAGACATATGATGAAACACTCCAAGATAAAGATGCAGCATCTTGGCAAAGTGCAATGAACTCTGAAATAGAATCTATGTATTCTAATCAGGTTTGGGAGCTTATAGAACCACCACATGGTGTAAAAGCCATTGGATGTAAATAGATCTACAAAAGGAAAAGAAGAACAGACAGGAAGGTGGAAACCTTTAAAGCGAGGCTTGTTGCGAAGGGATATACTCAGAAAGAGGGAATCGATTATGAGGAAACTTTTTCACCGGTAGTCATACTTGAATCTATCTAGATTCTTTTATCTATTGTTGCTCATATGGATTATGAGATTTGGCAAATGGATGTCAAGACAGCTTTCCTTAACGGAAGTCTTGAAGAAAATATCTATATGAAGCAACCAGAGGGATTCATTGCGAAGGGCAAAGAGCATCTTGTTTGTAAGTTCAATCGGTCCATTTTTGGACTGAAGAAAGTTTCGAGATCTAGGAACATCCGGTTTGATGAAGTGATCCAGTCTCATGGATTCATTCAGTGTCCGAATGAGTCTTGTGTATACAAAAAAAGTGACGGAAACGTGGTGGTATTTCTTGTATTATACGTAAATGACATTTTGCTCATTGGCAACAATGTCAAAGTATTGTCAGACGTAAGACTATGGATGTCCAAGCAGTTTGATATGAAGGACTTGAGAGAATCTAGACATATTTTTGGGATCAAAGTAATAAGGAATCGCAAGAAAAGGATATTGTGCTTATCCCAAGCTTCATACATCGATATTATCCTAACTTGTTTTAGCATGCAAAACTCTAAGAAAAGTTTTCTACCTTTTCGGCATGGAGTACCTTTATCTAAAAAGATGTGTCCTAAGACACCAAAGGAGATAGAGGAGGTGAAGGCAGTTCCTTATGCTTCTGCTGTATGAAGCCTAATGTATGCGATGCTAAGTACGAGACCGGATATCTATTTTGTCGTGGGCATGGTTAGCAGATATCAAAGTAACCCAAGACCGGGACATTGGATTGTCGTAAAACATATATTAAAGTACCTGAAAAGGACTAGAGATTATATGTTGGTTTACCAAATAGATGATTTGCTCCCTGTGGATTACACGGATTCGGACTTCTAATCATATAGGGACAGTAGTAAATCAACATCGGGGTATGTGTTTACTTTGGGAGGTGGAGCCATAGCATGGAGGAGTGTTAAGTAAAAATGTGTTTCAGACTCCATCATGGAAGATGAGTATGTGGCAGCCTCTAAGGCAGCCAAAGAAGCCCCAAAGAAACTGTATGGCTCAGAAACTTCTTGATGGACTTAGATGTGATTCCTGGTTTGCCCAAAGTTATCACAATTTAGTGTGACAACAGTGGTGCAGTAGCAAACTCGAAGGAACCACGAGCCCAAAAGGTAAGTAAACACATTGAGCGCAAGTACCACCTGAAACGAGACATCGTAAAATAAAGAGAGGTTGTTGTCGTCAAGATTACATCAGCAGATAACCTGGAAGATCCTTTTATTAAGACCCTTCCGGCAAAAGCTTTTGATAGGCATGTTGAGGGGATGAGAATCAGATATATGGCAGCATAGTCTTTTAGTATAAGTGGGAGATTGTTGGGATGCATACTATAAGCCTAGCTTTTGTATGAACATCTGTTTTGAAATATTTTGAAATGAGAATCAAATTGGTCAAATGTCTACATTTTATATTTATATATATGTCAATGTAGTTGTCAATTTTAATTTATATTGTAGATAACATGGTGTGTGGTGCCACACAGAAGATCATGTTATCAGTTCCTTATAAATTATAAATAGTAGCTCACAACTAAAATGGATTGGGATAAACCATTGGAACGGTTGTAGTGTAATTTGGTATTAGTCTGTCTTGACTATAAAGTTACACTAGTACACTATGTGCGTATTGAGTAGGATCGTTTGATGTTGTTTGATTTGTACTAACTATATAAAAGAACAAAACCTCTGTTATTATGGATGTGCGCCCTCTTAATCCCTATATAATAACAAGCACGTATACTCAGTATTTATTTCTTTAACTTATCAATGGGTGAGATTTATTCGTTAAATCAATAGGCTCGATGAGTTGGGAGATAATATTGTTTATATGATGTGTTGTTAATTATAGAAGGAATCTATGTCCTAATTATTTAGGCCGATGATGCCCCCTTGAGGAGCTCATAAGGATTATTAAGTAAACCCTGCAGGTGGACTTACTTCGACATAATAATAAAGTTGAGTGGTACTACTCTTGGAATTAGATATTAATTAATTGAGTTGTCAGTAACTCATTTAATTAACGGACATACGATATTTTAAACACAGGGAGATTAACGTACTCATGATAAGAAGGAGCCTATATTGTAATATGGGATTGATGCGGTAGTTCAATAATAACCCTTTAGTGGTATGAGTTATTATTGATGGACTTGAGTTGAGTGTTCAGGCTGAACACAGGAAGCTCAAGCCCATCAGGAGGACTAAACCAATTTCTCCTCTAAGTCCCTGTTGTAGCCTATATATAAAGTCTCGCATCCACTCATCCACGATTTGTTTTTGGTTAATCCTACCTTCCTAGGGTCGATGGCAAAGGTTATAAAAGGGAGTAGGTGGCAGCCCCAAAACATAATTTTCCCATAATTCTCTCCTCCTCTATGCTAGGGTCGGCGCCACCTCCTCCTTGCTAGGGATGGCGCCAATTCCTCCTCCTTGCTAGGGTTGGTGCCACCTCCACCTCCTTGCTAGGGCCGGCGCCTCTTCCTTGCTAGGGTCGGCGCCCTTTGCTTAGCATCCTTGGTGGACAACGACTTGGAAAAGAAGAAGAAGAGAAGAAGGTGCCTCATCCTAGAACTTCTCTTGGTGGTCGGCGGTTTGGAAACAAAGAAGGGAAGGGTGTTTGTTATCTTGGTAGATCGTCGCTCACACGACGTCCAGGAAAAGGAGAGGAATACAACAGAAGATCAAGAGGTCTTTGGCTACAAAGGAAAGGTACAACTAGTTCTTTGATTTCGTTGTGTAATTAGTTTAGTTTTCTTTGTATCAATCCTGAATACCAACACAAGAGGCCAACGATATTGTATTTCGATCAAGGTGTGCTTTGATCCATCAAGTACTTGCTTGATTGATCAAACACATGTCTGATTGAAAATGCGGGTTGCTAGAAAAAGTTCTGTACTTGTACAATTTTTGTACAGGGGAAATTGAAACAGAACGGAACTCCAGCGCCTTAAGTAACTAAGTTTGCAGAAGTCCAGATAGGTCAACGGTGTTGGAGCAATCTAGGTGCCCTAGGTTTTGATGTTTGGGCAAAGGTTTAAGTTAGGTTTATTGTTGTATTTTATATGCATTGTGAGTGTGCAGAATACATGTACAACAAGGAAAGTCCAAGTGTGATCTTGGCAAATGAGGAAAGTCCAAGAATGAGTCTTGGCGGTGTAAGTCCAAGCATGTAGTCTTGGCAACGTAAGCCCAAGTGTGACTTGGCAATGGATGAAGTCCCGGAGGTGAGGAGCCTCTTGGCAAAGGAAGACCCGACAATATGGACAAGGCCGAAGGAAGCTTCAGAAGGCAAGACGTGAAGGATGGGGAGACATCCGAGGGACACGAGGCTGATGGAGGAGACTAGAAGGCTAGGTCTAGGTTGGTCGGGTGAGGACGAGTGCTGAGTGATGGTACTCAGGGCAAAATTCTATGTGTTTTTAGGATCACTGCAGCAATACTATAGCGACACTGTAGCAGTACTGTTGCGGCATTGTAACAGTCGACTGGTTACTGTAGCAGTCAACTGATACACTGTAGCAGTCGACTAGTAGCCGAACGTTGGGTAACGGTCGACTTCACTTAAAGGACCAGTTGTCTGGTGCATACACCAGTCGACTGGTAGCGGGAAAATAGCATAGTGTTTTCCTCTCGAGCTCTATTTAATAGAGCTCGAGGTGCTTGGGCATGGTTGACGAAATAGACTTGGTTAAAGCCTATTAGAGTCTCCCAAGCCTTCGTGTGATCGGTGTGCTTGTATTCAAGTGTTTGTGGCGAGATTTCTCCACCGACAAGGAGCTTGAGCTAGTCGGAGGTTTTCCGGGGACTAATCCACCGACGGATTGAGGGATCGTCCACCTTACGGATACACCGTGGAGTAGGAGCAAGTTATCTCCGAACCACGTAAACGAATGTGTTAGCGGTTTGCATCTCTTCCTTTGTATTTAGCTTTCATATTTGTATTTGTGGTTGTATTCTTTGTTTTCCGCTGTGCACTAACGAATACGTAGGAAGCGATCGATTTGGGTGAGACGCTATTCACCCCCTCCTCTAGCGGGCACATCGGTCCCAACAAACGGGCTGACTAGATATCTGGCAAGAAATCCAGCTAAGTCGACGGGCTGGTCGGATAGCTGGTACGACGTCCAGATAGGTCGACAGGCTGACCGAATATTTGACACCAAGTCCAACTAAGTCAATGGGCTGACCGGATAGCTAGCACGAAATTCAGACAGGTCGACAGGCTGACCGGATGTCTGACAAAATGGTAAGTTAAGGTAAGTCACTAGAGGGGAGTGACCTGGTGAGGACGCGTTCCCTGTTTGAGAGAACAGTAGGCATCGATCCAACTTAAATCCATTTCGAAAATCTAAATTGAGATCTTGATTTTGGTCTCGAGGAGATAGAATCTAATTACTACTCTATTTGTTATATACGGTGCTAACTTTGTTTTACAGGGTAGTATAATTTTTATTTGCCTCGGACTAACTTTTTATTACAGGAAAATAGTTTGCTGGAAAGGTGGTTCGAGCGCCCGGAAAGGATCCGGGCGCCTAGACTGGTCTAGACGCCTGGAACTGGTCCGGGCGCACAGACTGGTCCAGACGCCTAGAACTGGTCCGGGCGCTTGGAATGCCCAAGGCTTATCTGCTCGCCAGCTCGGAGCATGTTGATTGGTTGGCTATTGTTAGACCCCGTGATTGTTTTGATGTGATCAACCAAAGTTAGTTAGGTTCTGTGTGTTTTTGATCCCTGTGTCTAAGTGTGCAGGAGTTTAGGAGCACAGGAAGTCGAGCGGAAGATGCAGTTAGCGAGAAGGACGGTACGGGAAGGGAGCCGACGGGCTCGGTGCGTCCGAAGGACGAGAGAGCTGCGGAATAGTACACCAGTGGGTGAGAAGAATGTGCGCGACGTTCGACGGACGTAAAGCCGGGACGGAAGACTGCTCGAGGTGAAGGCCGAAAATTGGGTTCGGGTGAGCCCTATTTCGGTTGGCCGGAATCACCCAAACTCATGAAGCTTCGAAAGTCAAAATAAAGGAGAAAGGATGCTGGAAATGCAGCTCAAGGCGCCTTCATCAAGAATTAGAGGCGCCTCAATCAGCATTGGAGGCACCTTCAATCTTGTTTGAGGCGCCTCAGCCCGGGTCAATTTGACCGTTTGAGCGCAGATAGAGTTTTATCCGCTTGACTTGGTTGGAGGCGCCTTGGACCTTGTTGGAGGCGCCTTGGACGTTCGAGATAGGATTTCCAGGAGCTATTTAAAGGCCCCTAGAGCTAGGAAATAATCATTCATTCAAGCTATCAATTCCTAGCAACTTGTGAGCTCTTTTAAGTGTGTAAAAAAACTTCTCCGCCTATAGTGAAGGAGACATTCTAGTGGAGCTGTTCAACCGTCTTGGATTAACAACTGTCTTGGTTGTAACCAAGTTAATTTCTGGTCTCCTCTTTATTTCTGCTTATTTTATTTGCTTAGTATTGCATTTTTGAGTTGAAAGTATTGAGGAGGGTATACTTTGATTTTTCAGGCAATTCACTCCCTCTTGTCGGCCCCGCTGCACCAACAGACGTCACGGTCGACCGACGCCTGGAAGGGATCTAGACGCCCGGAACTGCCTATATAAGTAATCTTCTACCAAGAGCACAGAACATAACTTTGTTCTGCGATTGCCTTCTTGCACGTTGCTCCAAAGAAGTTCCTGCGACTCCACGATGCGACTCAGACGGCCGAGTAACGTTGCTCCGATGAACGAGCAACACAACTCCGATGATAGAGCGACGCGACTCCAACAACTGAAAGCACAACCTTCCAGATCTCTAAGAAGTTGTTGGTATACTTGTTTATTTCTGCACTTAAATTATATATTCATTGTATTTCTCTTGTAAAAGATTTGCGAATTATTAGTTAATTGCCCACCGAAAGTACTCTCACATGCGAGCCTTAGAGTAGGAGTCGACGAAGGCTCTAAACCAAGTAAAACTTTTGTTAGCGTTATTTTCATTGTTATCTTTCCGCTGTGTACTCGATTTAATTCTTGATTTTTGACGATCGCTATTCAACCCTCCTTCTCTAGTGTTCTTCACGATCCAACACATTCATCGACAATCTCAGGCAAGAACAAATTGGCATCATCTGTGAGAATATTGAGTGTTGGGGGCCGGTAGCAGCCGACTAGAGGGGGGAGAATAGCCCTGCAATAAAAAATGAACCTTCATCGTTCTTTATAGCGTAATTAAATCGAACACTTGCATAAACAAAGTAAATAAACTAAAAGGAAGAGACACAATGAATTACTTGGTTACAACTAAGGAGGTTGTTAATCTAAGAAAGATAAAATCTCAGTAAACTCTCCTTCAGGTGGAGAACTCTTTGCAAGTAAAAAAATTTGTAAGTAAAAAATTTTTTCTAAGTAAAATTCGCTAGAAAAAAAATTACAAAAGAATTTTTACTAAAAAATTTTTCAAGTAAATTTTTTTTAAACCTTTTTGCAAGGAAAAAAATTGCAAGTGCCCTATAGACTTGTTCTTCTCTACTCCCCCTTTGGATCACATTAAAAAAGGGGTTCATTTAAAAGTCTAAGAGTAAAAATAATAAAACTAGTGAAAAAATTTCTAACTATTTTAAAAAGATAAGAATTAATAAAAAAATTTAATTAATTTTTTAACAGGAAACTAAATGTTTAACAATTAGTCAATTAATACTTATTTCAATAATTGACTTCCAGGCTGTGATGAGACACTAGATATTTTTGGATATTAAAATAACAATAACTTTCTAGACAAAGCCTCTTAAAGAAATTTAATATTTAATTTACTCTGAAAGTCATAATTTAAAAACATTCAATCCAAATATAATTTTGGAATCCAATATAGGTTTCTTCCTACTGGGTTAATTAAAAAAATTTAGGTATGTATTTCTGTGAAATTTTCCAAATTTAACCCTTATGATATTTAAGGTACCAATTCAATTCACTATATTTTCTAATATATTGAATATTTGAACATGTACAATTTTTCAAATTTTCTATTTCATTTTTAAGCTTTCATTTTCATTTTTTATTTTATCATAGTCTTCTAATAGACAAGATTTAGCTAGAGTCGACTTTAATTCTTTATCTTCTTTTTCTAATTTACAATAATTCTTTGTTAATAATTTAACAAACTGAAATAATTTATTAGAAGAAAGAGAACGTACCTAACTTACCTTGTCGATCCCGTGATCCGAAATTCCCCTTGAAATACTGCTTTCTTCCGATGTCGCTTCCCCTTTATCGATGCTTTCGATGTTCATTTCTGACGAGCTTGTTTCGTCTCCTTCTTCTTGGTGACTTGCCACTAGCGCAAGTCCGGCGATGACTTCAATTTCTGACTCGGACAACGTTTCGTCCCACGTCACCTTCGTATTCTTGTACTTGTTCACTTGGGTCGGCTTCTTGTTCATGCTCTTGTCCTTGTCTTTTAATTTAGGGCAGTTATCTTTCACATGTCCTTCTTCATTGCATGGTAGCATCTTATCCTTCTTTTTCTATCCTACACTTGATTAAATCTTTTAGTTTTAAATAACTTTTTAAATTTACGTACCATCAGTGTTGTTTCATTATCATTAAGAGAAGATTCTAAATCTTGTTCGTCCGCCTTTGCCTTTAAGGCAATGTTATGCTCCTTCTTCGGACTTGCACATCTCGTTTCATACACTTCAAAAGTTGAAAATAATTTTTCTAAAATAGTTGAGTCAAGATACTTAGATATATAATAAATATCTACTAATGATGTCCATTCAGTATTTCTAGGGAATGTGTTAAGAGCGTACCTTAGCGAATCTCGGTTACTTACCTTTTCTCCGAGATTCGTGAGTCCAGTGATGAGCTCCTTGATCCTTGAGTGAAAGTGTGCAACGGTTTTGCCTTCTTCTAATTTGATGTTGATGATATAGTTTATGAGCAAATCACGTCTCACGAGTTTCGCCTCCAAGGTTCCTTCGTGTAGTTCCAAGAATTTCTCTTGAGCTCTTTTGCAGACTCATAGGCTCTAATCCGATTGACTTCTTGTGACGGTAAAATGCTCAGCAGATGGAACTCTGCTTTGCCGTTTGCCACGAAATCGACCTACCCCTTTTTGGTCTAGTGGTATTTTTCTTTGTCTTCGAGTGCTACAAAATCAAATTTTATTATTAAAAGTAAATCGAAATCAGTTTTGAAAAATACCTCCAACTTCTTCTTCTAGTTGGCGAAATCTCCCTCGAACTTCTGTGGGTAGATGCTTGATTTGACCATCTCGTACGCTTCGTTCGGCGATTAGTCCTTTTGAAGTGAACTTGACTCTGATACCACTTGTTGGGGACCGGTAGCAGCCAGCTAGAGGGGGGAGAATAGCCCTGCAATCGAAAATGAACTTTCCTCGTTCTTTATAACATAATTAAATCGAACACTTGCATAAACAAAGTAAATAAACTAAAAGAAAGAGACACAATGAATTACTTGGTTACAACCGGGGAGATTGTTAATCCAAGAAAGAGCTCAGTAAACTCTCCTTCAGATGGAGAAGCCTTTTACAACAATTGACGCACTCAATTACAACTCCGAACTCAAGATGAATCAATCACAAATGTTATTTTTATTTCCTAGGTCCAGGGGTCATTTTATAGCCCCTGGAAAATCTTATCCTCGGCTGGAAGGCGCCTTCCAAAGGGCTGGAAGGCGCCTCCAACAAGGTGCCAGTGGATAAGAGTTTATCCACTTCCAACGGCAAAATCTTCCTAGTTGAAGCCTGAAGGTACCTTCTATAAGGCTGAAAGGCACCTTCGTACTATTCATCGAAGGTGCATTCCAGTAATGGAAGATATCTTCTAGCCATGGAAGGCACCTTTCACAGTGAAGGCGCGCGGAGGCACCTTCAACTCCCTTTGAAGGCACCTCTGGCAACATTTTCAGCCTTCTTTTGCTCTCCTGCAACTTTGATCGCCTGGGAGATATCGGCCAACCGAAATAGAGCTCACCCGAACCCAATTTTCGGCCTTCTCCTCGAGCAGGCTTCCGCTTTGGCTTCTCGTCCCTCGGAATGTCGCGCACGCCCTTCTCATCCGCCGGTATACTCTTCCACAGCACCTCATCTCTCGGATGCACCGAGCCCATCGACTCCCTTCCCGTACCATCCTTCTCGCTAGCTACGTCTTCCGCTCGACTTCCTGTGCTCCTAAGCTCCTGCATACTTAGACACAGGGTTAAACACCAACAGAACCTAATCTGACTTGGTTGATCACATCAAAACTACCACGGAGTACCAACACTGAGTTGAAACCTTGAACTGAAATGTTGAGATGGATGACACCAAAAAAATCGTCGAGAAACACAACTCCTGCCAATGAAAGAAGATCAGTGGAAAACATTGTATGTTCTTATTAACATCGGGCAAGAAATCCTGAAGGCATTTCCTTTCCAATGGCGGTCGACTTCAGCATTCAAGGAGGAGTCTTCTAAGATATCAACATGTGATTTCATGGGCAAGATGGACCGTCAGAAGATTGAAGCAAACCAAGAGCTCTTCTAAATATCTCCTCCACCTTTGTAGTGTCAAAATTTTTTCCCTTGTTGATCTTCCACTCGTCCCATGATCATCATTTTCAAAGGAAGTCGACCGATGTCAAGGACTCCCTTCTCCTCATTCAAAGTCATCTCCAAGTGGAGGTGTTGTCCCGTCGTCTAGCATTTCTTAGCTGACTCGCCTTCCTCCACCCCTCCAAGTCTTGAGCAAGTTAGCTCAGCTCGATCATACTTGGCAACGCGTCTAGACAGCTGGTAAGATACTATAAATTAAATAATAAGTATTATTGAAGAAATAACCTTATTAGATTTTTTTTTGAATTTTTTGAATATTTTCAGGATTTAAAGGGAGTTTGTATGACTCGTTTTGAGGGGATGAATTGATTGGGCTAAGTGGAGATCTGTTTGGAATATCCCTTAAGTGGGAGTTGATTCATTTCGTTAACTTAAGTTGGGATTAATTAAAAGCCTAAGTATACCTAACTTTCCTTTCTTCTATTCACCCGATTCCATCTCTTCCGACCCCTCTTCATCACGATTCGCCGTCGACCTCTCCCCAGATCCCAATCGTCGCTGCTCGATGACGTTGATCCACCGCTGCCTCTCGGGGATGCCGATCGCCCCTCCTCATCACCGGATTTTGGATCAAGGAGGTCCAACACCGTCTTCGTCTCCTTTCACCCGGGCATTGTCTACCCTTCTTGAAGCCCTGCCCTAGCTCCACTCTAGCGCCACCGCCCTCTTGATCTCGATGTCGTTGTTGTGTTGGCACAGATTCTCCATCGTCATGCCCTAGTTTCCTGGTGTCGAGACTTTCTTCCTCTCACCTGCATACCCGAGCGATGCCAACACCTCCTCTTCCTTTCTCTGCCATGGGACACTGATCGTTGGCACCTGCTATGACATAGATCGATCGCTAATCTTCTAATCAGTCGCTAATCTTCCGATCAGGTACGATGTGATCTCCCTATCTTTGCCCTTCTTTCTTACCAACTGCCGGCTGTCGATGTGATCTGATCGACGCTCTCTGGTTACAGATCTAAAGTTCCGGCGACCACAACCCTTGCTGAACTTCATCCACACAGCGAGCTAGCGACACTTGAAGCTGTGAGGGTTATTGGGACAGAGACTTGAGATTTCCAGAAAGGGAGCCAAGATTCATGCCATAGAGGTATGAGATCTATAGAGTAAGGGTTAAATGATTAAGATATAGATCAGTGTAGGGCAAATTTCTGTTGTGGATAATATTGGAGTGTAGGAACCATACTAAACGTTGATTTGGGGATAATTAATGCAAAAGGCAGCGACTTCACTTGGTCTCGACCACCGTCACTGGCAGTGAGTTGCTCCGACCGTGAGTAGTGCATTGGATTTGGGGTAAGACTGTTGGAACTCCGTGATAGTTTTGATGTGATCAACCAAGTTAAGTTAGGTCATGTTGTGTTTGATCCTTGTGTCTAAGTGTACAGAAGCTTAGGAACACAAGAAGTCGAGCGAAAGACGCAGCTAGCGAGAAGGATTGCACAGGAAGGGAGTCAACAGGCTAGATGCATCCGAGGGGCGAGGTGCTGCGGAAGAGTACACCGGTGGACTAGAAGGACGCGCGCGGTGGTCCGAGGGACGAGAAGCCGAGAGAAAATCTGCTCGAGGAGAAGGTCGAAAAATGAGTTCGGGTGAGCCCTATTCCGGTTGGCCTAAATTACTCAAATGAGAGGAACAACGAAAGATCAAGAGAAAGAAAGTGGAGCTCGGTAGCAGTTGCCGAAAACGCCTTCAAGCTATTGGAAGGCACCTTCAATCCTTCATGGAAGGTGCCTTCCAGCACTTGAAGCACCTTCGACTAGGCAAAAGTGAACGTTGGGAAAGGATAAATCTTTATCCTTTCTTGCTTCACTGGAGGCGCCTTCCAGCCTCGGATAAGATTTTCAGGGGCTATAAAAAGACTCATGGAACTAGGAAATATACAACAACTCTAGTATTTATTTCCTAACAACTGTCTGAGCATTCAACGACTGTAATAGGCTTATTCGCCTACACGATGGAGATCATTTTAGTATTTTCTTCCGTCTTGGATTAACAACCACCTAAATTGTAACCAAGTAACTCCTTTGTGTCTTTTACTTATTAGTTGCTTAATTTCCTATTTATAAGTGTGCTACTAATTTGAGTTGAAAGATTGAGAAGAGTTTTTGTGTTATTTATTTTACAGGCAATTCACCTCCCTCTTACCGGCCTCACTTGTGCCAACAAAGACATGTTGTGATTGGTTATCATCCTAATGATTCATGATACCTAGTTGATTTAAGACATGGATTAAATGATGTGTTGATTTGGATGAGTTTTAGAGATGAATCATGTATAAATCTAATCTAATTAGGTTGCAGTATGATTAAGGCTAATTGGGGGATTAATTCATAATTATATTCGATTAGAGTTACTCTAATTATGTGGGGGTGTTTATTTAGCTATTTACTTCATATGTAATTAGCTAAATACATTATGTGATCGCATGACTTGAATTCAAGATGAGCATCTCAAAGTGGGATTTATTTAGCATAATCAACATATAAAGGCTGATATTCTTTCCTTGCCCTCTATATAGTTATTTGAACTTAGTGCATGGTTATTATTTGATGGATTAGACTGTTTTACCTTAAATTCATTTGTATTGTTATTCTGCTTGATACTTATGCTTGACATTTGAGATGATCTATTCATTTCAGATACAGTCTTAGCTTTTGGATATCTATACTCTATTATATATTTACATGTAGAGTATGTATGATAGGGGATATCTTGTTGACTGAGTTAACATGATGATTATGCATTTATGTTGAGTTACACATGATTGGTATATATTGTAGAAGTCATCTGGTTGATTGTCCATTTGTATATTGTATGTGTACACATGTCCAGTGTTTTCTATTGGTGGAATCATGTTTTTTGTATCTATGTTGTGTGTATATGTGTCTGATATGTAACTATTGGAAGAATCATGTTGATAATGCCTATGTTGATGAGTTTATGTGTCTGGTGTAATATTGGAGGTGTCATGTTGATTATACCTACGTTGTAGGGTGTGTACGTGTATGGTGTTGCTACTTATGGTATTTATTGTTTAGTAGACACCAGTTGGATTTACTCATACCTCCATATATAGGTATTAGATGGATCATTGTACTAGAGGTATTTATGATGATTGGGATGTTGCATTGATGATGCTTATGTCAGTATTATGATTATTTACATTATGTTCATTATTCATTGCATGCTGACAACCAAAGTCTCCCTTGTGGTGTGAGAGAGTTGTCAGTCATATTTATAGTTGCTCATTCAGTCACTGTGGGAAAGTGATAGCTAGGAGTGGAGCTAGTCCTGTTGTGCTCACTTGGCCGCTCAGTGTTACACTCTGTCAGCCTCGGCCACTCATGAGTAGTGGTATCGGTTGGGGTTGCAAGGTTGCAAACATAGTCCGACATTGAAAACACATGGGAAAGATCATGGGTTTATAAGAGAAAAAATATCTCCATTGGCTTGAGGCCTTTTGGGTAGAGCCCAAGAGCAAAACCATGAGGGCTTAGGCCCAAAGTGGATAATATCATACCATTGTGGATATATCTAAATTCTTTTCGATCCAACAATTGGCATCAGAGCCCGGATTGTCAGAAGGTTTAACCGCCGACTGTGCACAAGAGCTATGGTCTGATTGAGCCATGTGGATACAATATTGACCTCGAACAAAGAAAGTGGAGGCTCCTATGTTCGGATCAAGAGGACCAGACACCAGGCAAGAAGTTCTAGTTGCGGCTAGGCAAGGAAGTCCTAGTAGGTCGGGTGGACTGAGGGACAGGAAGACCTGGTGAGTCGAGGATCGGACATGGGAAGTTTGTGGTCCTTTGTTTGAGGGGGGATTGTTGGGGTTGTAAGGTTGCAAACATAATCCCACATTGAAAACACATGGGAAAGATCATGAGTTTATAAGAGAAAAGACATCTCCATTGACTTGAGGTCTTTTGGGTAGAGTCCAAGAGCAAAATCATGAGGACTTAGGCCCAAAGTAGATAATATCATATCATTGTGGAGATATCTAAATTCTTTTCGATCCAACAGTATCTAGAGGGTACAGTAGTCAGGTGGCTAGAGATGTGAGTAGTTAGGGACCCTGATACTATGTAGTTAGATAACTACTTAGCGAACTGTTTGTCCCGACCACTCTATTGTGGTATCTGGAGTATACATGCGCATTTTGCATATGATGCGTGGTGCATCTGTGGAGATATATTTACATACATGTCTAGTAGATACTAGCTACATGTGATTGTGATATGTTGCACTTGTTTAATCTATGATTGTTGCATATGATTGTCATGCTTCATACATGTCATTTATTATACATGTATATATTGTCGGTTATATTGCTCATGTGTTACGAGCAGATCTGTTGTCGATCCCTGGTGAGTTTACTGATCATTGCAATGTATATGTCGATTTCATATTCGATATGTGCATTTATTATGTCAGTTATGATTATGTGCATTCCTTATGTTGGATATGATTATGAGTATTCATTATGTCAACTATGTCTAGGTGCATTCATTATGTCAGTTATGATCATGTTCTTACTTCCCTGATGAGACTGTATACTTTGATCTCCATATTTTATTTAGACCATGCACTATCTTATCTATTACCTGTTTAGTGACCCACACTCACCACTGCATTTATGTATTGTCTTTTTCCTCAGGTAGCAGATAAATGATTGTGGAGTCGTTTGGAGTATCCTGTTTGTCGATCTCACATCACATCAAAAGACAAACTTTATTTCGCTTTTGTTGTCTTACATATTTTCTGTTGGAATCCCAAGGTTGTTTTGATGTGATCAACAAGTTAAGTTAGGTCCTATGGTGTTTTAACATTGTGTCTAAGTGTGTAGGAGTTTAGGAGCACAGGGAGTCGAGCAAAAGACGCAGCTAGCGAGAAGAACGGTACGGGAAAGAGTCGACGGGCTCGGTGCGTCCGAGGGACGAGGTGCTGCGGAAGAGTACGCGGGCGGACAAGAAGGAGATGCACGACATTTCCAAGGGACGAGAAGCCGAAGCGAAAGGAAGCTCGAGAAGGCCGGAAGTTGGGTTCGGGTGAGCCCTATTTCGGATGGTCGGGATCACCCAAGCAAGCGGAGCCGAAATGGAAGCCCTGGACCGAGGCGAACTGAACCGGAGTAGAGGGTCCGGATGAAAAAGTCAACTCTTTTGACTTTCTTGGTCCAGGCGCCCGGACTAGTCCGGGGCACCCGGAATCCTTGCGAGCGCCCAGACCTGGATATTATCCAGATCGCGGTCAAACGTGATCTATGCGAGAAGGAATAAAGTTTTATCCCCTCTCAGACACCTAGAATACTTCCAGGCGTCCTGACCAAGACTATAAATATAGCCTTGGTCCAAGAAGCTCAATAACTCAAGCAATTAGCATTTCCAACACTTGTACGCTTTCTTTAGAGTTTAGCTTCTATTTTTCTGTGCGTTATTGCTGTAAGAGGCTTCTTCGCCTGAAGGAGATACTAGTGCGACACATTACTTGGATTAACAACCTCCCCGGTTGTAACCAAGTAAACCCTTTGCCTCTTCTTTAAGTTTATTGCTTTTATTTACTTTATGCAAGTGTTATTCTGAGAGTTCAAGAAGGGTAGTTTTCTTTTACTTTTGCAGGGCTATTCAACCCCCTTCTTGCCGGCCAACGCGGTCCAACAAGTAGCATCAGAGCCAGGACGCTTTAGGAGGATTAATCGCCGAACGAAGCACCGAATCATGGCCGGACCAAGAATCTACCCGCCAAAATTCGAAGGGGAATTCGCTAGCTGGAAAAAGCGAATGTAGGTATTTTTCAAGACAGACTTTGATTTACTTTTAATTATGGAATTCGATTTTGTAGCACCAGAGGGCAAAGAAAAATACTAGTGGACGAAAAAGGAACCGGCCGACTACGTGGCAAACGACAATGCAGAATTCCATCTATTGAGCGTTCTTCCGTCATAAGAAGTCAACCAGATCGGCAACTACGACTCAGCAAAGGAACTGTTGGAAAAGTTCCTTGATTTGCATAAAGGAACGTCCGAAGCCAAGCTCGGAAGACGGGATTTACTTCGCAACCCGCTCACCAACCTGTGACTTGAAGAAAATGAAACAGTCGCATATCTGCACTCGAAGATTAAGGAAATCATCACCGGACTTTCGAATCTCGGAGAAAAGGTAAGTAACCGAGATTCACTAAGGTACGCACTCAATTCATTTCCTAGAAATTCAAAATGGGCATCACTAGTAGATGTCTTTTCTATTTCGAAAGACTTAGAAAAAATTACATTAGAAGAATTATTTTCCACATTTGAAGTACATGAATCAAGATATGCATATACAGAGGAGCCCAAGCAAAACATCTCCCTCAAAGTATCGAGAGACGAACCTGAGTCAGAGTCTTCCCTCGACGACGAGAAAATGATTATAATGGTAAAACACTTTAAGAAGTTATGCAATTCTAGAAAAACTAACAATCCGCGGGGTAGAAAGAAAAGGGTGATCCGCTGCTACCATTGCAACGAATAAGGGCACGTCAAGGACAACTGCCCCAAGTTAAAGAACAAGGACAAAAATAAAGGCAAGAAGTCTGTCCAAAGAAACAAGTGCAAGGTCTTAAAGGCGATGTGAGACGATACGTCGTCCGAATCGGAAGTCGAGGCCTTCTCCGGACTTGCATTAATAGTAAGTTATCAAGATGAGAACTATGATTCAAGCTCGCCCGAAATGAGCATCAAGAGCATCGATGAAGGGGGAGCTATCGATGAAGGGGGAGCTACTTCGGAAGAAAACAACAGTTCAGGAGGGCACACGGATAACGAGATCGACAAGGTAAGTCAAGTACGATCTCTTCCTCCCGATAAACTCTTTAAGTTTGTTAAAGACTGCTATAAGTTAGAAAAAAAATTAAAAATTTAAAAGTAATTCTAGTTAAGTCTTGCCCATTAAAGAGTTAGACAAATTAAAATTAGAAAATGAAAATTTGAAAAGACAAATAGATTCTTTAAAAAATCATGCATGTTCCCATAATACAAATTTTAAAAAATACAATAATTTAAGTTGATATTTTAGATATCACCAGGGATAAATTAGAAATATTTCAAAAAGATATGCCCCTAAAAAATTTTTAATTAATCCAATAGGTTGGAACCTATATTGGGTTCCAAAGTCTTGCTTAACTTGAACTATTAATTAAATTTAGTACTTTTAGCGAGAAAATTAAACAGTTAATTTCTTTATGAGGCTTTGTCTAAGAAAGTGGTTGTTGCTCCAATAACCAAGAAGGCCTAGTGCCTCGCCTGGAAGCCAAAATATTGAAATGAAATATTTAATTAACTTTCTGATAAATCATTAAAGTTAAAATTAAATAATACTTTAGAAAGTCTTTCAAATAATTTTTTAGAAATTTTAAAAAATATATATATATTTTTTTCTTAGAAAAATTTTCTTGCTTAAGTTTTCTGCTTAAAAAATTCTCAAAAATAATTTTACTTATAAAAACTTAGAAATTTCTCAAATTTTTTTGTTTTTGCTTAGAAAAATTTTCTTGCTTAAGTTTTCTGCTTAAAAAATTCTCAAAAATAATTTTGATTGCAAAAAACTTAGAAATTTTTCAAAATATTTTTTCATACAAAATTGTCAAACTTAGATTTTTTTTTCTAATTTAAAATTTTTCTTTGAAATTTTTTTCACTTAGAAATGTTTTCTAAAAATCATTAAAATAATTCTCAAAATTTTCTAAGTTTTAACCCTTAGATTTTTCTTGGAACCCCATTTTTATGTGATCAAAGAGGGATAAGGAAAAGTATAAGTCTAGGGGGAGGTAGACCAATTTTTTCTATAATTTTTCTATCTTGTTACACTTTATTGCAATATTAGTTATTTCATTTTTATGTCTATTTACCCTACCTTAACTTGGGTTGCTCAAATTAAAAAGGGGGAGATTATTGGAACCCCAAGGTTGTTTTGACGTGATCAACAAGTTAAGTTAGGTCCTGTAATGTTTTAACCTTGTGTCTAAGTGTGCAAGAGCTTAGGAGCACAGGGGAGTTGAGCAAAAGATGTAGCTAGCGAGAAGGATGACATGGAAAATAGTCGACGGACTCGGTGCGTCCGAGGGACGAGGTGCTGCGGAAAAGTACGCGGGCGGACAAGAAAGAGGCGCACGACGTTTCCGAGGGACGAGAAGCCGGAGCGGAAGGTTGCTCGAGAAGGCCGGAAGTTGGGTTTGGTGAGTCCTATTCTGGATGACCGAGATCACCCAAGCAAGTGGAGCCAGAGCGAAAGACCCGGACCGAGACGAACTGAACCGGAGCAGAGGGCCCGAACGAAAAAAGTCAACTTTGTTGACTTTCTTGGTCCGGGCGCCCGGACCTGGATATTATCCAGATCGCGGTCAAACACGATCTATGCGAGAAGGGATAAAGTTTTATCTCCTCCCAGACACCTGGAACCATTCCAGACGTCCCGACCAAGACTATAAATATAGCATTGATCCAAGAAGCTCAATAACTCAAGCAATTAGCATTTCCAACACTTGTACGCTTTCTTTATAGTTTAGCTTCTATTTTTCTGTGCGTTATTGTTGTAAGAGACTTCTCCGCCTGAAGGAGATACTAGTGCGACACATTTCTTGGATTAACAACCTCCCCGATTGTAACCAAGTATTCCCTTTGCCTCCTCTTTTAGTTTATTACTTTTATTTACTTTATGCAAGTGTTATTCTGAGAGTTCTAGAAGGGTAGTTTTCTTTTACTTTTACAGGGCTATTCAACCCCCCTTCTAGCCGGGCAACGCGGTCCAACATTTTCCTTATGATATTGGCATTGTAGTGGTGTTTAGTCATGTGGCTTTTTTACCATTTTTAGTATTTGTTGTGTTTAAGTCGTGTCGGCACGCATTGTATCTTTTTGATTTGTATGAGCTTTACTTTCATTTTTCCACTGTGTTTTTAATACAACCGTATAGGCTACTTATTATACAACTGCGTTGTTGGGATCATTTTGTTCCAACCGAGTGGGATGTGTATATAACTACGTGATTGTGTATGTTCCAGCGGTGTGGGTTGTTGATTATTGCTTGTGAGTAACCTTGTGGCAATGTATATATGCTTCATATTGTCACAGTTACTGTGGAGATGCTGTTCGTTTGTCGGGTAGGAACTCCTCTGGGGCGTGACACAGCTCGACTCGGCCAACTCATTTCGGTCATATAAGATAGCTTGGCTTGGCGATATTTGGTAGCTCATCTAGACAGCTTGATCCTGCCAAGTTAGTTCGGTCGTACAAGGTAGTTTGGCTCGACAATACTTGGAAGCTCATCTAGGGAGTTTCGGCCATACTTGGTAGCTCATCAAGGAAGCTTGACTCAACCAAGTCAATTTGGCTCAACCATACTTAACAGCTCATCTAAGCAGCTCGACTTGGTCATACAAGACAGCTCAGCTCGGCTATACTTGGCAGCATATGTCTGCAGCTCGAGTCGGCCATACAAGGCAGCTCGACTCAACCATATAAGACAGCTCGGCTTAGCCATACTTAGTAGCTCATCTAGGCAACTCAGTCAAACAAGGCAACCCAATCTTCCAAGCGTCTCAATCATCCCAAGCAGCTCATCCTTCCCTACTTGGCAACTTTGATTATTAGCTTAAGTCATCTCGATAGATAAATCAAAACTTGAATTTTATAATTCCAACTCAGAATATCTCTCTTTTTTATCAAACAAAAAGATTATCTCTCTCCAACTCTCGTGTCACCATGGAATTACATCCGTCGAGTCTTAGACCCATGACGTCCATCAACAATTACCCTTTTTAGGGTTTAATCTCTCTCAATTCAAACATAGTCACGAATCGAGCATATATAACCCCTGATCTTGAACCCGTTGTGTCCATTAGTGATTATCTTTTTTAAGATCCAATCTCTCCCGATTCGGATATAGTCGTGGTTCGAGCTTATATATCCCCTGGTCTCGGACCAGCGATGTCCATTAGCAATTGTCTTTTTCAAGGTCCAATCTCTCCTGACTCGGACATAGTCGCAGATTAAGCTCATATATCCCCTGGTCTCGGACTAACGGTATTTATCAATAATTACCCTTTTGAGAATCCAAACTCTCTTAACTCGGGCATAATCATGGATCGAGTTAATATATCCTCTGGTCTTGGACCAACGACGCCCATCAGCAATTATCCTTTTTAGGGTTCAATCTCTCCCAAGTAAAACATAGTCGTGAATCGAGCTCATATATCCCTTGGCCTCAAACCAGTGGCGTCCACCAACAATTGTCTTTTTCATGATCTAATCTTTCTCGACTCGGACATAGTCGTGGATCGAACTCATATATTCCCATGATCTTGGATCAGGGGTGTTCATCAGCAATTATCATTTTCAGGATCCAATCTCTCCCGAATCGGACATAGTCGCAGATTGAGCTCATATATCCCTTTAGTTTCGAACTAGCGACGCCCATCAGCAATTATCCTTTTCAGGATCCAATTCTTACCGACTCGTCCATAGTTATGGATCGAGCTCATATATCCTCTGGTCACAAAGCAGTGGTACACATTAGCAATTGTCTTTTTTAAATTCTATCTAACCCGACTCGGATATAGTCGTAGATTAAGCTCATATATCCCCTGATCTTGGACCAGTGACACCTATCAGCAATTATCCTTTTTATGGTTCAATCTCTCCCGACTTGGACATATTCTTGAATTGAACTCATATATCCCCTCGTCCCGAACGACCTACACCCATTAGCAATTACTCTTTTTAGGGTTTAATTTTTTCCAACTAGGACATAGTTGTGGATCGAGCTCATATTATATCCATTGGTCTCGGTTCAACAACATCCATCAGCAATTGTCCTTTTCAAGATCCAATCTCTCCCAATTCGGACATATTCGCAAATCGAGCTATTCTCTCTCTGACTCTATGGGTATTCAGGATTGTAAGATTGAGTCTACTATTCTCTTCCGACTCGGACATAATTGAGGATCAAACATTTGTTCCCCCTATTCAGATGGTCATTGGCATTTCATCTCCTCTGTCCCAAGCAGAGTCACCATGCTCAGGTCTAATATGTCCATTTCATTTCTAACAAAGTCATACTTTCATTAATAGTGGAAGACTTCCCCGATCTTCAACACTAATAGTCTAGTCAGTCGGATTCCCGCCTTCTTCGACTAGGCTTGAGGAGATGCTTGTGATGCTGAGGTAAATAAGGGTTCACGTGGCAGATCCTTAACTTGGTCAATATAGATTCCAAAGGACGTGTCGACTACCGAGCCAACTCAACCGACCAAGTTGTTGACCTCTCTTAAGGAGTCTTCCCAACAAAGGCCAACTCCTCCAAGAGTCTTCCCGACAAAGGTCAACCCTCCCGAGGAGTGTTCCCAACGAATGTCAGTTCCTTCAACTCAATCACTCAGTTCAACCATCTCGGCCCTGTCAATTTAACACCTCTTGCACACTTGACTCGGCTCTGCTGATCTGATACCTCTTGCTCAACTATCTCGATCCCGCCGGTTGGACTCCCTAGCTCACTCGGCTCGACCCCAATGATCTGACACCTCCTGCGCACCCGGCTCAGTCCTCATGACTAGATGCCCCAGCTCACCCAACTCAACCCCACCAATCTGACACCTCTTGCTCAACCATCTTGGCTCCACCGACCCGACACCCCTCGACTCAACAAGCTGAATCCTCCAGCCCAACCAACCTAGCCTATTGAATAACACATGGAACACCACGCGAGCGGACATAGCACGTTGGACACCATGCGAGCGGACATAGCACGTTGGACACCATGCGAGCGGACATAGCACGTGGGGCATCACATGGACGGGTATAGTACATGGAACAACATGGTGCGCATGGCATGTGATAACATGACATAGCATGGTCCTCTACAATAGAGAATGTGAGTGACACGATCAAATACGATAATGTAATATTTTTCCTATTGGAGTATGAAGTCTCGACAATCAATACCTAGAGAAGAGAAATACTTTGCCTTTATTCTGCAACAGTGATATAAAAGAAGTCGACTCTTGGGAGCAAAAGTATCATTTCTTGTTTACGATTCTTCTTCTCCACCTCACCTGCCAAAGACCTGACTTAGACAGTGATTGATCCAGGCCCCCTTTGCATGACATCCATTCTAACTCTCTCGTTCTCTCGAGCTTTGCAGGCATTATTGACGATCCGACTCTCCTTTGATATTCAACGACTTCATCAACATCGAAGACAACTATCCGATAACTCATTCATCATCCCAAGCAGGAACAACCACCGATATGATATCACTCAGGGCACTATGAGTAAGATTTATATAGCACACCTCAATGAAACATTACTTTTAAAACTGAATTTAAAAAAGAAGAATAATAAGTGATTACAGTTAATCTAAATTCTCTTTCCATTTACATCCCAAGTCAGCATCAAATAGTTTTAAATTTGTTAATATTCTCCACAATTATTATGTATAGCCAATATCTCACTTTCATAATTTTTATTGATCAATCCACTACTCATGCATGACTTTTTTGAGTCGATCACAACATTATAAAAAAAATAATTAACCGACCCAAGTAACTAACTAATTAAAAAATAACACAAGTAATTAAGCTTAATCACTCAACACGGCCCAGCCAACTAGTTTCAGTGGTGGCCCCAAAACACTAGTGCTCCACGACTCCACGTAACCGAATGTTAACATATTCCACAAGGCGATGACTAGGACTTATTTTAATTAAGTGCATGCATCTGTCACATAATACAGCTTACTTTTTGAGATCCCTCTCACTCTCTCCCTATTTTAATACTAATTAAAGAATAATATAGAATATAACAGACCATATAACTATAAATCTACTGCATAATCCATTGTTAACATTATTAAACCCTCATAAACGCACCATAATTTCTCAATTAGCATTATTAATTAAACCTTCTAAGGGGTTGTTGAGTGTGTGTCATTTTGAATGGACG
Organism: Zingiber officinale; assembly: GCF_018446385.1. Classification (NCBI taxonomy): domain Eukaryota; kingdom Viridiplantae; phylum Streptophyta; class Magnoliopsida; order Zingiberales; family Zingiberaceae; genus Zingiber; species Zingiber officinale. The sequence continues at coordinate 98,844,192 of NC_055992.1, read as the reverse complement.
GTGACTAAACATCGAGGAGTAGATCTTCGCCGTCCAGTGGCAGCTCCCGAAGCGGTAGCCCATCGAAGCCGATGAAGTCGTCGCCGAGCTCGCCGAGCAGGAACGGTGCCTCGCCGTCGAGCCCGATGAGGTCCTCCCCGGCGAAGAGTTCTGCGATGGACTTCTCCTCGTCGGCCTTCGGCGTCCACCACTTCGTGGCCGGCGGTAGGACTGAGGAAGGGGATAGGACGCAGAGGCATGAGGACGCGGAGTCCTCCGCAACGGCGGCACCGGGCTTGGACGGCCGGAGGCAACGCTTCTCCTCCTCGAGACGGGCCGCAGCGGCTCGGTAAGCGGCGGTGGCCTCCTCCGAGGTGGAGAAGGTGCCGAGCCAGAGGCGCGCGCGGCGGATCGGGTCGCGGATCTCCGCCGCCCACTTCCCCCACCGCCGCTGGCGGACTCCCTTGTGCTTGCAGGAAGGAGCGGCGGGCGAAGCCACCGCCGCCGCTTGCTTCTCCCCCTCCCCCTCCTGATCCGCTAGGGTTTTCAGGGGTTTAGCGATTGGTTGCACAGCGATCTCGCGGGCCACCTGCTTGTTCTTCCTCGTCAAATCAGAACCCTCGTCGTCGCTGTCCGTGGCGTCAGGATCCACGAATAAAACCCGGATCTTCTTCACTGGGCTCGATCTGACCTCCGCCAAATCATCCAACTTCCGTCCAATCTTCTTCTTCGCCGCCACGATCAACGGTCTGTCTAATAGCTTCATCTTCTTCCTCCTTCGCATCCTGTACCGGCTCCAAAGCTGCTGAAACCGAGCCCCCACCATCCCCACCCCAACTCCAACACAAATCTCGGAAGCAAACCGCAAAAATCCCCCCAAAATTACCAAAAAAGGGCAGCACGGCAACCGTCAAGGTAGAGTTCCTCCTCGAAACAAGAGCAAGAAGAAGAAACACCGAAGAAACCCGAAAGACTTCGATCCAAGACCAGATCTGAAACCCAAATCCAACCCCCAATCAATCAACAGACGATGCAAGGAAAATACAAAAAAAACTAACCGCATCGAATCTGCGCTCGATACCATGAATCCGGGGGCCGACCGAGAGGACAGATGAATCCGACGGTGCGATGACGCAAAAGCAACAGCTGCAGACATAAATCGGGAGGCCTCCGGCGATCTGTTGGTAGGGGAGTGCGAAAAAGGAGAGAGAGGAAGTAGCGTTGGTTTATAGAAGTGGGAATATGAGCAGTAGTGCCCCCTGGGCTTGCTCAGTTGGTTGGTAAGTGCCTGATTGATCAAATTATAGGTCTAACAGGGTGTAAATTTCTATCCTCTGTGTAAAAAATATTCCATCTACCACTTATTTGTTGATTCATCGGTATTTTATTTTTTCTGTGTGTTGAGTATGAGACGGATTGACGGAGATGTTACGAACGTATTTATAAATAATAGTGGATAAAGAGAAGAAAGGGAAGAGGTGTGACGGGACGAGATCACGAATCTACGGCTGTGGTTCTTCCTCGTCTTCCTTTGGATCATTCTTCTCTCGTGGCAAGCTTAGGACAAATAATAAGTGTTGGAGTGCTCCATTGTTGTCATTGTCTAATTTGATATTGTTGGGCAAAAAGACGATTTGGTTTCATACCGATGTAAATCACCATGACGGGAATGTAAGATAGAGGGTGAATTATGCAAGGACTAGGGATTTACGTCAGGATAGTCTTGGGGTTTGATCTTTTATTTATTGAATAAATTTGTTGTCCATTTACCATCTCTGTTGAGCCCTGAAAGCGTCTACTTTAATATTGTTGGTGTAATGAAAAATCAATTTAGGTGCTTCGCCTAGGGTTTTTGTGTATTCCTGAGCCAGTGGTACAGTGATAAAATATCTTGCTATTATTTTTAGATATTTAAGGATTAAATTTTAACTTACAATAAAATAATAGATGAATTTATTTTTCTTAATAGATGACTTAAAGATTTATCTTAGTGATCATTGAGCATTAGTGATCATTAAGCATTCGGTTAAAATCCAACCTAACAAATTAAAATTTTTTCAACCCACTAAACTTTCATACAAAAATTGAAAAAATTCGAACCAATTAAATTTTGACTAATTCAGTTTTCGATAAATTAACCAAATTAATCAAAATTTCAAAAATTAATTAAATTTAGATTTTATTTAATTAATAATATTTTTATATAAAAATAATCAAATTAATATCTTTATTTAACTTATTCAATTTAACTAAATTGTGAATTTTAAAATTAAAATTGAATCGAATTAACTAAAACTTGAATCGAATTAATTAACATCTCGAGCTAAAAGGGAAGCTTTGATAAAATTGTTGTAAATAGTCTCTTGTAAAAAAGGAAAACTTCGTACTATCTTTTTTTATTTCTGGAGCTAATTAAAAAAAGTTGCGTGGACTCTTCTCGAAACTGCTAATTTTGATCCGTATTAACGAATAATTAAGGAAATAATTTTCTTAATTAACAAAGAAAATAACAGCCTATACTTGAAAGTTTATGGAAAAGATAACGGAGATAGGATATTATGTAACACATCTTTTCGTAACGCTTTCATCATATCGAACCGTTTCTATCGCCAGAGTTTCCAGAATATACAAAAGATAAAAAAATAAAAAAATATCAGACGGCCCAGACGTCATCTCGCCCGTAATCAAACGGCGCAAAGTGATCATAATCCACTCCCTCCCCGTCCTCGTAACGGACGGAGTCGAATCCTAACACGTCGTCGTAACCGTACCCAAATCCGCCCATCTCGTCGTCGCCGAACCACATCGCCGCCACCGCGGCGGCGGCCTCCGCCTCTTCCCCCAGCGGTCGCTCCTCGGAAGCCGCCGGAGGAATCCCGAGCTCGTCGTCGGAGGCCTCAAGTAGATACCACAGATCCGCCGCCGCCGCCGTAGGCGGGGGCGGCAACGGCGGTGGCGAAGAAGCGGAGGCCGCGAGTGCAATCTCCCTCTCGAGGCTCCTCATCACGGTGGCGAGATCTTCGCAGCGCCCTCCAGCATCCGCTCCGCTGTCGTCGTCGAGGATGCCAAGGATAGCGTCGGCGGCGTGGAAGCGCTTGGCCGCCGGCGAATTGACCTCCTCCTCCTCTCGTTTCCGCTTGATGAGATCCATCGATTACTGAAGCAAAAGACGCGACTGAAATTTTGTGTGTGTTCGGTTTGGGACTCTGGAGGGGTATTTATAGGGCCAGATCTGAATTTCAAACTGGGGGGTGGGTGGGTCGGCGAGTCGAGCGACCGCATCGCCCGCTCACCACCACCGAGTCTCGTCACGAGTCAAACGCGTGCGAGTCCCACAGCGAGTTATTGTTCATATTATCATATATGGACGCCGAGGGTTTGGCCGCCTACGTCGCGAGCAAGTAAACGACTCCGCTCCCGCGTCGTCACGCGAGGCGTGCCTGCCTGCCCCTTTACGCGGCGCCACTTGAGACGCGACTTGCGCCGAGACAGAAATAATTTTAAAGATTTTTGGCGTGGCTTTGATGGATTTTGAATCAAATAGGTAAATAAATAAATAAAAGGATTTAATAAATTAATTAAAACAACGTTTCAATTCTTGCTTCCAAAATAAAAATAAAAAATAAAAAATAAAAAATGAATTTGATTTAAATGAATGGTCGAGAAGGGAACCCTAGGCGTGATTTTTGACTTATCGAAAAGGAATCAAAATAGGTGAAGAGTCAAGATACCTTTTCCTCGAAATCTAGAGAATAACAAGGAACAAGAGCACCGTGGACGGTCAAATAAAGAGTAGTTTATTCTTTCTTTTAATTAATGTTTTTTTTTTATTTAGGCAAGCGCTTTAGCAAAACGCTCCCCAGAATATTTTTTTTTGAAAAAAAATAAAGCAACATCGCCACCATATTTTTTATTTCAAAAATAATCTTATACCAAACGCTTTTATATAAAAATAAAAAGATTTTTTTATATAAAACTTTTTATTTACTTTATTACAATTATTTAATATAGTAATACAATTGGTAAAATATTATAATATTTAATTAATGATTACTAGAATATTATAGTAGTGTGACAGGCATTTAATAAATACTACATTGACATTATGATAATTTTGATTATATTGAAGCAATATGAATTAAATTTAAATAATTTGAATTAAATTATATATATAATCGAGTTAATTTTTTTTTAAAAATATTGTAACAGTTAGTGTGTTTAAATAAAGATATTTCTGATAAAACATATAATAGTGCATTTTTTAAAATATATATATATATATATATATATATCCTTTTCATAATTCTGATAATTAGATGCGTTTTTTAAAAATCTTTTTCCCCATTTTCTTTTTATTTATCGTGATCCAACGTATCACATTCAATGTTCTTGTTGAATGAGGATTTGGATTGCGACTCTAGCTCACGTTTATGGGGAGTTGGGCGTTGATTAGAAGAATCCAACAAAATCCGGCGATACGAGTCTTCGTTCCAACCATGACAAATCTTTTTGGTGGCCGGCCGTTGACCTGCGCTCATGGTTGAGGACTGTGTGCTGTGCCAGTACAGCAATAAGCCACGATATGCTGGAAAGTTCTATCAGAAAAATTAAAGGAATTAAATAAATTATTATCAACGTAACACACAAAAAAAAAACAAATTGAATTTGAATATATACAGCTCTGAATATTTGAAAAACATCGACACTTTGTTGACAATGAGATGGATACTTAGAAATTATTTTTAACCATGTGATCTCCATGGAAGTTTCTAAGCCACAACATTCTACAATCTGGAAACTTCTTGAAATTGGAGAAATTGTGAATTAACATAATAATAATTTTACAGCAGGTCAAACTCAAACTTTATTCCAGAGTTAAATCCAGGCGGAGCCACCCAATTTTAAAAATTTACAAGTTAAATTTTATTTCAATCTCATCCTCATTATATTATTTTATTCATATGGTCTATAATAATTTCATTTCAATCCTTATTTCTCCCTATTGAATTGTCAAAAATATTAATTAAATCTAAATTTTTCCTTATTTACTACTTCACCTCCATATGTGTACTGCTCTATCTGCTGCACAAATAGCCAGTGTCGTCGCCTTCCTTATCCCTCCTCGCATGCATCTACCCACGACTTGACTAGCACAACCATGACAAACATTCTCCTTATTAGCGCGCTATATCTATGGGACATTGGCGTAGCCGCAGCTGCAGCCGTGATCCTACCGTCGATACCTTCCTCCTGACTACCATGGCATCACATTCATTGCTATCCCCATTGATAGTTTTGTCATCACTGCTCTCCCTGCCACAAGCGATGTTGACTCTGCCTATGTCACGACTCATTCGCAACCATCGTCGTTGGAACACCAACGTTGATGATCAACTTCAGGTAATTTTAAATCTTGGCTACGCCCTGGTTAAATCCCTTGTTAAGCCTAAACCCATATGATCTAAACCACATTGAGAGAATTTGGAATAATCTCAATCATGGAACTGGCTATGAAAACAACTCCAGGATGCATGTATACCTTGCACCAGGCAACAAATAATCCATTGAGACGCTCTTGTTTTTTTTTCTCCTTGTCCTCCAACTCGAGTTTACATATCGAGTCTTTGTGATCTGTTGAAGTGGGCAATTGCACAAAGAAAGAACTAGATAACTCACATGAAGTCGTAATCATCCACATCATCGTAACCGCCTGTGGTGTTGTAGTCATCATCAGCCTTGTCTACTTGAAGCTGTTTCTTCTTTGCACCTGGTAGATCATAACCATCGTTACATTATTATACTTGTCCAAACAGAGAAACAACACATTTAAGGGCATTATACACTAACCTTGTTTCTTCTTTCCTGCGTTGGCTTCTTTTTCTGCCTTAAGCTTCTCATTTGCGATCGCTGAAGCTGAGGCGGCTATTTCTTTTGCATCTGCGGCTTTTAGTGAAGTCATGGAAAGCCTCAAGACGGATATAAGAAGACCAATGTAATGAAAGCTTTTCTGAAGGGAAATGCAGATGAAAGTCAGTACCATAAATGAATATAGATCATCAAAAAATATATATAAGTTTTACCTCATATGGGTGAATTTTATAAGAGAGCAGCTCAGCGTACTCCAGAAAATCATTTTCCGATTTAGGAATAAAGTCGTCTAGTGTCTTCTGATCACCTTTCTTAGCAAACAACTCTGCAGTTGATCTGTTGTCAGCTTCTTCAACAAGTCTGCTACGAGTGGCTATTTGTTAGTCGGGATTACATCCAAAGGTTCACATGATGACTGCTAGTAAAGAAACCCAATCAAGGTAACTAACTGCTTATAACGAAGATACGCAAACATAACCTTTGTAGGCGAAGTTTTTCACCGACAGAGTCTGCTAGAACTTTAACAGGTACATCAGCTGTCTTAGCTTCGGCCAGTTTGTCTTTCTTCCCAGCAATTTTGACTTCTGTTTTTGAAACAGTAGGGTTTGCAGCTTGTTCTGGCTTTGGTGACTGCATCAATCCAAAATGGCAATTTGAAACCATATATAAATCAGTAATATAACAATTCATACGTGTCATTTGAATGCTCTTGTGCAAAGAGAGGGCAATACCTCTCAACCTTTCTGAACCGCGGAAGAAGAGGAAGAGAGAAAAGAGATCGCGCGGAACAACAAGACAAAGACGCACAAAAGAGAGCAAACACCAGGAAGGAGAAGAAGAAGAGAAAGAAAAAGAGTTACCGTGGTTCGGCGACTTGCCTACTCCACAAAACGGCCGAAGCTTTATTAGAATTCTCTTCTACACAAGAGAATCACATCTAATGATTCTTGTGTTGTCTGATCTACAATGGGTTTACAATGATCCCTATAAATACTGCTAAACCCCCAGACCCGGTAAAAACGTAACAGAATTCTGTTATATAAAATCTTAACAGAATTTTATTACGAAAAATCTTAACAGATTTTTCTTCCATGACATCCCTTCATCCAAATATGAGCCACTCGTCAACAATCTCCACCTTGGCGAATATTCACCCCTTCGAAGAATACGAATATCTGGACAAAACTCCATCTGGATCTCTGGGTCTGGGCTTCCTTCCTCTAGCATCTAGAGATATGGATCAAGTTCAAGCAATGCTTAAACTTCTCTGTGGTCACTGGCTTTGTCAGCATATCTGCAGCATTGTCTGCAGTGTGAACCTTCTCAAGTTGAATTTCCCCGGAAGCAATCAACTCTCTGATCTTGTGAAACCTCACATCAATGTGTTTGGTTCTCACATGATACACCTGATTCTTCGCCAAATAGATAGCACTCTGACTATCGCATAACAACTTGACTCCACCTTGCTGAACACCCAGTTCTCTGACCAACCCTGTAAGCCATAAAGCTTCCTTCGCTGCTTCAGCTGCTGCCATGTACTCGGATTCCGTAGTAGACAATGCAACAATAGATTGTATCATAGATTTCCAACAAATAGGTCCTCCTGCCACAGTGAATACGTATCCTGTAGTAGACCTCCCGTTATCTAAATCTCCTGCGTAGTGCATCTACGCATTGCCAAAGAACTAAAGGATCTTAGGTTGTCTCTGAACATGATGCCATAATTAGTTGTATTTCTCAAGTATCGAAAATCCATTTCACGCATCCATGTGGTCGACGATTTGAGAGAAACTTGCTTACCATACTAGCTTGCGCCAAATGGTCTCGTGCAAACCATGGCATACATCGGACAACCAACCTGACCGGCATAAGGAACCTTTGACATCTCTTGGATCTCGTCATCCGTCTTTGGACACCGTGTAATGGATAACTAAGTGATGCGCCAGGGGTGTGCTCACCGACTTTGCATTCTTCATGTTGAACCTATCCAACACCTTCTCCACATAGCTACGTTGAGACAACCATAATCTCCCTGCAACTCTATTCCTGTGAATCTCCATCCCAAGAATCTTCTTGGCCTCTCCCAAATCTTTCATGTCAAATTCCTTGCTCAGTAGCCTCTTCAATTTGTCAACCTCTCTCATCTTCTTCGCAACAATGAGCATGTCATCTACGTATAGTAGTAAGAAAATCAGTGATTCATCTTCAAGGCCCTTCACATATATGCAGCAGTCATACTCGCATCTCCTATATCCGTTTTGAATCATGTATGAATCAAAACGTTTGTACCATTGCCTAGGAGATTGTTTCAGTCCATAGAGCGATTTCTTCAACTTACAAACCAACTGCTCTTGTCCGGACTGACTAAATCCCTCAGGTTGTGACATAAAAATCTGCTCCTCCAAATTTCCATGAAGAAATGTCGTCTTCACATCCATTTGCTCCAAATACAAATCGTGATGTGCCACCAAAGCCAATACCGCTCTAATTGACGTATGTCTTACCACTGGAGAGAAAATTTCTTCATAGTCAATCCCCTTTCTTTGTGAATACCCCTTTGCTACCAACCGAGCCTTAAACTTCACTTCTTCTCCCTCTGACATTGCTTCTTTCTTCTTGAATATCCACTTGCACCCTATAGCTTTCTCTCCTTCAGGAAGTTCCACTAGATCCCACGTTTGGTTCTTATGCAACGACTCCATCTCCTCTGCCATAGCACCCATCCACCTGTCCTTCTCAGAGCTATGTATTGCCTCCTGAAAAGATGTAGGGTCTCCGCTACTAGTGGTAAGTGCATAAGATACCAAGTCTTGAATCCGTATCTAGTGGGTGGTTTTACGACTCGTCTCGTTCTACCACTAGCTATAGTGCGATGCTCCATGTGCTCGAGCTAGAATCATCAGAGTCATGAGTCTCTAGCTCCACCAGACAATATCTTTCTCTTTGTTGCTTTGTGGTGTTTCCTTTCCTTCTTCCTGAGTACGTTGTAACATAGCTTTCTAGTCAAACACCCCATCTCTGCTGATCACCACCTAGTTTTCCTTAGGATCCCACAGCTTGAAGCCTTTAACTCCTTTCGTCTAGCCCAGAAAAATGCCTTACTTTGACTTTGCATCCAGCTTTGATCTTTCCTCACTAGATATGTGCATATAGGTCGGACATCCAAAACTCGAGATGAGAGTATTCTACTTGATTCCCTGTCCATACTTCCTCTGATACTTTGCCTTCTAGTGCTGCCCTTGGTGATCTATTAATGAGATAACATGCCATGTTAACTGCTTCCGCCCAGAAATTCTTTGCAAGCCCTGCATTCAGCCTGAGACATCTTGCCTTCTCAATGATTGTCCTGTTCAACCTTTCCGCTACCCCATTCTGCTGAGGTGTCCTGCGAACCGAGAAGTGCCTCATTATCCCATGCTGCTCACAGAATTCCTGAAACTTTGAATCTGTGTACTCAGTCCCATTATCTGACCTAAGGCATTTGATCTTCCTTCCGGTCTGGTTCTCTACTTCAGTTTTCCACAATTTAAACTTTGCAAAAGTTTCTGACTTGTGACGCATAAAGTGTAGGACCGTTAGATTCGATAGAGGGGGGGTGAATATCGATTCGAAAAAACAAGAGTTTAAGCGCAGCGGAAAAAGATAAAGTAGACACAAATATTTTTACTTCGTTCGGAGCCTGTGACGACTCCTACTCGAAGGCCCGTGGTCCTTGACCACTTTCGTTGGGCAATCACTAGCAAGTCGAAATATGATTACAGAAAAAGTACAGGAGATGCTAATAATAAAACAATACCTACAAAAAGAAAATTAAACAAAAACCGGAAGAGCACTTTTGTCGGAGCGTTGTTGGCGTCGCACTTGAACGTCGAGCAGCAAGATCAGCAGAAGAGTTCTCAGTCAAAGTTGATTCTGAAGCTCCTGTCTGGGGCTTCTTTTATATGTTGTTCCAGGCGCTTTCTATGAATAGTATCAAGATGCCTTCACTGCTTGAAGGTGCCTTCGGATACTGTTCATCCGAAGAAAATGTTCTTTTTTCCCGCAAAACAAGGTTAGTCCGAGGCAAATATATATCCTGTAAAACAAATGGTTAGCACAGTTAAAGTTCAACAGATAGATAAAGAGAGTATGACTTAGATTCCGTCTTCGAGACCGGAATCTAGTCACGATCTCGACTTAGACATCCAAAATGGATCTAAGCCGACGCCTAATGTCCCTTCCCGGAACGCGTCCTCACGGTCACTCCCCTCGGTGACTTACCTCACTTACAGACGTCCGGTCGGCCCGTCGACCCATCTGGACTTCTCTGTCGCCCGGTCAGCCCGTCGACCGCTTGGACTTCTTACCGACTATCCGGCCACCGTCGACCTGGTGGACTTCTGCCAGCGTCCGGTCGGCCGTCGACCGCTTGGACTTCTCGCCAGCTATCCGCCCGTTGACCTAGTCGGACTTTCCTGCACACTTGATCAAAGTGTCGACAACAACACAACTAACTTAACCTATTTGTCATTCATCAAAACTGGGTTGGCCACGGGGTCCAACAATCTCCCCCTTTTTGATGGAATGACAACCTGGTTAAGTTAGTGAAAGCATATGTACGAAACAACATGCATTTGTGTGGTTTTAAAGTCAGTTTGTGTTTTCAAATTGGTTTAGCTAACTTAACCACCTAACCCTCCTCCCCCTTTGGCATTCATCAAAAAAAAAGGGTAAACAATCATAGTGTAGAGTTATAAAAAGTTTAGTTCAAAAATTCAAAGATACTGATAAAAGTACAATTTTTTTAACAGCAAGTTAAAAAAAATAGTCAAGTTGACTTGGGGGAGTTTAAAGTCTTGAAAACTTGTTTAAAGCATTAGCTTTTAGCTTTTAGAAAAATTGCTAAGTTTAGATAGTTTAATTTTCAAACATAAGTGTATAAGGTCTAAATTTCAAGATCAAGTTTAAATTTTCAAAACAAGTTTCAACTTTGAAACGCTTTTCAAACATAAGTTTTCAAAACCAAAATTTCAAAACTAAGTTTGAAAATTTTATTTTTCAAAACTGATTGAAAAATACTAGAAAAATTCAGTTTTCTAGAATACTAGAAAAGTACTAGTTTCAAAACCATGGTTAAAATACTAGAAAAGTTCAGTTTTTAAGTACTAAGTAAAAAGAATAAAAAGTTTGTGATTTAAAACAAACAATTTTGAGTTGATTTGAAAAATTTCACAATTTTAAGCAAGTTGATTTTGAAGATTGATTATTGAACTTTGATTTTCAAAATTAAGGAAAAAGATTTTGAGAAGCTTAGTTTGTAAACTTAAGTTTTGGAAAATCTAATTTCCACAATTTTCAAAACTAAGTTAAATCTAACTTTCAAAATCAATTTTCAATAAGATGTAAAACCTAATTCTTAAAAGCAACTTAGTTTTATAGGAGTTAGTTTTCAAAAGTAGGTTTAAGAAATTTTTAAGAAAACATTTTTCAAACAAAATTTAAAATATTTTATATAAAGGGAAATTTTTAATTAATTCCTCCCCCTGAACCTGACATAAAATTTGAAAATATTTGCTAAAAATATTCAAAGTAGATATATATTTATTTTTTAAATTGAGGTAGAATTTTCTAGAGAGATTTTAAAGAGAAGATTAAAAAATAACACTTCAGGAGATAATTAAAAAATAAACCTCCCCCTTAATTTGATACTCTTTTAATTTATTAATCCTCCTTATTTATTACTTCCCCTTAATATAAAATTTTACAACCGTAACATATTTTTGTACCTAAGTGTTTTAGACGATTGTATAATTACCTTTATAAAATTGTTCATTTAAATTTGACTAACCGTAATTAATGTTAGATTAAGTTGAAATAAATTAACCTTTAATGTAATGTTAAGTAAGATAAGTTGTTATTAATTTAATAATTGATCAATATTAATAATTTATTGATTAAATTTTGCTATAATCTAAATTTTATATTAATTGATGAAGGTGTTAGTTATAATTTAACTTTTCATTTACTTCCTTTTAAGTTGGATTGACTTAGTTTAAAGTTGGTGGTAATTTGAAGTTAAACTCGTTATTAAACAAGGTTAAGTAAGGTTCAATTTAAGTCAAACTTTAATTATGTTTTAATAAAAATAATTAATATTTTAAAGGTTGATTAAGAAAAATGACTTAGAGTAATTTTAATGTTTTTACTAAGGTTAAACCTAGGTTCTGATCAAATCAAGCTTAGTTCTCAAATAAAGTTAAACTTAAATAGTTAAGTTCTACTTATTACATAATTAAGTTTAAAGTTGAAGTTAACGGAATTTAAGTTTTTAAGTTAGGTGTCTAAGTTTTAAATGAATTTAAAAGAATTATAATAATTATTATTTTTAAGGGATTTCTAACAGGAATTTAATGACAATTAATATACGTTCAATTCAGTTTTGATTTTAGATTAAAATTAATACTAGTGATTAATTTAGCTTTAATTTTTAAGTTTAAGTTAAATTTTTAAGTTTTAATTTTCAGTTATGTTGAATTAAGTTGAAAAGTAATGTTTAAATTAAGTTTTAATGAGTTTTAATTTAAGATCTAATTTTCAGTTAAGTTAAATTAAAAAATAATTTTAAGGTTACAATGATGTTTAAGATTAAAAAATGAGTTTAAAGTCAAAATAATAATTTTTAAAGTGAAAATAGTCTATAGAAATAATTTATTATTATTACTATTTTTTTAAGTTAAAAGAATTTTATTATAGTGAAAAAATAAGAAGAATTTTTCAAAATGAGACATAATTTTTAAGATAGTTTTTAAATGATTTTTAAAAGTTTTTAAAATAATTTTTCAAAATGTTTTAAAAGAATTGTTTAAAGTTTTTAAAATAATTTTTAAAAGAGTTTTTTTTTTTTTTAAATAATTTTTAAAAGAATTTTTTAAAGTTTTTAAAATGATTTTTAAAATAGTTTTTAAAATAATTTTTCAAAATGTTTTAAAAGAATTGTTTAAAGTTTTTAAAATGATTTTTAAAAGAGTTTTTTTTTAAAATAATTTTTAAAAGAATTTTTTAAAGTTTTTAAAATGATTTTTAAAAGAGTTTTTTTAAATAATTTTTAAAAAATTTGGAAATAATTTTAAAATAATTTTTAAGTTTAGAATAAAATTTTTAAGTTAAATATAAAATTTTTAAAGTTAAATTTAAAAATATTTTTTTAAAAGTTAATTTTTGTTTTAAAATAATTTTTAAAGTTAATTTAATATTAATTTTTTTTAAAATTAATTTAGTTTTAATTCGAAATTTAATTTTTAATTAATTTAAAATTTAATTTTAATTTGAAATTCAAATTTTAATTTTAATTAATTTTAATTTAATTTGAAATTTGAAATTTAATTTTAATTTAATTTGAAATTTGAAATTTAATTTTAATTTAATTTGAAAATTAATTTGATCCTTATTCATCTCACCCGATCTAGATTATCAATCAGGGAATCCTATAATTTTGTGAGATGAATTAGATTTAATTACAGAGTTTGGTTTAACTTTTGTTAGATTCAAGTTTAGCTTTGGTCTCAACAAATAGGCATTCTTCGGATAAACTTCTAAGCTTGGTGAGTCACTTGGACGTCATTAGAAGTAGCCAACCTTTCGAGGTTTTCCGAATAGTCCTATCCACGGAGCTTAGTATTAAACCTTGGTCTAACTAGTTAGAATCCATTTAAGGGTAGCTTCGGTCAGTTCCACTTGGCCAAATGCACCAGATCGAAGCCATATCTTTCTAGACATGCGATGCCCAAGCTTCCCTAACGTACTATTATCCAAAAACTTCACCGGTACCATGATTCAAGTTAAACCTGGTCTCTTTTTAACTAATCCTAATTACCCTGCCGGGTTAGTTTGTTTGGGTTACCCTGTCGGGTAAGTTAGTTTTGGAGGTGCCAGCTATTCTGGAGCCTCCCCCTAAATCATTGGTCTTTAATTTAAGATTTTTTTTTTATTTTTTTTTTATAATTAGAGTTGGTTTTAGTTAAGTTGTAATGTTTAATTTGTAATTTAAATTTAAGTTTTTAATTTTGAATTAATTAAATTGGTCAAATTATCTTTCTTTAAGAGAGTGTATTTAATATTTGAATGTTCTTTCAATTTCAATTTTATTGGGTTAATTGAATTATCTTTCTTTAATAGCTTATTTTTAAAGTTTAAGTTTTTATTTATTTTTAAATTTGAATTAACTATACTGTTTGAATTATATTTTCTTAACGGTTTATCTTTTAGCTTTTTATTAATTGTTAATTTTGAAATTTCTAGATTATTTTTGTTTAATATGTTATCTTTAACATTTAATTTTAAGTTTGTTAAATTCTGTTTTGATTTTATCAAAGTGTTTGATTTTATCCTTATATTTTCTTTGCCTTTTAAATTGATATGATTAATTGAATTTATTAGATTAGTTTTATATTTAAAGTTTAATTTCTTATTAATTAAATTATCTTGGTTTTGGATAGCATTTTCTAGATTAATATTGTCTAGATTATTAAATATTTTATTAGGGTATTTATTGATTTTATCCATTTTCTCATTTTTAGCATTTAAATTCAAGTTTATTTTAATGTTTGACTTATTTATGTCTAAATGCTCACCTAATTTTAAATTTTCTGAATTAATTAAATTATTTGAATTGATTTGGTCATTGTTCTGTTTGACCAAGTCAAGGTTGATGCCAAATTGATCAGAGTCTTGATTGACTTGATCAGAGTCTAGATTATTCTGTGATTTTGAATTTAAATCATTTAAATCTAGATTATCATACATCATACTTGGACTAATTTCATACTTATCATCATGCTGATTATTTAAGCTACTATTAGCAGGGGTATTTTGATAAATATTACTAATCTTGAGCGCAACCCCTAATTGAGTAGGCTTCTCCGTTGGATTTGACTCGAGTCCATATTTGACTTTAACTTGATTTTCTAGCTCCATCGGCGTCTCGTGAAGCTTGATCAACTGGGTCCACAGCTCATATGCATTCTTGTATTTTTCTAATCTGCATAAAATATTGTTAGGTAAAACATTACAAATAATGTTACTTACCTTTTTGTTCAATTCCAAGTTTTGAGAAGGTTTCCTCAAAATTAGCATATAATCGATGTCTACGCTTCCTAAGAAGTATTCCATTAATCGCTTCCAGTAGTTGAAGTCTTCATGATCGTATGGTGGTGGTTCGCAGGGGTTCCGTCCTTCTTGAAGAGTCATTATTCGTGCACACAGAGAAACAGACAAAAAAAATCCCAAGACTTGGTCTTGGATTAGCAGTGCTGGAGAAAAAGATAAAAAAAAAACTAGATTCGTGTTGCACTAATTTAAATTGATTAGTTAAATATTAAGTTATCGAAACACCAATCTTAAAATTAATTAAAAAAAAACTTCACCCCCTGTCTGATTGGTGGTTGCACCAAATCAGAGCGGTACCTGCTCTGATACCACTTGTAGGACCGTTAGATTCGATAGAGGGGGGGGTGAATATCGATTCGAAAAAACAAGAGTTTAAGCGAAATATGATTACAGAAAAAGTACAGGAGATGCTAATAATAAAGCAATACCTACAAAAAGAAAATTAAACAAAAACCGGAAGAGCACTTTTGTCGGAGCGTTGTTGGCGTCGCACTTGAACGTCGAGCAGCAAGATCAGCAGAAGAGTTCTCAGTCAAAGTTGATTCTGAAGCTCCTGTCTGGGGCTTCTTTTATATGCTGTTCCGGGCGCCTGGAGTGTGACGTAACTGCTCAAATCAAGATGCTCCACGTAGCGACGAGGTGTCTGGATAAAATTCGCCTTCCGGGCGCCCGGACCTCCTTGTTCCAGAAAGACTCCTTTTTCCTGCAAAACAAGGTTAGTCCGAGGCAAATATATATCCTGTAAAACAAATGGTTAGCACAGTTAAAGTTCAACAGATAGATAAAGAGAGTATGACTTAGATTCCGTCTTTCCGAGACCGGAATCTAGTCACGATCTCGACTTAGACATCCGAAATGGATCTAAGCCGGATCGACGCCTAATGTCCCCTTCCCGGGAACGCGCCCTCACAGTCACTCCCCTCCAGTGACTTACCTCACTTACCTGCCAGACGTCCGGTCAGCCCGTCGACCCGTCTGGACTTCTCGCCAAGCGTCCGGTCAGCCCGTCGACCTAGTTAGACTTCTCGCCAAGCGTCCGGTCAGCCCGTCGACCCGCTTGGACTTCTCGCCAGCTATCCGGTTAGCCCGTCGACCTAGCTGGACTTTTCCTGCACACTTGATCAAAGTGTCAGACAACAACACAACTAACTTAACCTATTTGTCATTCATCAAAACCTGGGTTAGACCATTAGTGCTACCCACACCAACATAAAGTATACTCATACCTTTCGTGAGAAATCATCAGTAAAACTCACAAAATACAAGTGCCCTCCACGTGATGCTACACTGGCCGGTCCCCAGAGATCCGTATGTACGTAGTCCAGAATCCCCTCCATCTTGTTTGTTGCCGTCTTAAATTGCACTTTGCTCTGTTTCCCAAGAACACAGAATTTGCAGAATTCAAGCTTGCACGTTTTGACACCCTTCAACAAATCTCTCTTGTGAAGTTCTAGCATCCCACGTTCACCCATATGCCCTAGCCGCATATGCCACAAGACAGTACTATCTGATTCAGACTCCACCTACAACTGTAGTCCCTATCAACTTGTAGATGTTTCTTGCTACCTTTTGTCCTTTCATTAACGTCAGAGCTCCCTTGCTGACCTTCATCACCCCATTCACTGATTTGTAATTACAACCAATACCATCAGTGTGCCTAGTGAGATCAAGTTCTTCCTTAGCTCTAGTATATATCTGACATCACATAAAGTTTTGATCACACCATCAAACATCTTGATTCTGACGTTCCCTATGCCGATAACCTTGCATGATGCATCGTTTCCCATCAACACTGAACCAGAATCCACTGCCCTATAGGTGTCAAACCAATCCTTGTTTGGAGTCATGTGATATGAACATGCAGAGTCTAAAATCCATGCATCCGTCAGCTGCTCCGAACTTGACATAACTGATAGCATATCTCCATCACTGCTTTCTGAATTTTCTTCTTCAACTATGTTTGCAGACTTTGCCGAACTACTTTTGTTCTCTGCAACATATTTCTTTATCTCTGGACAATTTCTCTTGATATGACCTTTACCTCCACATTTGTAGCACGTGATCACCTTCTTCCTTCTCGACTTAGAACGAGTCTTGTTGTTGTTGTCATATCCATGTCGAGATTTGCTCCTACCACGCTCTTGGTTGCTATTTACCACAAGTCCTTCTCCTTGAGAAATTTCATCGCTTGTTTTCTTCCTTTGGTGAAAACCTAGCAACGCACTTGTGATCTCCTCCAATTTGAGAGTTTCCTTACCCCACATCAAAGTAGTAACAAAATTCTCGTACGTAGGAGATGAATGTAGAGAATTCAACAACATCAGCGCCTTGTCTTCGTCTTCGATCTTCACATCAATCCGCTTCAGATCACTTACAATCTGGTTGAATACGTTGATGTGCTGGCTCAGATCGGTTCCTTCTGTCATCTTCAGCCCGAATAATTTCTGCTTGAGATACAGCTTGTTTGTCAATGATTTTGACATGTACCGGCTTTCCAGCTTTTGCCAAACTGTCACCGGTGACTCCTCGTCCATGACATGGTACATCACGTCATCCGTAAGACAAAGCCTGATTGTTGCTACTGCCTTCGCCTGAAGTTCTTCCCAATCTGATTTCTCCATGCTTTCCGGTTTTCTTTCTCCTAGCGCCTTCACCATGCCTTGTTGCACCAACAAGTCCTTGACCCTTCTCTGCCATAATCCAAAGTTTCCGGTTCCGTCAAACTTCACCATATCAAACTTCGCAGAAGTCGTCCCCGACATGTTGAAGAAATCTGCCAAAAACGAGCTCGATACCAATTGTTGTGCAAAGAGAGGGCAATACCTCTCAACCTTTAACGCGGAAGACGCACAAGAAAGAGCAAACACGAGGAAGAAGAGAAAGAAAAAGAGTTACCGTGGTTCGGCGACTTGCCTACTCCACAAAACGGCCGAAGCTTTATTAGAATTCTCTTCTACACAAGAGAATCACATCTAATGATTCATGTGTTGTCTGATCTACAATGGGTTTACAATGATCCCTATAAATACTGCTAAACCCCCAGACCCGGTAAAAACGTAACAGAATTTGTTATGAAAAACATAACAAAATTCTGTTATATAAAATCTTAACAGAATTTTATTACGAAAAATCTTAACAGATTTTTCTTCCATGACATCCCTTCATCCAAATATGAGCCACTCGTCAACAAATGCTTTAACAGCTTCATAAACTTCCAGTTGAAATTGCATTAAGCATCATTTGGGAAGGGCCTCTAACAAATGGGAGTTTGCATTTCTAAGTAGTTGAATACAGACAATGGCAATATTCACCACTTTTGTTGAAAAGATGCATTGATCAGTCAGTGATTTTTTACCTCCATAGTATCTTCCTCATCTTCCCAGGATTCTTTAATATTATCATCTTCCATATCCTCATCGTCCCACTAGTTCTTTGGTTGAATGGTAACTAATCCTGGAGCTGCTGGTTCAAAATCTTCTTCTTCTGAGAAAGGCAAATGAAAAACAAAATATGCAAAGCCATATTAGCGGACACAATCAATGAGAGATTTAAAGAGAGAGGTTTAATTCTGTTTCACTGGAACTAGAAGAAATAATTCACGAATAATGCATGCTCACTACTGAGTATGTTAAATTGCACACCGATTTAGCAAGAATTTCATAAAAATTTACCAATAAATCCCTTGAAATCAGTTTCATCGTTCTTAACACAAAGGTAAGATTAGGTTCCATTTTTATATCATGGTTGATAGAGACAGAAGCTTCCACATCTACATCTGTTTGATAGATGTGCAAGTTTCAATGACAAATAAATAAATAATCATAAATGTTGATGTGACATAGCCACGTGTAATGTTTGCAGATCATTCAACTAACAGACAATGGACAAAGAAAAAAATATAACACTGAAATGCAAATATTTTCTCTACACTGATCGTTTCACCTCAAGACAGATGAGTTTTTAAGTTGAATGGAAGACACCAAAAAAGGGGTTAGAATCAATAGTTAGTATGAAAATAGCAAAAGTTGATTGGTCACATACATTCAGATCCTCAGGAACATATTTAGTGGAACACAGAAACCATCCAACATGAGATGTGTTTTCAAATCTATAAGCTACGCAAAGACACAATATATCAGTAATGAGTATTGCACATGTAAGATTAGTTACCTGAAGGGGAGGTAAAATTCCTCGTATGGATAGGAATAAGATATGCTAATAGTTTGATCATGGCATAGATATTCACCAACCAATGGGTTGAGGGATTTTGGAAATAAATCCCATACACCTCAGCAAGACTTTAATATTCCCTTGGCAAACCAAAATACAAAATACCAAAATTGCCTTCTGTAATCAGTGGACACCAACTTGATTCGATTCATTACAGTGCTAGAAGATGGATAATTCAGACAGAAATGTGAACCTGGGTAGCAGTTCTGTTGCTGCTATACATAAATGTAATATGATCTAAGAAATATGGTGACTTGCTACAGTCTCAGAATGCAGCCTTAATTGTACAAAGAGTGAGGCATAAAGCATGACAAATATATTAATCTTTTATTAAATTTGTTTTTCTTCCAAGAAGAATCTGGACCTGATTTAATTATGATTATATAGTACAACATGTTGGATCAATCCATAACTTGACTTTAAACGTTAAGGAGGAACATATAACATGGAAATCTTTTATTAAAATCATCACAAATAAGGGTGAGACCCAAGACCAACACAGCATTGGAAATTTAGTATTGAGGAAAGAGGCAACTTCAGTGTTCATAAGTCAAGAGATGGGCTTGACAACCAATTCAAATGAAAACTGAACTGAAATCCTAGCTTTGCCAATTAGTTAATGACTCACAAGAGTAAAGCAACAACGTTAGTGATACTTCAAGCATGAAGAGTTCAAAACTCTTCTAACATTTACCAATGACGATGAAGATAGGTAGCTATTAGTCAACTATAGCTTATTAATACAATGTCCCAATACATAAGCTGATATTAAGAAAACCATTTTTCAAACTTTCTTTCATCTCTGAGTTCAGCTTTAAGTTACTTTGAAGACAAAGAAATCAGAAATTTTCAGCAATGCTGAAAAAGGCAATATCACCTGATCCGATGGTAAGGACGGGGGACCCGCTCAGGAGGAGGTCAGTAACATGTATGAGTCAAAGGTCAAGAGGGTCAACCCTAAAGTCCTGCCGAGCGGAATCTCCTAAGCCGGACGAAAGACAACTCGACCACAGGCCGGGTTTCCGACGCAAGGTAAAGGAATTTCTGTGCCGAGCGGCCAAGCCGCTCGGCTGAGTCGCAGATCAAGGTGGCGCAATCTCATCCGAGCACATGACCGGGGGTCTTCCCGCTCGGTCCGATACACTCATATTCCAGAGCGCCTGGAGCGTCGGGCGGCCGACCCGCCCGACCCAGGGATAGACGAAAGACAGAAAAAGACAAAAGGGATAACTGGGGAGATCAGCCTAGAGACAGCTGCCGCCGACAATCGGCGTGGTCGACGGTCAGGCCGTACACAGAATCGTACGATGGAAGTTTCCACTGTCTCGTCAGGGATATGCTCGGACGGTTGCGGAATGACGTCAGACATGCTTTTTCTGACATCCATGTTGGAGGTATGTTTGGGGAAGCGTGCACGTCTCGAGAAGCGTGCACGGACCTCCCCGGGGTCCTATATAAGGACCCCTAAGCTTCAGCGGAGGTATGCAATCATCCACACTGTAGCTACAGTTCTCATTGTCTTGCTCCAGTTTTCTTCTCGCCTGACTTGAGCGTCGGAGGGTCGTCGCCGGAAACCCCTTCCCGGCTCGACTTTGTTGTAGGTTCGTCGGAGGTCCATCTCATCCCGCCGTCTACACGAAGCCAACAAAGAGCGCCACGTCCCCAGCCTTCATCAACTCATAGTTCGGATATGATCAAATTGGCGCCGTCTGTGGGAACACACCTGAATCCAAGCAGAGCAGATGGAAGAAGCTGGATACCAACTCATGGTGATGCTCTCTTCCGAAGAACTCGAACGGCGGCGGCGTTAGCGTGGAGGAAGCGTCCGGAGCCTCGGACGACGCCGTCGGCCGGTGGCGGCGGCCCCTCGAGCCCTGGCGCAGAGGGAGGTGGTCCCAGGAGGAGCACCACCATAGCTTCTTCCACACCCCGCTCTTTCGATTCCTCCCATCCTTTTCCTTCGAGCAAGCAGGAAGAGGCACAATTCAGCACATCCGGAAGGGCAAGGCACCCCGAACGGAGTCATCTCCTGAGCGGATCAACCGTCAATTTTCTGAAGCCATCCTAAGAGACCCACTACTGAGGCACTGCACGCCCCCGGCGATCGGAGAATACAACGGGACCAGCGACCCGGATGACCATCTGGGTAAGTTCGACAACACTGCCACACTACATCAATATACAGATGGTGTAAAGTGTCGAGTGTTCCTCACCACCCTTTCGGGATCGGCGCAACGGTGGTTCCGGAGGCTGCCGGATGGATCGATCACCAGTTTTAAAGAGTTCCGAACGGCTTTCCTCTAGCATTTCGCGAGCAGCAGGCGATACCAGAAGACCAGCGTTAGTCTGTTCTCCATCAAACAAGGCTCAAGGGAGTTGCTCCGAACTTACATCCAACGCTTCAACCAGGTGGCCATGGACATCCCGACTGTCACCTCGGAGACCATGATTAACGCATTCACGCAAGGGCTCGTGGACGACGACTTCTTCCGATCGCTCATCCGAAAGTCACCCCGCAGCTACGACCACATGCTGAACAAGGCCAATGAATACATCAACGTGGAGGAAGCCTAGGCGGCG
Organism: Zingiber officinale; assembly: GCF_018446385.1. NCBI lineage: Eukaryota > Viridiplantae > Streptophyta > Magnoliopsida > Zingiberales > Zingiberaceae > Zingiber > Zingiber officinale. Next base: position 98,822,391 of record NC_055992.1, on the reverse strand, counting down.
AGGAGAAAAGAAGTGTCATCCGAGCCGTCGGCAACCGCCGAGCGGAAGTCCCCAGCCAGCCACCAACCACCGAGGGGACCTCGGGCCGAGGGAAACAGGCCACACCACGAACCCCGGCCGCACGCGGTCCAGCATGTGGCAGCCGATCGACCCAAACCGAAGGGAAAGGTATGGACTCCTATGTTCTGTTCGCTTCACCAGTCAGCCACCCACAACACCCGAGATTGTCGAAGCCTTCCGCCGATCGCTCACCCCACGCCCCGAAGCTATCGCCGTCGATCACCTTCACCCGATCGAAGACACCGACACCAGGATACCGGACGGCGTGAGGCTAGGGAAACGCTCGAGCGACATCAGCAATCGAGGGTCAATCACCGAGCTTCGCAAGAGCAAGCAAGACCTTCCGCTCGGGAGGAAGAGAATAGAAGCAACGCAGCTCGAGGCGAAATCAACATCATCGTAGGTGGCCCCACTGGAGGAGATTCGAACCGGGCCAGAAAGTCACACGCTCGGCAGCTCAGGATCCACGCGGTCGGCTGCAGCCAGGAGCAGGTGAGCAGGCCCGAGATCAGCTTCGGGCCCCGGGACCTCGAGGGAGTCGAAGTCCCCCACAATGACACCCTCATCATCCGAGCGGTAATAGCTAATTACACTATTCACCGCATATTTATTGATATAGGCAGCTCGGTCAACATCATTTTCAAGAAGGTGTTCGATCAACTTCAAATTGACCGAGCCGAGCTATTGCCAATGACGACCCCGTTATACGGGTTCACGTGCAATGAGGTCCTTCCGATCGGCCAGACCAGACTGGCTATCTCGCTAGGGGAGGAGCCGCTCAGGAGAACGTGTACCACTAACTTCATCGTAGTCGACGCCCCTTCCGTATACAATGTGATCCTGGGACGGCCGACTCTCAACGAGTTCCGAGCAGTCGTCTCAACATTTTGTCAAAAGATAAAATTTCCCGTCGAAGATCAAGTGGGGGAAGTCCGAGGAGACCAGCTGGCGGCCCGGCGATGTTATGTGGAAATGGTCAGAGTCGAGGCAAAGGCCGCTCAAAAAACTCCACGGATCGAGGTAAATGCTATAACTGAAAAGCCACCTTCCTTGGTTTATGAAGAAAAGGAAGAGGTACAGATCCACCCTGCCCGACCGAACTCCACTACGTTCATAGCATCCGACCTGGAGGCGAGCCAGAAGGAGAGGTCGGTCAAATGCCTCCAATAGAACTGCGACGTCTTCGCTTGGTCGACTCACGAGTTGCCGGGAGTCTCGCCGAGCATAGCGCAGCACGAGCTTCATGTTCGGCTGGACGCTCGGCCAGTGAAGCAGAGGAAGAGGGACTTCAGCGCCGAACAGAATGTCATCATCCAAACGAAAGTCGAGAAGCTCCTGCAGGCCGGCCATATACGGGAGGTGCAATTCCCAAGCTGGCTCGCAAATGTGGTGCTAGTCTCCAAGCCAGACAACAAATGGAGGGTCTGCATCGACTTCCGTGACCTAAATAAAGCGTGCCCGAAGGATTTCTACCCTCTGTCCTGAATCGACCAACTGGTAGACTCCACCACAGAATGCGAGCTGATATGCATGCTGGATGCATATCAGGGCTACCACCAAGTGTCGCTCGCCCGGGAAGATCAGGAAAAGGTGAGCTTCATTACTGCGGACGGGACTTACTGCTACAACGTAATATCGTTCGGGCTGAAGAACGTCGAAGCTACATACCAAAGGCTAATCAACAAAGTGTTCCGGGAGCAAATCGGGCGCAACCTGGAGGTATACGTGGATGATATACTTATTAAATCTTTTCGGGCAGCGGATCTTTGTGCAGATATAGAGGAAAGCTGCCGAACGCTGAGGAAGTACGGAGTTAAGCTGAACCCACAAAAGTGTTTGTTCGGGGCAAAAGGCGGACGCTTCCTCGGTTACATCGTGACCGAGCGGGGTATAGAGGCGAACCCTAGCAAGGTGAAAGCGCTACAGGATATGTCGCCTCCCAAGAACCTGAGGGAAGTGCAGCATCTTACCGGTCGGATAACGGCGTTATCGCGATTCATCTCCAGAACGGCCGACCGGAGCCTACCTTTCTTCAAGATCTTGCGTAAAGCTACCAAATTTCAGTGGGACGGGGAGTGTGATCGGGCGTTTGAAGACTTGAAAGTCTATTTGAATTCGTTACCTGTACTGGCTAAGCCGAACATAGGCGAACCGCTCCGTATATATTTGTCATCAACCGAGCATGCTGTTGGCTCGGCGCTGGTGAAAGAGGACGGGGAAGAGCAGCCCGTGTATTTCCTTAGTCACATTTTAAAAGACGTTGAGTCCCGCTATACCGGTCTCAAGAAGCTCGCTTTCGCGCTGGTCTTGGTCGCACGAAGGCTCCGCCCTTATTTCTTAGCACATACGATCATCGTCATGACGAACAGCCCGCTAGGAAGAGTGCTCCTAAATCCAGAAGCATCCGGGCGGCTCATCGAGTGGACAACGGAGCTCAATGAATTTGACATCCAATATCAACCCCGCTCGGCGATTAAGTCGCAGTCCTTTGTAGATTTCGTAACGGAGGTACAGAATCCCGAACCTGAAGCTTTATGGAAAGTATTTGTAGACAGATCATCCACTCGGCTCGGAAGTGGGATTGGTATCTTGCTACATTCTCCTCAGGAAGAGTGGATGCATCTGTATGTCCGGTTGGACTATCGAGCAACAAATAATGAAGCAAAATATGAAGCCCTCATAGCTGGCTTGCAGGCCGCCCGGCATGTGGGGGCCGGCCGAGTAATCCTTTACTCGGATTCTCAGCTTGCCGCCCAGCAGCTCTCAAGCATTTTTGAGATAAATAATGCGAGGCTCAAGCTCTACGCGGAAGCCTTCGAAAAGCTTAAACCCAACTTCAGGGAGGTAGTCATACAGAAGATACCCCGAACGGAGAACCAGGCGGGGGACGAATTAGCAAAACTTGCCAGCTCGATAACACCGGTGGTGATCCAGCAGTCGATCGAGCAAGTATCCTTGGTGGCTCATATCGACAAGATGGAGGGCCTCACGTTCCCAGGTGACTGGAGAACGGCCATAGTCGAATTCCTGCGATCGGGAGCCACGCCATCCGATCGGGGCGAGGCCCAATTGTTAAGAAGAAGAGACGGTCGGTTCACCCTTATCGGGGATCAACTCTACAAAAAGGTTTTTTCTCGACCGTTGCTGCAGTGCGTCAGCTCGGAAGACGCAAAGTACATACTGGAGGAAGTGCACCAGGGGACTTGTGGGGGGCACCCGGGCGGTCGATCATTGGCGAAGAAGATTCTGCTAGCCGGGTTCTTTTGGCCCACCCTGCACGAGGATGCTGGGTGGACCGTCGCTGCTTGTTTGTCCTGCCAGAAGTACCACAGCTTCTCCCATCGGCCAGCGGAGGAGATGAAGACATCTACAGTGTCCTGCTCGTTCGATCAGTGGGGCATGGACATCGTGGGACCTTTCCCCATGGCGACCGGGCAGCGGAAGTTCCTACTAGTGGCGGTCGACTATTTCTCCAAGTGGGTCGAGGCCGAAACGCTGGCAAAGATAACGGAGCAGATGGTCAAAAAGTTCATCTGACAACATATAATATGTCGGTTCGGTGTTCCTCGTAGGCTCGTGTCTGATAATGGGCGACAGTTCGTCGGTCAGCAGCTTGGAGAATGGTGTGCGGGGTATGGCATCGAGCAGCATTTCACTTCCGTAGCATATCCTCAGAGCAACGGTCAAGCCGAAGTAGCCAACCGGGAAATCCTTCGAATTCTTCGTATTCAGCTCGATCACATTGGGGGAAGTTGGGTGGACGAGCTGCCAGACGTACTCTGGGCGATCCGAACGACCCCAAAGGAAGGAACGGGTGTTACTCCGTTCCACTTGGTATACGGAGGAGAGGCGGTCATCCCGGTCGAAGTGGGCATAGAGTCCGATCGAGTCCAGAACTACGACGGAGACAATGCCGAGCGGAGATTACTCGAACTAGATCTGGTGGACGAGGCGCGAGCCAAAGCAGCTGTCCGGCTAACGGCGTACCGACAGAGGATGAAGTAAAACTACAACAGGCGAGTAATTCCCAGAGCATTCTAGGTCGGCGACCTGGTGTGGAAAAAGGTGAAACCGGTCGGCAATGTAAGCTAGCTGGAGGCCCCTTGGACAAGGCCTTTTAAAGTCATCGAGAAGCTCCGATCGGGTACCTACTACCTTGAAGATGAGGACGGACGGCGGCTAGAGCGACTATGGAGCGCAAATCATCTCCAGCCGTACCGAGTTGGGTGAAAGTTAAACTTTAGGGTCGAAGCGACGACCATAAATATCCCGCTCGGAAGATCGTCGAGCGGCGACGTTAAACTCTAGGGTCGAAGCGGCGACCATAAATATCCCGCTCGGAAGACTGTCGAGCGGCGACGTTAAAGCTCAGAGTCTAATCGGCGACTATGAGCCCGCGCGGCTTGAGGATCGCCCAGAGGCAACATTGAAGCGCAACGGCTAACAAGAGACGAGTGTCAATTATTAGAAGACAGGAGGAAATCAACACAACCCGCTCGGGATATACGACTATCTATGTTAGACCAGAAAGAGTAAACCAGCAAAGCGCGAGAAAATTTTCATAAAACAAAAGGGGAAGTTCGTTGACCGAGCGACATAACTACAAAAACACTTCATTCTAGAAAGTCAAAACCATCCTTCGGCACAGTGGTAAGAAGGGTAGCATGCTCGCGGACGTGAAGCAGGAAGGACTCCGGAAGATGACCCTTTGCCTTCAAATAATCCGCCGTTGCTGTAATAGCCAACTCGAAGGCATGGACGAGCCGATCGCAGACCTTCTGAACGAACTCATCCGAGCGGATGTACTTTTGCCTCAGTACGGCGAATCGGCTCGGCTTAGCCTCCTGATACTCCTTGAGAGCAGAGCGAGAGACCTCAAGGGCCTCCCGCAAGGTCTTCAGCTCGTCCTTGAGAGCCACCACCTCGGCCGAACGACCCTTCTTCTCACTGTCCAGTAGATCCGCCAATTCCTTTACCCGTTGTTCCAGGGCGCGGGCCTCCACATTCTTCGCTTCCAGATCGACGATGGCATTATTCTTCCGAGTGGTCGCAAGTTCTATCTTGCGGTCATAAGTTTTGACATGCTTTTCGAGTTGGTTCAGCATGTACGCCTGATCGGCTGTCTTCTTCCGCTCGGCATCTAGCAGCTCCTTGGTCTTGGCCAGCTCCTTCTGCAACTCGATATATGAAGGGCCCTGAGAAGAGGACGGCCCGCCAAAAGTCTTGAGATGCTTCAGCTCTTCTTCCAGCATCGCTAGACGAGTGGCAACCGCTACATCTTCCACCCAACACTAACGGAAAAGGAACTTTTTAGTGCCGAACGGGGAGACGATACAAAGATGTTTGGGTGGACAGAAGACTTACGTCGGTGGCATGACGCATGTGACTGTTAGCTAGCAGACCGGGAGGTATTACGACAACGCGAGCTCGGGCATCCGCCCATACCTCGGCTAGCGGCCCCCGGATGGCGATCATGTGCTCAAGAGCCGTGGGTTGATCCGACTCCGCAAGATAATCCTCGGTAGGAAGATGCAGAGTGGCCTTAATGGTGCGGCGCCTGCCCGGCGTCGTGTAAGCGGACGCGAAGGGATCAGATGCTGGGGCGGACGGCGCGGAAAGTATGGCCGAGCGACGAACCCTCCGAGGCGCCGGAGGCAGGGAGCGGACTGGCTGAGCCGCGATGGGATCTGCCGGCAATTCCAGCTAGGAAGGGGTCAGGTTGGAAGAGATGGCCTCAATAGACGTCACCTGCTCTCTCGGGGAAGGAACGCCCGCCCGCTCGGACGCTTGTATCGCGGAAATGGCCGAGCGCAGGGGCGCCTCCATCCTGCGTCTCTTTCGGTTGAGGGGGAGATCATCTTCCGGTTCGGAATCGCTGGCAGTCGGACCCCTGCTAGTGGTTACCTCGCCCGTCACCTCCATAGGGGCGGTCGGAGCGGCCGACTCCCCAGCGTCCGCTTCGCTCTCACCTTCGTGAGAGCTGACCGGAGCGATGTTCAGCTGCTCCATTTCCTTGGCTGCTGCTGCCTCAATTGCTGCCGCCTTTCTTCTTCAGGATACCGAACAGGACGGACTCCATCACAATGTTAGCTGTGAAAGAAAAATAAGAAAATCAGTTAGACGCAAATTACAGACAAAGATGAACTTCTTACCGAAGGTGTTCGGGAGCTTGGTTCGTCTCGGACTCAGGCCGAACATATACATCACCCCTTCTGGTATAAGCTTATTGATATCGAACTTGAGGCCGGCCAGCATATTCGCGGCCTGGAGATAGTCCGACCGGGTCTTGTACCTCTTCAGCTTGGGGGAGGTCAGTGGTCCGACCTGCCACTTAGTCAAGAAGGGGAGCCGTTCGAGAAGACGAAGGAAGAAAAAGTATTCCTTCCAATGTTTGTTGGAGGTAGGCATCTTATCGAAGAAGACCAAGCCGATCCGAGACTGGAACAGATAAGTGCCCAGCTCGGATTGCTTGGGGTAGTAGAAGTAGTAAAAAACCTCCGGGCGGAGGGGAATATTGTGGATTTTGAATAACACAACAACTCCACACAAAAGGCGAAAGGAATTCGGTACCAGCTGGCCGAGCGGAATACCGAAGAAATTACAGACTTCTACGATAAATGGATGAAGAGGAAAGCGCAGACCGGCCACAAATTGATCGCAGAAAAAACAAACAGTGTCGAGCGGCGGTTTGTGCGGCCGGGCGGAAGGCGAGGGCAGAATAAGTTCGAAATCAGAGGGAAGATCAAAAGCGTTAACTAGGCCCTCCGTGTCACGCTGATCGAACCATGACTCCATGGTAGTATACCACGGGGCGGGGGCGAGGTCTGAGGGCTGGGAAGAACTAGCCATGGCCGGAATAGTGGAAAAGGCGAAGTCAGAAGAAAAAGCAAGGGGCTCAATGGGGAAGATGAACGGAACAGTGACCAAGAAGCAAGAACACGGCGAAGAATGCAAAGAAAACACGAGAACCAAGGAGAAAGAGGCAAGGGATCCTTACAGAAAAGAGGACGGTCGAAAAAAGAGGACGAGGAGTCGTCGGAATGTCAGGGAGCAAGTTCTTCGGTGCACTGAGCGCAAGCGGAGGCTTCTGAACGCAAGACTGCGAAATTGTGGCGGAGAAGGGTGACGAAGGCTTTATAAGGATGGGTTCAATTCTCTCGAGCCATCGGATGCAGGTCACAAGATCCAAAGCCTGCATCCAACCGCTCATTTTAAACCGCCGAAGGTCCCATCGGACGCGACGCCGCAGCCGTACGATGACGGCAGCGGTAACACGTGGCATCAGGTCACAGGAGCACATTTAATGAGCCCCATTACGAGGCAGGGGTCGCGTGCTCAACCTTAATGGTAAGGATTTGCACGCATTCCAGGGAGATCCTAGGGACATCGGCGTTGACCGCCAGCGGCTCGGCAGGGCAATCATTAGTAGGAGGCCGAACGGCGATACTTGTCTTCATTTTGGCCAAGCGGAATGACATTTTTGAAAGGGGGAGAACGGCTGTCACTCGGCCCAACTCGCAGTCCAGTCAGTCGGACTTAGTGCCTCCTTCGACTAGACTTGAGGAGGAGGCACGTGATCCGGTGGTAAGGACGGGGAACCCGCCTAGGAGGAGGTCAGTAACACGTAGGAGTCAAAGGTCAAGAGGGTCGACCCTAAAGTCCTGCCGAGCAGAATCTCCTAAGTCGGACGAAAGACAACTCGATCACAGGTCGGGTTTCCGACGCAAGGTAAATGAATTTCTGTGCCGAGCGGCCAAGCCGCTCGGCTGAGTCGCAGATCAAGGTGGCACAATCTCATCCGAGCACATGACCGGGGGCCTTCCCACTCGGTCCGATACACTCACATCCCCGCGCGCCTGGAGCGCTGGGCGGCCGGCCCGCCCGACCCAGGGATAGACGAAAGATAGAAAAAGACAAAAGGGACAGATGGGGAGATCAGCTTAGAGACAGCTGCCGTCAACAATCGGCGTGGTCGACGGTCAGGCCGTACACAGAATCGTACGTTAGAAGTTTCCACTGTCTCGTCAGGGATATGCTCGGACGGTTGCGGAATGATATCGGACATGCTTTTTCTGACATCCATGTTGGAGGTATGTTTGGGGAAGCGTGCACGCCTCGGGAAGCGTGCACGCACCTCCCCGGGGTCCTATATAAGGACCCCTAAGCTTCAGCGGAGGTATGCAATCATCCACACTGTAGCTACAGTTCTCATTGTCTTGCTCCAGTTTTCTTCTCGCCTGACTTGAGCGTCGGAGGGTCGTCGCCGGGAACCCCTTCCCGGCCTGACTTTGTTGCAGGTTCACTAGAGGTCCATCTCATCCCGCCGTCTATACGAAGCCAGCAAAGAGTGCCACGTTCCCAACCTTCATCAACTCATAGTTCGGACAGGATCATCACCGATCGGAGAAGTGTTTGAACAACTTAAATTGATGCAGTGAAAAATGGCTGACATCATACGCATTATACATTTTTCCCCCTCACCAATGACATTTTTGCATAACTTCATTACAGTGTCAGACAACTTGATTATCCTTAGGGGGTGCTTGGTAGGATCGAATGAGAGTAAGGAATGGGAAATGGATTGAAAGTGGGTGTTTGGTTTGGGAGATTAGTAGTGGGTCCCATGGATTCATTACCCTAAACATGGGAATGAGTCATTCCCTAGTAAAAAGAGGGGAATGGGAAAGCCCCCATTTCCATTCCCTACTTCTATCAATCCCATTCTTATTCTCATTCCTTTCAATGAAGCAAGCACTCCCTTAGTTCAAAGTGCACTTTCTTTAATCCACTCAACTCATAAATTTAATGCAATTCTAGACATTTTTTGAGATACAAAACTTCAATAGTTCTAGTATGGGTCTATACTTAAAAGTTTCCCACAATATACTCACACCTGAAATATATGGGCAATATGTGATTGCCTAGTTACGCAGATGGATATGTTGACGCATGTGGTTCATGTTAGAGAAATTAAAAATAATTAATATTGATATAAATGTTTAGCATAAATCTATAAAAAATATATAATAATCAATCTATGGTATAATACAACATAAAAAAAATACATGTAACTCTACAATGTAGAACCTACTGTAGAAAAATACAAATTAATCAATAATATACTATGTAACTAGCATGCATATAATTTCTATGTAACAAGCCAACCGTTTTAAGTTAACACTTAAAAATACTCCATCAAAAAGCATAGTTTTGTAAATGTGAATGAAAAGAAATATCAGAAAACCCTCATGATTTGAGTAGAGATCAGTGCAAGCAATAACAAGATTTCTATTTGATTTGATTCGACCAAAACTGTTTTGCATAAACCACACTTGTGATATTTGGGGTCTCTACATATACAAGCTGCATATGATACATATGTGGACAACAAAAACTCTTGTTTATTGAAGTTAACTACGTATGAGAGACAACACATAATGTTGTGCGATGTGATCCCTTGCCTCAGACGCATAATAAGCTAATATCTAAACTGCTTCCAAAATACTACTCATACTGTCCACATTTAGTCCAACTTGCTGAACCTATGCTACAATCATATTTTCTTTAAAAGACTGAAAAGAAGAGTCCAGAGAGTAAAATCAATTGATAACATCAAGAGAAATAGTATATGGAATTACACTTGAAGAAAAGGAGTCTAGAAACTAAAATCATTTTGTAACATCAAGAGAAGTTATATATGAAATTATGCCGGATGATCAAAGAAAAAAATGCTAAGTAGGATCTTTTAAACAAAAACAAAACACCAATCGTTGTCACCATTTCATTGCATACTGATAAATTTGAATTAACATATTTGCTCAGTGCTATTGTGTTGCTTGAGCCTGAATATATGTGATGCTCTGTACGACAGCTAGTTAAGATTTAAGAAACAAATGTAAACGTAACTTATTTACTATTGATGTAATAAATATTTGATGTTGTGTAGGGGCAGTTGCTAAAGTGGAAACTGAAGAGACTAATGAGTTGCTATATTTACAATAAAAAAAAAACGCAAAAGTGATCGCGGATCGGGTTGGTTCGATTATTAGGGTAAAAAACTATCCGATCCTACTAGATCAGATAATATAATATTAGGACTTACATCCGGTCCTATATCCGACGATTATTATGTATCAGATATCCGACGGATTGTCAGTTATTTGGATATCCGACCCTATATCCAATGAAATATAAAATATAAATATAAAACAAAAAAAAATATTTTAAAATGATAATAGACATTATTCACTACACGTTACAGCAGCTAATCGTCAGTAGTTGCTACACGTACACGTTATAGCAGCTAATCGCCAATAGCTGCTACAACGTGTAGCAGCTTATTGGTAGTAACTACTACAACGTGTAGCAACTTATCGACAGTAGTTGCTATAAGTAAGGGTGATCGCGGATCGAGTTGGTTCGGTTATTGGGATAAAAAATTATCTGACCTTACTAGATCGGATAATGCAATATCAGGACCCTACATCCGGCCCTATATCCGGCGGATTTTTTTTTTTTTAAGTTCGATTCGGGTCGGTATAAGCGGGTTGATCTGTTTAGCAGATTGACTGCAACAGTGTACTTTCCTGAACCTTAAATCAATTATCGTAAGAAAAACTTACTAACGGGAGAAAAAAATAGATAACAAAACTCAGGAGAAGCTAAAATAAAAGGCAGTAAATTCGCGTTCAAAATTCATTCGGCGAAATAAACAAAGAAAGAATAATCCTTTTCTCGACCAACAACAACTTAAATCAATAGATTGAAACTAGTTCACATCTATTCGACGGTTGGAAGACGACTAACCCCAATCAGCCATGAGTCTTCTGTTTCAACCCGCACGCTGTAGTTGCAGCTGGTAACTTCTCAACCCGCCATCAGAATAGCTGAAATCGTGCAGCGAACGAACCACGGAAAAAAAAAATTCAGCTCCGGTATGATCCGTAGGAAGGAAAACGAAATGATTATAGCTCCAAGAAGTAAAACGGCCAAAGATTCCCCCAAAACGAGCAGCCGTCAAGGAAGGCGGGAACGGGCCTCGAAGGGTTTGGAGCAGAGGAAGGAGCAAGGTGGCGCCTCGGCACTCGACAAGCTAAATCGAGCAAGGAAGGGCAAAGGCGGCAAGATCCCGATGGCTATGCGACGGCGATGACTGAGAATTGAGAAGGAGCAGAGGAAGGAGTAATACGGGAGAAGTGAAGGGCAGCGAAACGGAATGCAGGGAGCCGTTTTAAGCGTGCGACCCTGGTCAAGGCTGGATCAACTACAGCTGTCCCTCACGTGCTTTGTACGCGACTTGTTCCATTGCCAATTTTCAGTTTGCCCCAAACGAAGCCCTTCGTACTTTTAGAAAAATAATTTATCTAGTTATTTCATTATTATCCATAATGTACCTATTGCGTAATATAATACCTAAATACATATAAATTTTATAAAATAAATATTTCCTATAAATAACTAAATAATATTTTTTATTGGTAAAGGCCAAACAAAAAATTGAAAAATATATACGTTCTAATATCGACGGCCTAAGATATTTATAAAAGTTTCTCTATTTATAGTGTTGTTAATTCTAAGATGTGAAATTAAACAGAGCCATAGAAAATTACTAATAAGAAGAATTTTCAATAATACGTTAGAATTTTAAATTTTAGATATCTGATTAATCTTACTATTTTATTAAAAAATTTCCCCCTTTACTAATTAACTTTGGTGAAACTTAAAATGAATTTAAGTTATTATCCTTTTTTCTATTCACACTAAAAATACTTCTAAGGTTTATTAATAATTCCACAAGCGAAACAATCAGTGATCTAGAGTTCGAAGCTCCGCGTATTATTATGAAATTTTCTCATCATTAATTTTCTCTTATTGTTTTATATAAAAAAATATAGTTCTCTTTAGTCCCACTTCTTAGAATTGACAACACTAAGATCAAAGAAATTTTTATAAATATTTTAGGCCGACAATGTTAAAAATATATATTTTTCTTAGTTTTTTTATTAAGATAAGTATAATATTAAATTAAATTAATTTTTTTCATAGGGAAGCCCATTACACTAGTATTTTACCCAAACACTACCCAAAAAAAAAATATTAAATTCAAACAATTTGGATTTTCAAAGCCCCAAATAATTCAGATTTTCAAAAGTCAGGTACTTTACTCTACTAATGATTCTATTTTAGTATTTTAATACTAAAATACTTTAATTAATATAATTTCATTATAAAATGGTCAATGTGATTTCAATGTATTATATTACACACGCGATACGTGTGTGCACAATCACTAGTTAATGAGAAAAATTCTTAATAATACACTATCTTAGTCTCAAACTTTAAATCCCTAATTGATTAATAAGAAAAATAATTAATAAATTTTAAAATTATTTTTAACATAAAAAATATTAACATAATTTAATTTTAAATTTCATCCCATTAATTGAGAATTAGCTATTAAAAAATTTTAAATTCTTAATAAAATAATAAAATATTATAGTAACGTGTTTATTTAAGATTTAGAAGTAGATAATAATAGGAACGATATCATTGAAGATTCTGCATGAATTATTGGTGGACTGGGTTCTTTTGATAACCAGCGCTCTTCTAACTTTTGTGACGAAAAAAAACAAGGGATGTTATTTTTATTATCGTTAAAAAAATATCATGACCGATGTGGACATGGTGGCTGCTTGCCACCTCAGCGTTTGGATTGGACATGAGGATATCCGAGGACAGAGATACCATTCGTTGCCACGAGACCCACGCTTTTGTTGTTTATAATTGGAAGTTCGGCTTTTAATGAACCACGTACGTAAATTTTAAAATGATTAAATCATATAAGGTAATTTTACAATTATCAGTATTAATTTTTCATTTTACCCTTATATAAATTTTGTAGATCAATTTAATTAATTTTACTTTATGTTAAAATTTTAAATAAATGACTCAGACTTAAATTAGTCAACTGATTTATTTTTTTTGAAAATCGATTTTAAATAAAATTAATTGATACATCAAATAATCTCAAATTGACATTAAAATAGTTCTTGTATATTTAGTTATCTCTACGATTATATTTATGTCCTAAAACGTTAATTTCATATTTGGTACAATCAGTTGATGGACCAAATAACTTCAGATCGATATGAACTAATTCCTATGTGTTCGTGTACCTCTTTTGATTATATCCATGTCCTCAAATATCAATTTAACTCAATATATTGAGAGCAATTATTTTTTGAATATGAATATATTTGAAATATTCAATCCGTATTCAAAAAAATTCAGCTAATGGACCAAATTATTTCGGATTAACATGAAACTATATTTTATATGTTGGGTTAGTTCTCCTGATTATATCCATGCCCTTAAATATTTAACTCAATATATTGAAAGCAATATTTTTTTAAACATGAATTGAATTTTTCAAACAAGTTTCACTCAACCTTATCATCATGTCGGACTAAATCCACCTGCAAGATTTAGCATGACAATCTTTATGAGTTCCTCTTGGGTACATTATCAACTTAGATTACTAGGACACAGTTTCCTTCTATAATCAACAACACATACTATAAATAATATCACTTCCCAACTTATCGGGTCTTTTGATTTATCGAGCTAAATCTCACCCTTTGATAAGTCAAAGAAATAAATACTAAATATATATGTTTGTTATTATATTAGGATTAAGAGCACACACATCCATAATAATTAAGGTTTTGTTCTTTTATTAAGTCAGTATAAAAAGAACTTACCTTAAATGGTCCTGCTCAATACACTCAGAGTGTACTAGTGTAATTTATTAGTCAAGATAAACTAATACCTAATTACACTACGATTATTCCAATGATTTGTTCCTTTCCATCTTAGTCATGAGCTACTGTTTATAATTTATAAGGAATCGATAACATGATCTTCTGTGTGTGACACCACACACCATGTTATCTACAATATAAATTAATTGAACAACTACACTTAGCATATAAATGTAGACATTTGACCAATGTGATTCTTATAAATGTTTATACAAAAAGCTAGGTGATCCTGTCCGAATCGCCGAACCAGAGGACGCTGGGCACGTGGCGCGCTCCTAGTTGATGGTGTAGGTCTCCATCTGGCCGCACGAATCTCCGGCGAACCTACACAGAAGTCGGGCCGGGCAGGGGTTCCCGGCGGCGACCCTCCGACGCTCAAGTCAAGTAAGTGGTGGAAAAAGGAGCTCCCCAGCTTGTAGAATGCGTACCTCCGGCGAAGTCTACGGCTCTTTATATAGGGCGATGAAAAAGCTCCTACACGCCTATCGAGGCGCGTGCGTGTCCGCAGCATGACTCGTACCTCGGTGTGTACTGTCAGAGAGCTTACTGACGCCGACATCTGCGGCCAGATCCTTGCGCCTTGATGGGACAACAGGACACCCGTTGTCGGACTAGGAGTATGGCCTAACCATATGATTCGGCGGTCGAAGATATTCCCCTCTTTCGCCCATGTCCAAGGCGTCAGGATTTGGGAGTCCGTCCGTGGCCCTTCCTCCTTTTGTGTGGCGGACGGCACTCACCTCGCGTCCGGCCGGATGACATTGTGTGCTGGAGAAATTTCTAGTAGGCGCTATGTAGAGACTGTTAGCAGTGTCATTTTTCCCTGGTTCTTCCGCTCGGCTCTTAACTACTGTTTCGACAGAGCGTCGGAACCCCGACCCGGTCAGGGCGCCTTTTACTACCGAATGTCCCTTGGTCGGCCGATCGGTCTTATCCATTTCTTCCAAGTCCGGTCGGCTCACCCTTCTCCGGCGGGCTGCTTAGCCATTTGACCTCCACGTGGCGTTGACCCCTCGTTAGGGGGTCCCGGGCTCTTACCACCGGATCACTTGCCTTCCCTTCGAGTCTAGTCGAAGGAGGCGAAGTCCGACTGACTGGACTGCTGATATGACAGAACCACGATCATTGTATTGGGCCGCTTGGCCAGGCTCGTCCGTTCGGCGGTATCTGGTCCGTGCCTTGTGGTCTCTTGGACCCCATGTCCGATGCTCTCCCCTACTATTCATCACGTGCACTGCGCACGGTAAGGGGAGCTCATTAAATGCGGCCAGTATCCCGCTGACACGTGGCGATCCTGCGTTTGTCAGCGTATGGCGGTGGCGTCCCTTCCGATGGGACAGCCGCCGTTTGAAATGGACGGCTGGATGATGACCTCGTTATCGACGACCTGGATCGGACGGTGGAGGTTGCTCCTGGGCAGCGATATAAAGCCCGCGACTCCGTTTCCGCCTCCTTGTTGCTTCATCCTCCTCCGACGCTTCTCTGCTCGTTTTTTTTTCTCCGGCGACCTCGCCCTTCCACTCTTCGGCAAACCCCAGGCCCTCGTCGATCATCTTTCTTGCTCGTAAGACCCTCTTTCTTGTTCCCCAACGTTTTCTGCTCTTTGTTACTTGTTTTCTTCAGTCGGTTTTCCTCCATTCCTTGCTTGAACCTTCCCTTTTGGTCCCGTATTCTCGTCTTTCGCCCATGACTAGCACCTCGCAGTCGACCGACGGCGCTCCGGGTCTATGGTACACGACCATGGAGAGCCGCTTTGATGAGGAAGACGCATTGCGTCTCGTTCGGACTTACGACCTGCCGACCGACCACCAAATAGTGTTAGCCACACCGGCCGATCGGCCTCATGAACCGTCGCCCGGCACCGTTCTTTTCTTCCGAGACCAATTTCTGGCCGGACTGCGTTTTCCACCCCACAAGTTTTTCTTAGAAGTTTGCAATTATTTTCGCATTCCTCTCGGCCAGGTAGTTCCCAACTCTATTAGGCTGCTGAGCGGAGTGATAGTTTTGTTCAAACTGAACGGCATCCCCTTAGACCCAAAAATTTTCCATTACTTCTACTATCCCAAGCAGGCCGAGTGGGGTACTTTTATTTTTCAATCTAGGATAGGTTTTCTTTAATAAGATGCCGAGCTCCAACAAACATTGGAAGGAGCATTTTTTCTATATCCGTTTTCCCGAGCCAACAACTTTTCGCACCAAGTGGCAAACGGCTATGCCAGCGTAGAGGTGATGCGGCCTACCTTCATGCGGCCGAGCGGCTGGTTGGTCAATGTTATCATAGACAAGTTGCTCCTTCCGGAGTAATGCACATATTCGGCTTGTCTTCTACCACGGCCGATCGCCTGCAGCATGAGTAAGTACCCTTATCTTCCCGTTTGTTTTGTTCTATGATTTTTTTTTTTTACTGCGGCTGAAGTCATGTGGCGCAAGGCAACCAGCTCAAGGTGGCCGCTTAGATTGGCGGTGAAGAACAAGGAGGTCGGGCGGGGCCTTGGATCCGTGATCCGACCGTGAAACAAGTGAGGGACTCGGGAGGTCCTGAGCCTTAGCCATGCCTCTCACGACGAGGTGGCGGGCGTATGAGCTCTCGACCAGGCGGAGGTAGAGGGTCGTCCGCGAGATGATGTTCCGCTAGTCACTCGGGCGTCGGCGACCGGAATCGCCTCTGCCTCAACTCCTTGATGAGCCCGGTCAGGGTGGGCGCGGATGCTCCGGTCTTGTCGGGACGGTTTCCTCGAGTACTCCGGACCCACATGGCTCTCAGGGCCGGCTACGAGCCGCCTTCCAGCCCTTCAAGAACCCTGCGCCGTATCAGGCGTTTGGGCGAGCTTCCTTCCTCGTCCACCGGTGGGCCATCCGGTAAGGCCGCTGCTTCTCAGAGCGAGTCGAGCGGCCAGAATTTAATTAAAACCGTTCTGTGCCTTCCTTCGGAGGCGTACATGGCTGCTGCTGATCGGCCAATGGTCCCTTAGAAGTAGATTACCTTGACGGGCCCTCTTGCCCAAGCTTGGGTGGACGCTCGACGTCGAATAGCCAAGATGACTCCCGGACAGCTCGGCGACAACAACCTACAACAAGCCACCGGGGTATGCTCTGTTTCTTTGTTTGCGTATTTGAATTATGTTTTTAACCTGTCCACATTTGCTAGCAGAACTGGGTGGAGCAGATCGCCATCAGCGATCGATTGGCCGAACTGGAGGACGAGTTGAAAAAATAAAAAGCTGCGGGGGGCACCGAGCAGTCGACGGCCGCTCTGGAGAAGGCCAAGAAAATATTGGAAGCCGAACGGAAAAGGGCTTCCGATCTGGCGAGCAAGGTCGTTCGGCTTGAGGCAATGATCAAGCAATGAGATAAAGAAATCAAGACGGCGACCACCCGGAAGCTTCAGGCCATCGATGATATGGACCGAATGAAGGTGGAGATCCGAGGGCTGGAGCAACGCATCAAGGATCTGGATGCTCTGCTGGCTACCGAGAAGGAGAGCCGCTCGGCCGATCTCCAAAGGTTTGATGGAGACTTGAAGGATCTCCAAGCTACCAGCGATGCTGCCCACGCCGCACTCAAAGAATATCAAGAGGGGGAGTCGACCCGTTCTGACGAAGTGAGGAAGGCGTTCCTCCGCTCGGAAGACTTCGGAGAGAAGTTTACCGACAAGATATCCCTCACTTTCGAGGAGGCGATCAGGGTGGCGGTGGGCTATCTGAAGACCAAAGGCCACCTGCCTGCCGAGCTGACCATCCCCCCCGAGGACCTCGCGAGCGTGATGGACTCCATCCCCGACGCTCTTTTTGATTTTGATGTGTGAGGAGCGTTTTTATGAACTTTTTGTATTCCCGCCGTTCGGCCCAACTTATTTCTGTAATGACTTGTTTGATTTACCTAATGAGTAATAGATGACCTTGTGCTCCTTTCACTTCTGTTTTAGCAAGGCATTTTTTCCTCGTCACGCCAAAGTGTTCTTTATATCCTTTCCGCTCGGCACCACGCTTCTGTACGGCTCAGTTCGATCGTCTTAATGACATCTATCATACGACCGCGTAGCCGTTAGGCTTTCGATCGTAGCCGCTCGGCATTTACATGCTAATATCTTAATTCCACTGACCAACTTTTTCTTTGTGCCTTACCCCCAAAGGGGTTTTCCGTACATTTTTGATAAGCGAGCCGCTCAGCCGTATGACCAGGCTATCGTTGATTGTATCAGGTGACTGGCTATCCGCTCGGACGTTTATAGACGCCGGCTTGTCTCTCGATATTTAACGTCAGAGCTCGACGGTCTTCCGCTCGGACGTTTATAGACGTCGGCTCGTCTCTAGATATTTAACGTCGGAGCTCGACGGTCTTCCGCTCGGACGTTTATAGACGCCGGCTCGTCTCTCGATATTTAACGTCGGAGCTCGACAGCCTTCCGCTCGGACGTTTATAGACGCCGGCTCGTCTCTCGATATTTAACGTCGGAGCTCGACGGTCTTCCGCTCGGACGTTTATAGACGCCGGCTCGTCTCGATATTTAACGTCCGGAGCTCGGCGGTCTTCCTTCGGGCGTTTATAAGCGCGGCTCGTCTCGATATTTAACGCCGGAGCTCGGCGGTCTTCCGCTTCGGGCGTTTATACGCCGGCTCGTCTCGATATTTAACGTCGGAGCTCGGCGGCCTTCCTTCGGGCGTTTATAAGCGCCGGCTCGTCTCGATATTTAACGTCGAGCTCGGCGGCCTTCCGCTTCGGGCGTTTATACCGCTCGTCTCTAGATATTTCGTCGAGCTCGATGGTCTTCGCTCGAGCGTTTATAGACGCCGGCTCGTCTCGATATTTAACGTCGGGCTCGATGGTCTTCGCTCGGGCGTTTATAGACACCGGCTCGTCTCTCGATATTTAACGTCGGAGCTCGGCGGTCTTCCGCTCGGACGTTTATAGACGCGGCTCGTCTCTCGATATTTAACGTCGGAGCTCGACGCCTTCCGCTCGGACGGTTTATAGACGGGCTCGTCTCTCGATATTTAACGTCGGAGCTCGGCGGTCTTCCGCTCGGATGTTTATAGACGCGGCTCGTCTCTCGATATTTAACGTCGGAGCTCGGCGCCTCGGCTAACTAGCGATTATATCGCCTGGGCGAGGGTCTTCGTTATTGGCGTGCGGCTTGGCTCAATAATCCATATGCCCCGGCTGAACGGTAAGTCGTTCAGAGGAGAATGCTCAATGTGTTTTCATCTTTTGCTTCTGCATTACAAGTACATAGGCGACTAGCATATACACAAAAATGAATTACATTCGTGCACCTTTCATCCAGCTCGATAAGACTGGAGATGATTTGCACTCCACGGTTGATCTAGCTGCCATCCTCCAAATAATATGCGCTCGAGTGGAGCTTTTCATAACTTTGAAGGGGCCCGGTGCCTCAATTTGCCGAGCGTCATAGGCCGACGACTTTCTTCGGCGAGATCACGACACGGAATGAGCGGGATTCTGGCGGTTGTAGTTTTGCTTCATCCGCTGCCGGTACGCCATCAGCCGAACGGACGCCTTGGCTCGCTCCTCGTCGATCAAATCCAGCTCCATATTCCTCCGTTCGGCGTTGCCATCATCATCATAGCTCATCCTCCGGACGGACTCAACACCGACTTCAACCTGAATGACCGCCTCGCCGCCATAGACCAAATGGAACGGTGTGACGCCCGTCCCTTCCTTCTGAGTCGTTCGGATGGCCCATAAGACGCCCGGCACTTCATCCGGCCAACTTCCTCCCAAATGGTCGAGCCGAGCGCGCAGAATACGAAGAATTTCCCGATTGGCTACTTCGGCTTGACCGTTGCTTTGGGGATAAGCCACGGACGTGAAGTGTTGCTCGATCTGGTAGCTCTTGCAATCCTCCGGCACCTTCCACATGGTGCGTCGGGTTGTCGAAATCGGTCGTGAGGATGCCGAACCGACAAATGATGTGTTGCCATATGAACTTTTGACCATTTGTTCGGTGATCCGGCTAGCGGTTCGGCCTCCACCCACTTGGAAAAATAATCTACCGCCACTAGTAGAAATTTCCATTGTCCGGTCGCCATAGGAAATGGACCGCGATATCCATTCCCCAGTCGAGGACGGACACGAGGCATAGATGCCTTCATTTCCTCTGCGGTCGGTGGTTGAAGTTATGGTACTTGACATGAAAGGCACGCGTTGACCAGTCGAGCGGCATGCTTGTAAAGTCGGCCAAAAGTACCGGCCGGGAGGATCTTCTTGGACGATCGTCCGCCAGATGCCCTCCATACGATCCTTGATGTACTTCTTGTAGAATGTAAGCGAGTCCTCCGAGCTCACGCATTTCAACAACGGGCGAGAGAAAGCCTTTTTGTAGAGAAACCGACCGGCTCTCCTCCTTAGCAGATGTGCTTCATACTCATTGGATGGTGTGGCGCGGAGGAACTCTATGATAGGCGTCCGCCATCGCTTGGAAATGTGAGGTCTTCCATCCGGTCGACGTGCTGCCACTCATTTTTCAATTGATTCTGAATGTCGTTATTGAACTCGTGAGTTTGGCTAACTCATCGGTGCTTGATTTTACGCTCGGGTATCTTACGGACAATAACTTCTAAAATCGGCTTTGACTTTGAAGGCTTCAGGTGAGCTTGAGCGAGCACTATGATTCGAAGGTACTAGAGAGCTCTTGGCGACCAACTGCAGTCCGAGTGGAGTGTTACCCCGGGCTCCCATCTGGGCGACGACACAAGCCGACTATGAGGGCCTCATACTCCGCCTCATTGTTGGTAGCTTTATAATCCAGCAGGACGGATAGGTGCATCTTTTCTTCTTGTGGGAGAGCAGCAATATTCCAATTCCGTTGAGCCAGGTGGACGACCCATCACATATATTCTCCACATAGCTTCCGGCTCGGCCTTTGCACCTCGGTCACAAAATCGGCCAAGGATTGCGCCGAGTGGGGCTGGTATTGAATGTCAAATTCACTTAGCTCTGTCGTCCATTTGATGAGCCGTCCTGATGCCTCTGGATTTAGTAGAACACGTCCGAGCGGGCTATTGGTTTTGACAATAATGGTATGCGCCAGGAAATATGGACGAAGGCGCCGAGCGGCGAGGACCAGAGCAAAAGCTAGCTTTTCGAGCCCAGTGTAGCGAGATTCGGCATCCTTTAAAATGTGACTAAGGAAATACACAGGCTCTTCTCCGCTCGCCCTCACCAGTGCCGAGCCGATTGCTCGGTCGAGGATAGATAAATACAAAGTGTCTCACCAATAGTCGGCTTAGCTATCTAGGGAGCGAATTTAGATATGCCTTAATTTTGAGCAGCTTGGTCGCATTCTTCGTCGATAAAATTTTGTAGCTTTGCAAGATCTTGAAAAAGGAAAGCTCGTCGGCGGTTTTGGAGATGAATCTGGATAAGCGATTATCCGACCGGTCAAACGCTGCACTTCCTTATATCTTTGGGGCGGCATGTCTTGTAGGGCTTTCACCTTGCTGGGATTTTCGATTCCGCTCGGTCACTATGTACCCCAAGAGCCCCTTTTGCTCGAGCAGGCACTTCGGGATTTAGCTTGACTCCATATTTGTGCGGCGGGAAGGCTTCCTCCAAGTCTTTGAAGAGATCTGCTTGCTCGGACGGTTGATGAGAATGTCGTCACATAAACTTCTAGGTTCCGCCATCTGCTCTCTGAATACTTTATTCATTAAGCTGATAGGTGGCTCCCATTCTTCAATCCGAACGGCATCACATTATAGCAATAAGTGCCATCGGCCATCACGGCTGACCTTTTCTTGATCTTCACGGACGGCTTGGTGATAGCCAGTAGGCGTCGAGCATCTGATTAATTCGCGGTGGTGTAGAGTCCACCAGTGGTCTATCCGGGTAGAGGATAAAAATCTTTCGGCAAGCTTTGTTGAGATCCCGAAAATCTATGCACTCCATTTGTTGCGGTTTGGAGACTAATACTACGTTCGACCAGCTCGGGACTGAACCTCCAGTATATGGCGGCTTCGAAGCTTCTCCACCTCCTTGGGATGATGACGTTACGCTTTCGTTTGAAATCTCTTTTCTCTTCTTTAATCAGGCGTCCGGTCGGACATGTAACTTGTCTTCTGCGCTATGCTCGGCGAAATTCGGGCAGCTCATGTGTCGACCAGGCGAAGACATCATGATTTCTTTGGAGGCATTGGATCATCTCTTCTTTCTGCTTCTCCTCCAGATCGGACGCAATAAAGGTTGTGGCCTCCGATCGGATGGGTGAATCTGCACTTCCTCTTTCTTCATAAATTAAAGAGGGTGGCTTTTCGGTGATGGCGTTTACCTCGATCCGGGCGCCTTCCGAATTGGATACTGCTCGGACCATCTCGATGTAGCATAGCATCGCCGAGCCGCTAACCGATCTCCTCGTACTTCTCACTTTGTCCTCCACTGGGAACTTGATCTTGATGAAAGGTTGAGAGCGATAGCTCGGATTATTTGGCTGGGCGTCCCGAATAACGTTGTGGGGCGAGGGAGAGTCGACCACCACAAAGTTTGTTGTCCTTGTCCTCTGGCTCTTCTCCCAGAGGTAGCCGGTAGGATCTGTCAAGCCTGAACTTAGTTGCGTAAACCCGTAGGCGGAGTTGTCATGGGTATGACTCTCGATCAATTTCGATCGAACGCCTTCTTGAATAAGATGTTGATGAGCTCCTGTGTCAACAAATACGGTGATGGTGTGTAATTGGCTATTACCGCTTTGATGAGCGAGCATCGTCGTGGGTACTTCACTCCTTCCAGTCCCTGGCCCGAACGATTTTCGGTCCGTTCGCCCGTTCTTGGCTGCAGCCAACGGCATGGATTTGGAGCTGCCGGACGTTCGCCTTTCTTGCTCTGTTGGAGTCTCCTCCAGTCGGCCCGCCAGCAATAACGTTGATTTCGCCTCGGGAGGTATTGCTTTTGTTTTCCTCTTCCCGAGCGGACGGTCGAGACCGTTCTCTAGACGCTCGGCGATTCTCCTGCCTTGGGGAACGGTGCCGATCGGGAGTTCGTTGCTGTCGCCTATTAGCTCGCGTCCGATCGGCTGCTTGAATTCTCTGTCGCCTGTCGACTGAGGGAGACCGTCGTTCGACATTCCGGGGTACGGGATGAGACACAAAGGGAAGACTTCGACAATCCCTTGTGTTGTGCGTATCCGTCCGGTGGAAGGAGCAGAACATCGGGGTCCATTTCTTTTTTAGCTTGGGCCGGGCGGCGGCTACCTCCTGCACGTGGGACCTGGCATGGGGGGATCGGTTTGCTTCGGCCCTTGGTCCTCTGGGCGGCTGATGAGTGACGTGTTGCTTCCGCTCGGCAAGAGGAGCCCGCTCGGTTGGAGTTTCTTTTTTCCTAGCCGCTTGTGCCTCTTCCACGTTGATGTATTCGTTCGCCCGGTGTAACATGTGATCATAGTCTCGGGGCGGCTTTCGGATGAGCGATCGGAAGAAATCCCCATCCACCAGGCCTTGTGTGAAGGCATTCATCATGGTTTCTGAGGTGGCCGTTGGAATGTCCATCGCCACTTGGTTGAACCGCTGGATGTAAGCTCGAAGCGATTCACGAGCTTCTTGTTTGATGGCGAACAGGCTCACGCTCGTTTTCTGGTAGCGTCGACTGCTCGCAAAATGGTGGAGGAAGGCCGTTCGGAAATCTTTGAAGCTCGTGATGGATCCGTCCGGCAGCCTCCGGAACCACCGTTGAGCCGATCCCGAGAGTGTGGTAAGAAAAACTCGGCACTTTACTCCATCCGTGTATTGATGGAGAGTGGCTATGTTATCGAACTTACCCAGATGATCATCCGGGTCGGTTGTCCCATTGTACTCGCCGATCGTCGGAGGCACGTAGTGCTTGGGCAGAGGATCTTGTAGAATGGCCTCCGAAAATTGGCGATTGATCCGCTCAGAAGAGGCGTCCGCTCGGGGGGCTTTCCCTTTTCTGTTGTCTCGTCTTGGTATTTCATCCGAAGATGATCCCCGCTCTCGATTAATTGCTACAGCTTCAGGAGTGTGGAAGAGAGCCCGATGGAATGGTACTGTCGCTGGTGGTGCTTCCGCTCGGCCACCAGACGCTGATGTTGCTTGTTGCTCCGGTCGCTCGGCTGTGGCTTTCTGTTTTTGGTCCACGAGCTTGGCGGCCCTCATCTCGATCAGAACGTCGAGTTCCTCGTTCGAAAGCGTCACCATGTGTTGTCGTCCAGCCTCGTCCATTGTTCCCGTTCGAATGCAGGAGCGTTCCCACAGACGGCGCCAAATTGATCCTGTCCGAATCACCGAACCAGAGGACGCTGGGCACGTGGCGCGCTCCTAGTTGATGATGTAGGTCTCCGTCTGGCCGCATGAATCTCCGACGAACCTGCACAGAAGTCGGGTCGGGCAGGGGTTCCCGGCGGCGACCCTCCGACGTTCAAGTCAGGTAAGTGGTGGAAAAAGGAGCTCCCCAGCTTGTAGAATGCGTACCTCCGGCGAAGTCTACGGCTCTTTATATAGGGCGATGAAAAAGCTCCTACACGCCTATCGAGGCACGTGCGTGTCCGCAGCCCATGCCTCGGTGTGTACCTGTCAGAGAGCTTACCTGACGTCATACTGCGACAGTCCCCTTGCGCCTTCGATGGGACAATAGGATACCCCGTTGTCAGACTAGGAGTATGGCCTAGCCATATGATTCGACGGCTGTCAGAAGATGTTCCCCCCTCTTTACTGCCCATAATCCGGGGCGTCCGACCGGCTGGACAGGGAATCCGTCCGGCCGGCCCTTCCTCCTTTTACGCGCTGGCCGGACGGCACTCACCTCGCGTCCGGCCCGCCGTTGACATTGGTGTGCTGGAGAAATTTCCAGTAGGCGCTATGTAGAGACTGTTAGCAGTGTCATTTTTCCCTGGTTCTTCCGCTCGGCTCTTAACTACTGTTTCGACAGAGCGTCGGAACCCCGACCCGGTCAGGGCGCCTTTTACTACCGAATGTCCCTTGGTCGGCCGATCGGTCTTATCCATTTCTTCCAAGTCCGATCGGCTCACCCTTCTCCAGCGAGCTGCTTGGCCATTTGACCTCCACGTGGCGTTGACCCCTCGTTAGGGGGTCCCGGGCTCTTACCACCGGATCACTAAGCTTTTAGTATACACTCTAACAATCTCCCACTTATACTAAAAGACTATGCTGCCATATTCCCTGCCATACATCTAATTCTCAATCCTTCAACATGCCCATCAAAAGTTCTTGTCTTGTATTGAGTGGTACTCTATTGTGTTTACTTATCTTATGGACTTATGGTTTCTTCGAGTTTGCTACTGCACCACTATTATTACAAAAATTATAATAATTTTTAGATAAACCAGAAATCATGTCTAAGTCCATCATGAAGTTTCTGAGCCATATAATCTTCTATGGATGCCTCAGAGGCTGCCACATATTCAGCTTCTATGGTGGAGTCCGGAAAAGCACCTATACTTAACACTCCTCCATAGTTATGACTTCACCTCCTAAAGTAAACACAAACCCCCGAGGTCGACTTACTATTGTCCTTTTTCTAATTGGAAATCAGAATCCGTGTATCCCATAGGGAGCAAATCATCTGCCTTGTAAATTAGCATATAACCTCTAGTCCCTCTAAGGTACTTTAATATATGTTTTACGACAGTCCAATGTCCCTGTCTAGGATTACTTTGATATCTACTAACCATGCCCATGGCAAAACAAATATCCGATCTCATGCATAACATAGCATACATTAGGTTTCCGACAGCCAAAGTATAAGGAGCTGCCTTCATGTCCTCTATCTCCTTTGATGTCTTCGGATATATCTCTTTAGATAAAGCTACTTCATGCCTAAAAAGTAGAAAACTTTTCTTGAAGTCTTGCATGCTAAAACGAGCAAAGATTGTATATCGATATATGAAGCTTAGGACAAGCACATCATCCTTTTCTTACGATCCCTTATTACTTTGATCCCAAGAATATGTGCGCATTCTCCTAACTCCTTCATATCGAATTGCTTGGACAACCATACCCTTACTTCCGACAACACTTTGATATTGTTTCCAACTATCAAAAATGTCATCTACGTATAGTACAAGAAATACCACCACGTTTTCATCACACTTCTTATATACACAAGATTTATCCGTACATTGAATAAATCCCTAAGACTGGATTACTACCGGATGTTCCAAGACCTTGAAGGTTTGCTTCAGTCCATAAATAGACCGATTGAGCTTACATATTAGATGTTCTTTGTCCTTTGCAATGAACCCCTCTGGTTGCTTTATATAGATGCTTTCTTCAAGACTTCCATTAAGGAAAGCTGTCTTGACATCTACTTGTCAAATCTCATAATCCATATGAGTAGCAAAAGATAAAGAATTCGGATAGACTTAAACATGACTACCGATGAAAAGGTTTCCTTATCCTTTTCAACAAGCCTTGCTTTGAAAGTTTCTACCTTCCCGTCTGTCCTTCTTTTTCTATTGTAGACTTATTTAAACCCAATGGCTTTTACACCATTTGGTGGTTCTACAAGTTCCCAAACTTTATTAGAATACATAGATTTTATTTTTATATTCATTGCTCTTTACCAAGATGTTGCATCTTTATCTTGGAGTGTTTCATCATATGTCCGGGGATCAGGTTCATGTTCACTAGGGATCTAGTCCAAAGATTCTCCAAAACATGAATCTTTCAGGTTGCTTAACAACTCTCCTACTATGACGAGGCACTTTGTGCAATTGTGTATCATTTGTGATACGTGTGGCAGTTTCTTGTGATATTTCATCTTGTACAGTTGGTACTAGATTAGACGTGTCCTTTATTATTTCCTTAAGAACAAATTTACTTATGGTTTGTGGTTCATTACATAGTCCTCTTCTAAAAATCGAGCATTGATACTTACAATGACCTTCTGATTTTTAAGGATTATAAACCTCCTTTCATTTCTCTAGGATAACCCACAAGCAAGTGAACTCTTGTCCAACTTATCAGTGTCTCCCTTCAGCACATGTGTTGGACTACCCAAAATCCGAATATGCTTCAGACTAGGCTTACTCTCATTCTACAATTCTATGGGAGTAGAGGGTTCTGACTTTAGAAGGTACTATATTCACTTCCGTTTCCAGAGTATATTCTCAAAATGAATTTGGTAATTCTGAATAACTTATCATTGATCTAATTATTTTCATAAGAGTCATATTCCTTTGTTCTACTACACCATTCTGTTGGGGTGTACCAGGTACAGTCAGTTGGGATTGAATCCCGACTTCTGATAAGTGACTCATAAACTCTCCTAAGAGGTACTCGCCACTACGATCTCACCGTAGTGTCTTTTCTCCATATCAGCCTTGTACTCTTTGAACTTATCAAAGCACTTAGACTTGTGGCGCATCAAGTAAATATGCTCGTATCTTGAATAGTCGTCTATAAAAGAGACGAAATATTCGAAACCACCTTTTGCCTGGATAGTCATAGGTCCACACAAATCAGAATGAATCAATTCCAATACTTCTTTGACTCTATACCCCTTAGACTTAAAAGGTCTCTTGGTCATTTTTCTTTCAAGTAAGATTTGCAGGTTGGAAAGTTTTCCCACCATCAATGAACCCAAAAGTTCATTGGCTATTATCCTTTGAATCCTACTCAAGTCAATATGACCTAGCCTTAGATGTCAAAGATATGATTGGTTCATTTCCGAAGGTTGCTTTCTCTTATTAGAGTTAGAAGATGTGTTATTAATTTTCATTTGTTGCATCGTGGGAGTTATTGGATTATAAATTGTCAACCAACGTACCAGAACAGATAACTTTCCTATTATTCTTGATAATAACTTTGTTATCAAAAGAGATAGAATATCAAGCTCTTTGATAATTTAGAAACCGAAATCAAGTTCTTTCTAAACTTGGTACGTAAAGACAATTTCTCACAATCCATATTTTATTCCTATCAGAGGACAAACATCTCCTACTGCAACAGCTGCTACTTTTGCAGTAGTGCCCATGTAAATAGTGTTTTCCCTTTCATATAGTTGTCAGTTTTCTTGGAACCCTGCAATGAATTGCAGACATGATCTCAGTGGGTTCTCGTATCTACACACCATGTACCGGTAGATAACACCACTAAACATGTTTCAACAACTAATGAATAAAATACACTTTTATTGTTCTCATTTCTGAGAGGATAGACCACCTTAGAGTCCAAGTTTTGTTTCCAATCATAATTAGGACTATTGAGTTTATTCTATAGTATAACAGCTAGGGGATTGACTAATATTTGAAATCCTAATAATCACAAAAATATTTGGTCAAGGCCAACACCTCAAAATCCTCATGAATTTTGTATGTCATGTTAGTGTGGGCGTATACAAATTCAATCTTTAAGAGGAGATTTTATCCATTAATTTTATTATCTCGTTAACCTAACTTTATGACAAATAAAATTAATAGTTGATCTGTCTTTGATAAAATATTTGGTCAAAACTTTGAATTTAAAATAATATTGATTCCTCAAAACAATATCATTTAAATTCACCAACACCTCAAATACCGTGAATTTTGTATGTCACGATAATGTGGACGTATACAAATTTAAACATTTGTAAGAGGAGAGTTTTACCCATTAATAACCTTGTCAACCTATCTTTATGACAAATAAAATTATCTCAAACACTGTGAATTTTGTATGTCATGATAGTGTGGATGTATACAAATCCAAACATTTGTAAGAGGGGTTTTACCTATTAATTTTATTATCTTGTCAACCTGACAAATAAAATGACCTCAAACACCGTGAATTTTATATGTCATGATAGTGTAGACGTATACAAAATCTCAACATTTGTAAGAGGGAGTTTTAATTTTATTATCTTGTCAACCTATCTTTATGACAAATTAATAGTTGGTTTTCCTTCGGTCCCATAGCTAATAACAGTGACTCCGATGGGGAGGATACTATTAAATGTGTCTAAGTGTATACCATTACTTGATACTTAGTCCATTAAATAAGATTGTGCCTCTTCCGACGGAGAAGATCACACGCTCCTAATTAATTTTCTATAATCATTCAAAATGGAAGTTTGATCTAGTGATCTGCAAATAAACTCATTCGATGGGGAGGGAGGCACTCAAAGCTAACATGCAAGTTTGTCGCATCACTTACAAACCAGTAATGGAGACCGTGGAATTTATTTACTAATCCCTCTCCCACTTAGTTATTTAAGGCGAGAAATTTTAAACTATGCACATATGTACATCACAGTAAATAAAAGCAATAAATATGGAAATTAATTTTCCAACTATTATGATCTTTTCCGTCGCTGTCCTTCGTGTGCTGCCAACCCTAGCTGCTGCCATCTTTAGCCACTACAATCGGGTCTAGTCGGTGCCTCTGGTCCATAAATAGTACCTGCCTCGCAAGGATACGATCCGCGATAAAAATAGAATTTTACATATATCGATCCTATATTCCACAAAGGAATGTACATGTAATCTAGATCGAAACAAAAATGTAAAATCCTAATAACTAATACAGCTCCTGCTGTATTTAATATTACAATCATGCACACACAATAAAATACCCTTGACATGTCCAATGATCCAATCACACACAATATCTATAAGCTATAATAGTCGGAGCCTGTAACCACAAAGTTAGCACATCCTACTATTATCATGCCTAAATAATGTATGACATGTGCATAATTAAACTGAAAACCAAACACACAGAGGCAAACCCTAGCTCTGATACCAATTGTTGGTTGCTATGCGAAATATCATACCGGTTCCTCTATATAAAAATTTTGTACAAGTCCTGAACCTTTACTAACAACCTATTGTGTTCTTTAGAAATTAAATTAGGAATCGAAACAGAACTTAACATTATTGATTCCAAATTTAACTTATATGTTCTTAGTGGTTTACACTTGCATCGCAAACGATGCTTAACATTATTGATCTAAATTCACCCATGTTATAAATTCAATTAAATATTAATTTCAGAAATCGACTTCCAGGTTAAACATGGCGAGACATTAGGCCTTCTTAGGTATGGAAGCATCCACCACTTCCTAGACAAAGCATTTAAAGAAATTTAATATTTAATTTCCTTATATAATCCTAGATTTAACCAAAAAGAACAATCGAATCACAAATTCGAAAAACAAAAAAAAAAACACAAACTCGAATCACAAATTTGAAACCTAGAATTATATGCCTATTGTGTTTGGAATTCATACAAAGAAAAACTAGTATGATGCGGAAAACAATTACTAGTTATACCTTTCTTTGTAAGCAACAACCTCTTGATCTTCTACCGTATTCCTCTTCTTATCTCGGATGTCGTGTGGGCGACGATCTACCGAGATGAGAACCACCCAAGTCCTTCTTCTTCCTTCTTCCAAGATTCGGCCAAGCAACCTTCTCCAAGAGATTATAAGTCTCGGCCACCAACCAAGCTCCAAGGAAAACTAGGAAACAAAACCTCCTTTCTCTTCTTCTTCTCCAAGCTAGATCTGACCACCAAAACAAGCTCCTAGAGATTGATGACGTTCGACCACTAAGGAGGAAGAGGAGGAGATGATATGACCGGCCACCACCAAGGAAGAAAAGAGAGAGGAAAAATAGAAGAGAGTTGTTATAAGGTGAGGCACCTCTACCCCCTATTTTATATTCCTTGATATTGGAAAATAAGGAAATTTAATTATAATTAAAATTCCCTTATATTCCTTGCATTTGGTTAATAAGGGAAATTTAATTAAACTTTCCTTTTAACCCTTATCATGGTCGGCCACATCACAAGCTCCAAATAAGGCAAGTTTTAAACACAAAATTAAAACTTCCTTATTTGTTTCCGGTAATTTTAAAATAAAAATTTCTCTAATAATTTTCCCTTCATGGTTGGTTATAAAAGGAAATTTTATAAATTAAAATCTCTCTATTAAAACATGTGGATGATTTTCGAAAAGAAAAGTTATCTTTAAAATTAAAATTTTCCTCTCAATCTACAAGTAAGGAAATATATCAAATCTTTTCTTAATCTTTTGTAGAAACTATAATAAGAAAGATTTAATTTTAAAACTCTCTTTTATATCATCAAGATGGTTACAAAAAGGAAAGTTTTATCAAAAATTAAAATCTTCCTTTTAACTACAAATAAGGAAAGATATCAAACCTTTCACTTAATCTTTTGTAGAAAGCTATAAAAGGAAAGATTTAAATTTAAACTCTCTTTTAAAACCATGGCTTCCACATAAGTAAAGATTTAAAATAAAATCCCTTTTATTTTATATGTGGCCAGCCACACCTAGCTTGGGCTCCAAGCTAGGGCCGACCACTAATCTTGGCTCAATCCCTTGGTTTTAGCTGGTCCAAGCTTGGGCTCCAAGCTTGCTTGGCCGCCCGCCTAAGGGTGGGTAGGAAGTGGGTATATGGTGGGTATAATTCTCTCTATATAAGAGGCTACGATAGGGACCGAGAGGAGGGATTGATTTTGGTCTCCTGATGAAATTTAGCTTCCCGTGTTCGCCCCGAACACCCAACTTAATTTCATTAATAATAATTCATACCTCTAAATAATTATTATTGAACTACCGCACCAATCCGAAATTACATTTTGGGCTCCTTCTTATTATGAGTGTGTTAGTCTCCCTGTATTTAAGATGTCGAATGTCCACTAATTAAATGAGTTATTGACAACTCTCTTTAATTAATATCTTAGTCCAAGAGTAGTACCACTCAACTTTATCGTCATATCGGACTAAATCCACCTGCAGGGTTTAACATGACAATCTTTATGAGCTCCTCTTGGGGATATTATCAACCTAGATTATTAGGACACAGTTTCCTTCTATAATCAACAACACACACTATAAATAATATCACTTCCCAACTTATTGGACCTTTTGATTTATCGAGTTAAATCTCACCCTTTGATAAGTCAAAGAAATAAATACTAAATATATGTGTTTGTTATTATATTAGGATTAAGAGCACACACTTCCATAATAACTAAGGTTTTGTTCTTTTATTAAGTCAGTATAAAAAGAACTGACCTTAAATGGTCCTGCTCAATACACTCAGAGTGTACTAGTGTAATTCATTAGTCAAGATAAACTAATACCTAATTACACTACGACTATTCTAATGGTTTGTTCCTTTCCATCTTAGTCGTGAGCCACTGTTTATAATTTATAAGGAATCGATAACATAATCTTCTGTATGTGACACCACACACCATATTATCTATAATATAAATTAATTGAACAACTACACTTAACATATAAATGTAGACATTTGACCAATGTAATTCTTATAAATATTTATACAAAAGCTAGGCTTTTAGTATACACTCTAACATGAAGCTGGATCCTAGTGAGTGAAGCTAGGTGGTGGAAGGTTCGGTGAGTGAAGCTAGACAATGAAAGTTCTAGTGAGTAAAGATGGACAACCCTAGGGGGATGTAACCCTAGGTAATGAGAAGTCTTGGAGGAATATACTCTAAGCATGTGTGACGGACAGTCGACTGGACCAGCGAATCCTAAATTTTGTTAACACTATTTTATCTATTGTGCTAACTCAGTGTTACATGTAAGTCTTAGTAGATTAGCTTGGTCATATACTAAGCAAGAGTAGAGAAAGTCCAAATAAGTTTGGAGGACCAAATGTTTAGCAAGTAAGGGAGGTAAGTCACTGGAGGAGAGTGGCTCAGTGAGGACACGTCTCGGTTAAGGGGACAGTAGATGCCGGTCCAATTTAGGTCGATTTCAGAAACCTGAATTGAGATCTTGACTAGTTCTTGGTTTTGGAAGGGCATGAACTAATTATTATTGCTTATTATTATTGTGCTAACTTTATTTTGTAAATTAGATATTTTTATATTGGACTAACACATTTTGCAGGCCAAAATGAGCACAAAATACCTTAGGTGAACAGTACCCGAGGCGGCTTCGGGTGCTTAGAAGGCGCCTTTGGGAGCTTGGAAGATGCCTTCAGTCAGATAACATAGAAGACTTCGGCAACGATAAGAAGCTGAAGTTGCTGGATAAGGTTTTGGGGTTGAAGGCGCCTTTAGGGTTATGGAAGGCACCTTTGACGCTCAATAAAAGAGCATCTTGACTAAGGCTTTTAAACACATCTCTTCTACGCGTCCGTTTGACATTTCGACTGCTTCGGCTTCGTGTTGTTGCTTTGCTACGACATTTCTATGCTCGACTATCGCTGAGAAGTCGTCTAATATCGAGCTTAATCCGATCATCTTCAAAAATGTTGGGTAACAAAGTTCAATTATGGACCTGGTCTTGGAGTAGGAGTCGCTGAAGACTCTGAACTAAGTAAAATCGACCATATTTTTTTTCTTGTTTTCTTGTTATTCCGCTGCACTCTTAGTTTTTTTTAAAAAAAAAGAAAAGTTTTTTAAAATCACATGATTTACCCCCCTCCCCTCTCACGTGCGTCTCGATCCAATAATAGGAACTAGTTTCATGTCAATTCGAGGTCATTTGATTCATCAGTCAATTTTGCCCGTCCATCAATCGATTTTAGGCAAAATCGACTGATGGATCAAACGACCTCAAATTGACATGAAACTAATTTTTATGTATTTGTTTAACTCTCCTGATTATATCCATGCCTTCAAATGTTAATTTGACTAAATATATTGAGAGCAATAATTTTTTAATACGAATATGTTTGAAAAATTTAATTCATGTTTAAAAAATCATTACTCTCAATATATTGAGTCAAATTGACATTTGAGGGTATAGAAATAATCAAGAGAAGTAGACGAACACATAGAAACTGATTTTATGTCAATCCGAGGTCATTTTGTCCATCAGTCGATTTTGCCTCGTCTACCTCTCCTGATTATTTTAATGCCCTTAAACGCCAATTTAACTCAATATATTGTAAGCGATGATTTTTTAAACACGAAAATGTTTGAAAAATTCAGATCATGTTCAAAAAATCATTGCTATCAATATATTAGATCAAATTAATTAGGAATGACAATTTCCTGACATCCGATCTGAATGGAGGAGGATATGGAGGAAAGTTTTAGACTCTATTATAGTAATTGGGTATGGGTATTTTTGAGTATGGGTATGAAGATGAATATGGTAAAATCCTACCCATACCCTATCGATACCTGATATATATATATATAAACTTTATTTTTTTATTAGAAAAGAAAAAACTTTAGCCAGGTTTCTGTCTTGAAAAAGAAACTTAGTTTGCATCTTTATGCGGTCACCAACACATATCTCATCTTCTTTTGCATGAGAAATACTTACACAATCAAAGGAGCACGAGACGAAGAAGAACATACAAGTACATTGAAATAATTTATTTATATATATTATTTTTAAAAAAGAATGGTAGATAGTAATAGGATGATGGGTAGGATATGGATACCCGATCCTTCGATGGATATGAGGATGTGTATCAAAGTTAAATACCTGATGGGTTTGAGGATGAATATGGATATAATAAATGAGAATGAGTACGAAGGAGGTGAAATCCTATCCATTGTCATCCCTAAAATTAATGTTTGAGGGTATGAATATAATTAGGAGAACTAGTTGAACACATAAAATCTAGTTTTATATCAATCTGGGGACGTTTGGTCCATTAATCAGATTTTTTTGATCACGAATTTAAATTTTCAAAGATATTTGTATTTAAAAAAATGATTACTCTCAATATATTATGTTAACTTAACATTTGAGGACATGAATACAATTAGGAGAGGTAGACGAATACATATGAACTAATTTCATGTCAATCCGAGATTATTTTATTCACAAGCTAGTTTTAAGTAAAATCGACTAATATATCAAATATCAATTATATTTGAGGGTATATATATAATCAGGAGAGATAGTCTAATATATAAGAACTAGTTTTATATCAATCCGAAATTATTTTATCCACCAATCAATTTTACTAAAATTGACTTTTAAAAAATAAATTAATTGACTAATTTATTTAAAATTTTAACGATTCAATATAAAGTGAAATTGATTCGATTGATTAAAAAAATCAATTGGTTGTAAAAAATAAAATAGAAAATAAATACATGATGATTGGATAAGTTTGAAACGAAACACCATAGTAACTTTAAATTTTTTTTACGCGGTCCAGTACACCCGGGGGCCGGGTCTCTGCCACAAGATCTAGTCTAGATTTGATCCTTCGTTTCCTCTTCTGCGGTGCACCACGTGGGCTTTGCCTGAGTGTACCAGTGTGAGCCTTTCCTCATTCAACTCTGCGGCAAATCTCACAGTGTAGAAATCGTTGCCGATGTCTTAGGCTTCCTCGGCGTCTTCATCCTCTTCGCAGCAACTGCCACTCGCCGCAGCGTCACAGTAGCAACCTAAGTTACCTTCCGTTGGCCGATATCGACTCGGTGACGCCGTGAGATCTCTCCCTTCGCATTCGTCTTTCTTCGTGCTCCCCGCTAGAGCTTTCTTGCAAATTGAGGAGATAAACAGGGGGCAAGATGGAATTTCCCCTTTCATGTCCGGTGGTCCAGCTGCCTCAGTACGCGACACGCGTGTCGAGTTCACAAAGGATCAAAGTGCGTGTACGCTATCTTTCGTCCGACAGCGGATCCGACGTGCCCCGTCCCCTCCAAAAGAAACCCTAATTTTGCACCAGTAGCCAACGACTGCGTTCTCCCACCACCTTCACTCTTGGATGGCAAGCCCGTAATAAATCGCCATAGCCAGTGGCCTTTTCATATATCCGCGTCCATATCGCCAATACGTCAAGCGAACACCACATCTTCCCTTCTCTCTGTCTCTCTCTCTCCAACCCCACGCCAACACCTAGCTCACCTTCCAACGAAACCCTAACCCACTGCATCCTCCGATTCGGACCGCGGATGGCACGGCGGAAGTGATACCATCTCCTTCCACCGGACGCGGGAGCTTCCGGCCGCGGAGCGATGTCGGTGAGAGGCGCCGTCGATCGGAGGGATGGGTCCCCGTCGAGCAATGGGAACGGGAACGGACCGGCAAAGGTCCAGCCGGCGCCGTCCAGGCCGACCTACGGGGACCGGCGTCTGAGGCTGAACCCGAACACGGAGCACAAGCCGGAGCGGTACGACGACGTTCAGTCGGAGTTCGATCCGGCGATCTTCAGCTCCCTGGAGCGGCACCTCCCGCCCAGCATGCTCGAGGTACCGCGGGATGGCAAGGTCCAGTTCATGAAGGAGATCCTCGCGCGATACTTGCCTGAGGGGGAGCGAATTAGGGTGAACTACTCTTCTTTGTTCCTGTTTATCCTCCTTCGAGCTGAAGTAGAGCTTCCATCAAATTGAGGATCTATGGTTGTTTCTTTAGAAATTTTTTTCCCCGAAATAACGGAAATGCCCTTCCCTGCCTTCCTGCAAGACGGAATGTTAAAATAGTAAACTCGTCTGCAGCGATTTGTTTGGTTGGTACACAAACAATTGTTGTTGGCTTACCTTCGCTCGATGAGATTTTGCCCTCTGAGGCGTTTAGGACGACGTGTATCTGCTTCAATTTCGATGATTATAGTTTCCTCTAAACTTGGTGCTGCATCGATTGGCTTTCTCGTTTGATCGCCCAGTGAAACCTCTTTTAGAATGATTGTTTTTAACTGCAAATATCATCATCATTAGAAAATCACGTTCCTTTGCATATTTATCTTCTGTTGTTTGGCACATTCTACTGAACTGAAAGAATTTTGCTTGACGAAAGTAGGTTTCAAATTTTTTATGATTAATTCATGTCAATACGTGAATATGCTTTATGACCAAATTGATTTTTTATTCCCGTCACGGCTGCCAGAGCTGAGAAATTAATGATAATTAGCAAAAAAAAAAAAACTGGTCTAGGAAAAGAACGTGATGAACATGTATATACAGGAAGCTCTATCCCAGTACATTTATTTATTACTAGTTTACTAGGTTTCAACTTTGTTTCTACTTTACTGGGTTGCAAATATATATTTATGTTTTCATATGGGAAAACAAGAAACTAAAATAACCTATTTTTTAATATTTGAAAAATTAAGAATCTTGATGCCAGTAAATTGAATATTAAATAAGAAAAGTTTAATGCTATTAAATGTTTGAGATCATGAAGACATTATTTTTAGAATGTCAAAGGGACTTTTTAATGCTTGATGAGCTTTGGCTCTTGCGAACAATTTTATTTGAATCTAAAGAACCCAAAAATAAAGGATGGTTTATTTGTCTATTTCTTGTTGTTTATTCTAGTCTATCTGTATTATTTTTTCTCATTTACTTCTATTAATCTAGAGCGATTACTTGATCTATCAGGTTCAGAGACACAAAGAGTACAGACAAAAATTGATGTCAGCTTATCAGGTTTTCTGTTTCTATCTGTTATACTCTGTACTCTTCAGTTTCTATGATTTATGTGTATGATTTTGGAAATTTGTGTTTCTCATATGTTTAGTTCTTTGACTATGCTTCTGATTATTTTTTTGGAGTAACTCCTTTAGGCTTATTAGCCTCAGCGTGATGTTCTGGAGACACAATATTAAGCAATATATGATTTGTTTTTCAGATTCGGTTGACTGTTTGTAGGTATTTTATGTTACTTCTCTGAAGTAGTGCAGTGCATCCTGCTCAGAGTGTGGAGTGTTTGTGCAGTAACAGAGTACAAATTTAGCTCTAGCAAGCAACATTTATTATGTAATACAATCTCCCAATGCTTTGAGGGTTGGTTGTCTTCATTTGTACATATCAAAATTCCTTTCTACAACTAATTTTATGTTATAAAAATCTTCAACTTTAAGCACTATCTGAAGCTGATATTCTGCTTCCTTTTCTCTTTATTTGGGAGTAGTACTCAAATTGCCTAACGCCTTCATGACTTTTTTCCCTATTTGTTGCAATGATGCATGGGTGGGAATAGACACATGGGGATTGATTCACATTTATTCAAATATGAGAAGTTCCATGTATTTGTGCCTGTGTTTAGTAAACCTGTTTCTGTTCAAAAAATTATCCTGTCAAGTTTATTTATTAGTATTTCCCCCCTCTTTTATGTGTTATAACATGTATGTTCTCTGCAACTATGATTAGGTTTAATGCTTCATTGAGTTATTTGATTGATGCCCTTTGGATGATGATTCTTTTAGTTTCTTGTTTAATCTTAAAATATTTACACGAATTTTACTTGTATTGCTGAATTGCTTCTTTCATAGGCGTTCTAGCTTCTAATAAATTATGATAGCATGCGTGCAACTTTTAACTCTCTTCCTGTTACTTAAGCAGCCTTTGCATAAAGAATTATACAATCTGCATCCGTCAGCCTTTTTTATGCCATCATTTGTTAAAGCTATCAATGATAACACAGAGGAGAGCTTCAGAAATATACTTTCTGAACCATCACCTGGAATATATACATTTTCTATGCTACAGCCAAGTTTCTGTGAAATGTTATTAGATGAGGTACTACTCAAACCTGCAATCATTTCACAGCACACAACTATCGGTAACATAACCTAATTTGGTGATTTCTTAGGTGGACAATTTTGAAAAATGGGTCAACACTATCAAGTTCAAAATAATGCGACCAAATACAATGAATAAGTACGGTGCTGTGCTTGATGACTTTGGCTTGGAAGCCATGCTTAACAAGCTTATGGAAGAATTCATATCCCCAATGGCTAGAGGTGATAATCATGTCTTCTTTGCATGACAGGATTCTGTAACTTTGTTATGCTCCATGACTTTGTTTCATCAATATCTCTCAGAACCTATTTTCTTCAATTGCAGTATTCTACCCTGAGGTTGGCGGATCAACTCTCGATTCACATCATGGCTTTGTGGTTGAGTATGGAAAGGACAAGGATGTTGAACTAGGTAGCTTTGTTACATTTTTTTCCTATATGATTTGATATGCAGGAGATGGAATATCTAGTATGTTTACTTAATTGGAAACCACATCTAGTAGAGGTTGATCAATACCTTGTTGTTTTTTATTAATTTAATAGTTTTCTTTTGTGCTTGAGCGCCTGTCATCATTCATGCAGAAATTGATTGGACCAAATTTAGGGTCTGTTAGCTCACCAAAACAGCTACCTATTTGAGTCAAACCACAACGGCTTACTACTTTAAAATTTTAATTAGTTTGGGTAGTTTGTGCTTACATAAGCGCACATCCATGCCATATTGTGTTTTTAAAACCATAGGAGGGGATGTTAAGATACATTTTTTTTTTATGATGATGATGTTTTAAATAATTCATTAAAGGCTAGTCAAAGAGCATTTTGAAATTTGTAAAGTTCAATATAATTTCATGGCGAACATATATCAGAAATCTATTAAAAAATTCTCATAAATGGATTATTTTCAAAACAATATAAAAATGAATATAACACATATAATAAATATGAGTTATTTCATGTAATATTTTGATCTTAATTTTGATTGGATACAAACTGCTTATGAAAGGATTCATTCCAACTTTGTTTATCTAAATTTCTTCTTGTGTTTGTTTGTTTAACACTCCCCTCACACGTGGGTAGGCAAATTGGATTAAACTATTATGGTATTTGAGGAAAATAGTGCTAAAATTATCTCAATATTATGGTATTTTAGGATGATTTAGTACTGGAGCAATTTTCTGCAGCTGTATGTACGAATCCTTATGTAGTATCTCCTCACTCTAACTAGTATACTTTTGTGTAATTGGTTTTTCTGTTTCTTCCAGACCTGCCTTCCATTATAGCCCATTTTTTTGTACTTTTACTGATTGGATAGTAAACAAATTACGTGGAGAGGCTCTTGTAGCAAGTTTGCTTTCTTGTCTTTCTGAAACTACTAAAAACTTCCATTAATGGTAGGTTTTAATTTGAGTGCACTGGTAGGCATTATTGCTTGATTTTGATTTTAGGCCATGAACTTACAGAGTGAATACTTCTATC
Organism: Zingiber officinale; assembly: GCF_018446385.1. NCBI lineage: Eukaryota > Viridiplantae > Streptophyta > Magnoliopsida > Zingiberales > Zingiberaceae > Zingiber > Zingiber officinale. The sequence continues at coordinate 98,782,635 of NC_055992.1, read as the reverse complement.
AACATCATAGTTTATAAACATCATACATTGCATGACTGTTTCTTTGCAGCCTCACAGCAAATGTGGAAATACTTTTACTTTCTTATCATATTGTTGAGTAATCTTAGATCTTGTGGATTGGTTGTTCCACACTTTACTCTTTATTTTAGCATGTGTAAATTGAATAAATTCATTTATTTTTCTTTTAAGTCATTGTAGTTTTTGTGATCCAGGATTCCATGTGGATGACTCAGAAGTCACTCTAAATGTGTGTTTAGGCAAAGATTTTTCTGGTGGTGAATTGTTTTTCCGGGGAGTTCGATGTGACAAACATGTGAACACAGAGACACAAACAGAGGTCTGTCATCACATGGGTGGTATTTTTGCACATTTTTTTTTGTAGAAGTGTGTATTCCTGAGCATTTCATCATTCTATGTTGACCTGGAATTTGAAACATGTAAAGTCTTTGGTAGTCATAATTTACTGAAGTACATCTTGATTTTTTTGTTCCTTTGTTCATATTATTTTGCTAAAATTATTGCAGAAACTAGTCGTCAAATCTCAATATATTTGCTTTTCTTTTTCATGCATTTATAATTCGCTTCTTTCTCTTAAAAAAATGGAAATTTGCCTGCTCAGTAATGGCTGCCGCGACTAAAAATGGTGGAACTTGCAAAAGGAATCGCAATGCAATGAATGTAATTCAATAGAACCATGTGAAATTATTGTCAATAATGCTGCATGAAGTGGTTTTAAATAGATTGCAATAGTATGCCCTCACTCTTTGTTCAATGATGACTTGTAACCATGTGTTGGTTTGTGATGTTTATGGCATTTAATGAGCCATTTACAAATATGGAAAAATTCGTTTGGATTCCTATACAGACACATTGCTTTACTAATTTGTTTATACATCATTGATGGTATAGGTATAGGACCAATGTTTTGAACCTTCAGGATAAACTTTATAACTAAACAATAAGTAAACTCCTTTTTCATAAAAGAATATGGGAAAGTTAGTTGGCTGAAATCCTTGGTATTTTATTGTGCTTTATTTTAATAATGATTTTATTTGTAGTTGCTTTAAGTAGTTGAGTTGATGTTTTTGTTTTTAAAACTTGATATTCTGCCCAAATTCTCCTTGCTTTTATTGTAGGAAATCTTTGACTACTCTCATGTCCCTGGTCAAGCTGTACTTCATCGTGGGCGCCACCGACATGGGGCTCTCCCCACAAATTCTGGACACAGAATCAACATGCTTTTGTGGTGTAGAAGGTACATTCATGTTTTTATTCTCAAGATGCATGGCGATTTTATTGTAAATTGCATATGAGTAGCTTTATTATTCATTGTTTGTAAATTGAGGCATCAAGTCTACGCCGAATATTATCGATGAACTGTTAAAAGCTTTTCTGGCAATACATCCTCAAGAACAAGAGATCGGAGAGTGATGGAGAAATTGTCACATCGTATAATCTTTGATTCAGACTACAGGGAAAGAAGTATACATATCATCTTAAATGTGAAGTGTATCCTCAAGAACTAACAACATGGAACAAATACTTGCATTAGAATAGAATCAAGTCATCTGAACAAATACTCCTGGGAGACCATATTGGTGAGCGATGATGTTGCTTGGTTTGCCAAGGAGGTGCATCTGGGCTATTAGATAAAAAGTTAAGATACAATTCGTCAGAATCCACTTGAAGAAATTAAACTATAACCAAACAAGTCTACAGGTAAGATAACCAATGCATCATTACTGCATTTTAAATTTTTAATACATCTTTCTGTGTAAGGTGTCATCTCGCTAAGCTATTACTGATAGTAACAACCAAGTTATCTTTGCCTATTTCGGATACAGTTTTCTGCAATTTTGCCCTTCCTATTCAAAACTCAAAGTGTGCAAAGCAATAACCCTCTATGATCCGTTCTACAGTTCAGTCTTCAGAGAGATGAGGAAGTTCCAAAAGGATTTCTCTAGCTGGTGCGGTGAATGTCAACGCGAGAAGAAAGAAAGGCAGCACCAGTCGGTGGTCGCTGCCAAGATGGTATGCATCACATTTCAGAAAATTTAACCGATAGTTTCTAGGAATTGCTAAAATTAGATTATCATTGCTCAATCTTTTGCATTAACTATCATGTTTGTTCATCGACAGACATTTCTTAAGGGCTATGGAGGAGCCAACATTTGAGGTGCTTTGGTTATGTATTCTAAAGGGTGGTTGTAAAGTAGCGTGATTGTCACCTAAAGCGACCTTTGAATTCTCTAAAAAAGTTAACGTTGTTCTTGAGCTTGTCTGTACTTACAGGTTATTTGTATATGTATATACCAGTATTTATCCATGACAATCTTCGCAACTTCCAGCGTACTTTAGATTTCATTTTGTGCAGGAACCCACTTTTTGTTTGAGAAATTTGTTCCAGTCAAGCAGCTGAGACTAGTGTCGGCCTCTCTTTGACAGCCATTTTCTTAGCTGATGATGATCTATTCTCCGCCAAGAGGGACTGGAGGTCGCTCCCGTTCGCCAGGCTGTTGAACTCGGAGGACCTGGACGGATCTGTCGGGTACCGGCGCTGGCAAAATGTCATCAGCCTCTTCACTGATTGCAGGTACTTGCGGGTTGTCTCGTTGTGCATGACGTGCGCGATGCTGTTTGCGCAGATCTTCTCATGGGCAGAACGTTCGTGGATGCCTACCATGGTCACGCCAATAGGCCACGGCGCGTTGCCGATCGCCAGCTTTATGTACTCGTCTGTGGCGGCCAAGTAGTCTCGCCTCCGGCAGCACTGTGTCACCCTGATCAAGGCCTGACGGATGTCACCCGGAAGAGCCTGGAGAGGAAACTACCGTCAATACAATTCCGAATTGCGTGAAAAGGAAACTTCAATTTGAGTTGATTGAAGGAAACAGGTACCTTCTTCCGGCACAGCTTGAACATTGGATTCAAGTACCGATCGCATTGGTTGAACGTAGCTACCGCGGATTTCCCTTTGGCGGTGCGCTTCTCGGCGTCGGGCATTTCGGCCACCTCCTGGCCCCAATCGCCCAGCAGCCTCGTGAAGAAAATTTGAATCTTGTCCTCATCGCACAGATCCTCGAAATTCCCCTTCGCCATAATCGAATCCGTATCGGTATCAGGGCTTTTCTCCGCAGTACCGGCGCCGCCTTCTCTCTTGGCGACGGCCGTTCCGGCCTTCTGTTCGCGGCGGAGATTATGTATGTCCCTGAGGAAGTCGTTTGTCTGCCCATCGGCCAACTCCTCCTCGGTCTCGATGGGGCCTGACTCGATCACCGTCTGGAGACGGCGGAGCCGGCCAGCGTCATCCTCCCCGAAGAGGGTGGCGGGATGCTTCAGAATCCGAAGGCGGCGAATCACCTCGTCGCGCGCTGCCGACCAATCGTCGACGGCACCGCGGGGAAGAGGATCGTCGGACATCTTAGAGGGAGACGAGGAGGGAGGCGGGGAAGAAGCGGCAGCATTGAGGGATTTGTGCTGGCGGTGGAGTTTCTCCAGTTGGCGGAGTCTTTGGGTCTCCTTATGCTCGATCTCGGAGCGGCGGAGGAGCTTCCGTCCGCCGAAGTCATCTTCCAGAGCCTTGCGCTTCCGCTGGAGCTCGCGCTTAAGCAGGTCCATGGCGTCGGCGAGTTGTTTAATGCGCTCTTCTTCTGCCGGAATCGAAGACGCAGTCTGAGAACGGTGATCGAGTTATTGAAGCGAAAGAAGCGGAACAGAAATAAATACTTTTTAAAATCTTCATTAAAACGGAAAGAACAGAAGCAGAAGCAATTACTTTATTAATTTATTACCATATTCAATGATTATCATATTTCTAAATATGGAATACGATCTCGCTGATTATTGGTTACTTAGGACAAGGAAAATTTTAACAGATTTTACTTATGTAACACACCTAAGTTTGTCGATATCTTAATTAATTAATTATTTTAATAATCTAGATATATTTTTTTTCGGCACGCCCCACTAACAATCGTGCCACTAACAATTCTTGTAAAATTATTCAATTTTATTATTCAGATTCAATCATATTCTCTTATCATTCACATTCTAATAACTATGAAATTATAGTTTTTATAATATGAAATCAACTTATTAAACATTCATATCGTAACAATTACGAAATTATAGTTACTACAACATATATAGCAGTTACAATTCATAAATGTTATAACGCATCCCTAATTTAAGATTTAAAAGGGAGATATAGACGAAAAATAATAATAAGAATAGTGTATTGGAGGACAGTTGAATAATTTTATATGAGTTGTGTATGACCCTTGGCGGTCGGATAGAAGAGGATGAATAACCCTACAAAAATAACATGAACTTTTCTCGAACGTTATAGTTTAATTAAACTAACACTTGCATAAATTAAATAAAAAACTAAAAAGAAGAGACACAATGAGGTTTATTTGATTACAATCGGGGAGATCGTTAATTCAAGGAAGTTGAAGCTCACTATCAAAGTCTCCTTTAGGCGGAGAAGCTTCTTACAGTAGTTAAAGCAACTCAAAATATAAAGCTAGACAAAGGAAATTGTTTACAAGTGTTCTGTTTAAGCTTCTGAGACCAAAGCTGTATTTATAGTCCTGGTCGGGGTGCCTAGAAGGGTTCTAGGCGCCTGGAGGGGGATAAAATTTTATCCCCATCGCAACGGATTGCGCTAAACGGGATCTAGATAATTTTCATAGTCCGGGCGCACGGACCTCCAAGCGCCTGGACCAAAGGTAACCTTATGTTAACTTGTTTGGTCCGGGTTCTTGCTCCGGCTCAGCTCACTTGGGTCTAGGTCTTCCGCTCTGGCTCCGGCTCCGCTTGCTTGGGTGATTTCATCTATCCAGAATATGGCTGACCCGAACCCATTTTCTGGGCTTTGAGTAGTCTTCTTCTCCGACTTCTAGTCCCTTGGAAACGTCGCACGCCTCTTTCTTGTTCGCCCACATACTCTTCTGCAACACCTCGTCGCTCGGATGCATTGAGCCCGTCGGTTCTCTCCCGTGCCGTCTTTCTCACTAGTCACGTCTTTCGCTCGATTTCCTGTGCTCCTAAGTTCTTGCACATTTAGACACAGGAGTTAAAAATCAATAGAACCTAACCTGACTTGGTTGATTATACAACATATATAGAAGTTACAATTCATAACTGTTATAACGCATCCCTAATTTAAGATTTAAAAGGGAGATATAGACGAAAAATAATAATAAGAATAGTGTATTGGAGGACAGTTGAATAATTTTATATGAGTTGTGTATGACCCTTGGTGGTTGGATAGAAGAGGATGAATAGCCCTACAAAAATAACACGAACTTTCCTCGAACGTTATAGTTTAATTAAACTAATACTTGCATAAATTAAATAAAAAACTAGAAAGAAGAGACACAATGAGGTTTATTTGATTACAACCGGGGAGATCGTTAATTCAAGAAAGTTGAAGCTCACTATCAAAGTCTCCTTTAGGCGGATAAGCCTCTTACAGTAGTTAAAGCAACTCAAAATATAAAGCTAGATAAAGGAAATTGTTTACAAGTGTTCTGTTTAAGCTTCTGAGACCAAGGCTGTATTTATAGTCCTGGTCGGGGTGCCTAGAAGGGTTCCAAGCGCCTGGAGGGGGATAAAATTTTATCCCCATCGCAACGGATTGCGCTAAACGGGATCTAGATAATTTTCATAGTCCGGGCGCACGGACCTCCAAGCGCCTGGACCAAAGTTAATCGTATGTTAACTTGTTTGGTCCGGGTTCTTGCTCCGGCTCAGCTCACTTGGGTCCAGGTCTTCCGCTCTGGCTCCGGCTCCGCTTGCTTGGGTGATTTCGTCTATCCAGAATATGGCTGACCCGAACCCATTTTCTGGGCTTCTAGTAGTCTTCTGCTCCGACTTCTAGTCCCTTGGAAACGTCGCACGCCTCCTTCTTGTTCGCCCACATACTCTTCTACAACACCTCATCTCTCGGATGCATTGAGCCCGTCGGTTCTCTCCCGTGCCGTCTTTCTCACTAGTCACGTCTTTCGCTCGACTTCCTGTGCTCCTAAGTTCTTGCACATTTAGACACAGGAGTTCAAAATTAATAGAACCTAACCTAACTTGGTTGATTATATCAAAATTACCTTGGGGATACTAACAAGTTGTTGGTGAGATGGATGCCTAATCCTGCTTGAGATCGCCGATGGGTGAGCCACTGGCGAGCTATCTTCTATATTAACCAAGTTGTTGAATAGTGAGAGGAATTGATCACCGAGCTAGAAAAAAGGAGACCAAGGAAGAAGAAACGTTAGAAGGAAGGCTAGGGTGCCTTGCCTTAGCTAGGAGTGAGTATTTGGTTAAAACTGAATTGAATTAATTGAACTGAACCGAATCAATTTTTTTCGAATAAATCGAATTGAACGAATCAATTTTTTTTTTAGCAAACCTAACCAACCAAATTTTAAAAAATGAATAAACTAAACCGATAAAATATCAGTTAATTCGTTCAAAAACCGAATTAACCAAATTAACCATTTTTTTAATTCAGTCTTAGAAATAGGGTGTAAAATTTTGATTTGATCCAAAAATTCGGTAAATTCAATTTAACCGAATAAGAAATTTAAAACTGAAACGAATTAACTAATTTTTTTAGATTTTTTTTTGAATAAGCCGAACCGAATTTTAAAATTTGGTTGATTTATTTAGTTTTTTAGGTTTAACCAAATTTTGCTCATCCCTAAGCTCAGCCACTCTAACACTCAAGTTAGAGTACCTTGGAGTTAGGAATTCAATAACAACTTTTATATTAACTTCCTAGTTACTATCAAAGAGTGTAAGAGATTTCTCCGTCTTCAACGAAGAAAAACTTTAGTGCGCTTTCAACTGTCTTGGATTAACAACCTTCCCGATTGTAACAAAGTAATCTCTAGTGTCTCTTACTCATTTCCCTAAGTTGTTATTTCTTTTTAATGCTAATTGTTTATGCTTAACTAACTTGTATCCTTGCCAAGTTCAAGCAAGAGAAAATTCTAACTTAGGTTTCAGGGCTATTTATCTCATCTCTAACCGGTCTAACGTAGACTAACACCAACTAGATAAAGTTTTATCCTCTTCACTGATCTGAATTGTTGGAGGTGCCTCAGTCGCCATTGAAAGCGTCTCCAATCGACTCCGTCTTTATTCTCGATGCAACGTCTCTCCAGCTCATCAGAGGAGCCTTAAGTCTTGCAGTGGTTATCCGTAGTAGCTCTGCATGCGAGATGCCTCAACTCCATTTGAAGCGCCTGGAATAGAGGTACCCTGGGCCATCCGAGGTGCCTCAGTGGTCAGCCTCAGAAGTTGACCATTCTTAGTTTCGCTCGCTTGGGTGATGCTTCGGTTGTCTGGAGCTGTGCTCACTGGACCCAACTCTAACCTTCTCGAGCAGATTTCCTCCTATTTTTCTTCCCTTGGACTGCATCCTTCTCCCTCCGTTGGTTTACTTTTCGCAGCTCCTCGTCTCTCAGATGCGCCGAGTCCATCGACTCCCTTCTTGTATCATCATTCTCGCTCGATCTATCTTCCGCTCGACTTCTTGTGTTTCTAAGTTCCTGTACACTTAAACACAAGTCATTAAATATATATAACCTAACTTAACTTGGTTGATCAACATCAAAATTAACATGAGATATTTACAAAATCAATTGAAAAGTACTATATGTTAGGATCTCTTCGTACGGCTAGAGAGGGGGGGGGTGTGAATAGCCGATCCCAAATCGCTCGTTTCTTCCTACAATTCGTTAGCGCAGCGGAAAAATAAACTAGAAACGAAAGGAAGAATATCAAACCTTAACACAACGATGTACGAGGTTCGGAGATGATGCTCCTACTCCTCGGCGTGTCCGTAAGGTGGACGAACCCAATCAATCCGTCGGTGGATGAGTCCCCGGAAAATCGGCTAATAAAAACTCCTTCTGGGTGGAGAAACCTCGCCACACTTGTTTGCAACAACAAACAGGAGTACAAGTACAAAGAATAAGCAAGAAATACAATAAGAATACACAAGCACTCTTCCAATCTTGCTTTTTCATCGACTGGAGTCCGGATGAAGCAGCAGCTTCAAAAACCCTAACAGCAGCAGCTGTTCCAGTCGGGGAAGCTCACGCGAAGCTTTCGGAAGGAACTCAACAGAGCTCTTATCGCAGCCCACAAATCTTCAAAGAGGAAAGAAAGAACAAGAGTTCCTGTACAGCAGCAGCCCTCGACCCCTTTATACTGCGAAGAAGAAACAATGAAGAAACTAGCCAGCTAGAACCTGATCGATGCGTGGACCGATCAACATCTGATCGGGCAGACCGATCAGGAAAGGTCACTCGATCGGTCCATGGACCGATCGGAAACCTCCTAATTGGTCCACACCGATCAGAACCCGATCGGTCCGACCGATCGACTTCTTGCTAGTTTGCCATCGATCTTCTTCGATCGGTCTCGGCCGATCAGATGAGCCATATCATTGGATCGTGCCCGATCCAAACTTCTCACCCTAAACCTAAGGCTTCCACACCAACATCCGTCAACCTTGACTGTTGGTACATCATCCCTAGCATCCGGTCACTCCCTTGACTGCTAGCACTCCCCGCCTGTCCGGTCAATCCTTTTGACCCACTTAGACTTTTCCCACCGGATGTCCGATCACCCTTGATCCATCCGGATTTTTGCCTGCCCGACTTCACTCACGGGGACTTTCACCTGCCTAACATCCCTAGGACTTTCCCTGCTCGGCTTCACTCACGGGACTTTCCAACCGCCTAACATCCCAGTTAGGACTTCCCGGCTTCACTCACGGGACTTTCTAACCGCCTAACATCCCGGTTAGTCCTTTTCCTGGCTTCACTCACCAGGACTTTCCAACTGCCTAACATCCCAGTTAGGACTTTCCCCTGCCTGACTTCACTCACCAGGACTTTCCAACGTGCCAAGCTCCCTGCTTGGACTTCTCCAGTGCCAAGTCTCCATACTTGGACTTTTTCCCGAATCAGGTCAACCAAGTCAACCTTGACTTACGGTTGCACCAATAATCTCCCAAACATCTATTCTTGTCCCATATCAAGAATAGAACTCTCTCACGAGTGTCAAACATCAACATGCAACTCAACTAGGTCAACCTTGACCTAAGGTTGCACCAACAATCTTCCCAAGTCAAACATCAAAATACAACTCGAGTCAAGTCACCTCGAGTCGGGTCAACCTTGACCTAAGGTTGCACCAACAATCTCCCCCTTTTTGATGTTTGACAAAACCCATAATCAAGTTAGGTTAACCCGATAACCTAACTTAGGTTTTCCAACCATCTTCCAATGTCCAATGTTCTTTCCTTGAACATTCTCTGGACATTCTCCCCTTAGGTTAACCCGATAACCTAACTTGGGTTCTCCAATAATTCTCCCCCTTTTTGACACACATCAAAAAGAATTCCAATGTTCTTCCTTGAACATTCCTTGACATTCTTCCCCTAGCTTAGGTTAACCCGATAACCTAACTTGGGTTCTCCAATAATTTTCCAATGAACACTCTCCCCTTTTTGACACATATCAAAAAGAAAAAGGAGAGTATCAAGGTCAAGAGTTTCTTCCTAATGAAAGTCCCATACCTTTCATTGAAACTCTTAATTTCCCCCTTGATACTAAACTCAACAATCAACTTAGTGATAATCCCATATCACTAATTCTCAAAAGTCTTAAGGAGTAAAAACTCCCCCTAAAAGTCAACTCCCCCTTGACAATTAGGTAAAACTCCCCCTAAAGGTCAACTCCCCCTTTGACCATTGCACCAACAATGTCTTTGAGAGTTCCAAACCTTTAGAAATCCAAAAACACTACTTCCATAACTGAAATTTCAGACAACAGCTAAAAAATCAGAAATTCGGCACGCCCTGATCGGTCCCCAGACCGATCAGCCCTTCACCAGATCGCACTCGTGCTACTGGAACTCACTGGATCGGTCCAAACTCTATGGATCGGTCCGCAGACTGATCAGATCTTCCCTGGATCGGTCCCCGGACCGATCCAGCCACTGAAATTAGAACTTCTGATTTCCCCTTCCGGAAAATCAGAAACTCCTAATAAATTCAAGAAAATTCCAAAAATTACGAAACTTTGAGGTTACATTCCTCATATCATACACTATCATGGAAAAATAGTTTTATATGAAAATAACTTCCATTTTTCAATCTTGATACAAAGTTCAAAAACTTTGAAATAGTTCAAGTTTAACTCAACTTTGTATCACAATGATCAATGATGAATGCAATCACTAGGAAAGCTTCATCAAGGTTTTTCAAATCAATTTTGAAATGATTTTAAACCCTTTAATTTAGGATCATAATCTTAGGACTATATGTACATGACTTGTATACAAGTTTTCCCTATGATCCTCCATTTATTGAATTAGGCTCATCTAGGTACAAGAACTATGCACCTTGATCCTAACTCATGATCCTAATATCTCACACACATCTAAAGTGTATCAAACACATCCATGTCAATTTTGATGTGAGATATGGGTTTAGGTATCTTAGACTAAGGTCTCATGCATTTTCTAAACACAAATTTGATCTCAATATCAAAATGTGTTTTTCATCCTTAAATCAATTCAATTGATTACTAATGCAAGAGATGATGACATGACATAAAATGATATCATAAATGAAAACATGTGCCAATGTCATGATGTCATGGCATAAAGTTTGAAACTTAAATAAACATGACATAAAAACTAGCCTAAACATTATCATGACATTTCAAATGATGATAAAACTAAACATGATGTCATGACATGTGAGGGCAAACAATCATGGCAAGATTTAGCATAAATAAATATACCTAGATTACCTATCTAAGTATCCTTAACCACTTGGCTGACTTCAAATTTAATCCTAGATTGCCCCCAAGATGCCAAAATCCTAATTTTGACACTTCTTGAACTCTAGATTAATTCATGCCACTTAAAGATCAAATTTATCCTCAAAACTTGGCATGTTTCATTTTTCCTCGAGAGTTCTCTAGATTTTCCCAAATTGTGCCAATTGAGATTAAAAATAAAATTTCCAATCTTTAGGCACATTTAACTCTTCAAAGGAGTAAATGATAATTCCATTTCATTTTCAAAAGTTCTCAAAACATTGAAAATGCTCCTTGAGTGTCAATTTCCTCAAAGTTGGGTTAACTACCCTTCTAATCGGAGTTGACACTCTCTAACCCATCTATGGGGTAGAGAAGATGCTCCTAGGAACCCAATACCTATTTGAGCTCATTGGGTTCACTAAAAATTCACTAGGGATAACTTCCCTAGCAACCCTCCTAATGACCCTCTTAGGCTTTGAAGCCTTGGTCATTTGGGACTCATCAAGATCAACTCTAGGGGTGACTCCCCTTGTGACCTTGGTGGTGGTCTTCCTAGCCCTAGGTTTTGTTCCATAATCGAATGGAACATTGTGGTAAGTGGGCTTGACCACTTGGGACTTAGATTTGTGACCCAAACCTTTCTTGTCCTGGGACTTTTGACCCTTAGGCCCTAGAGTTGACTTCTCTAAATTTTTAAGGGCCTTTTCTAGGGTATCAAGCCTTGACCTCAAGACTTGATTCTCCTTTTCTATTACCTCAAGTTTTGATTTGTCATTCTTTCTTGAGGTGTTCCTAGGCATGTGTCTAGTTGATTTAGGGTTTCTACCTAGGTTTTCCTTAACCTTAGAAGTGTTAATCCTAGGGTTAGCATTCCTAGTAGTATCCCTATCTAGGTTGACATGTTTAGCACCTAAGCACATGTATTGATTTCTAGTGTTAACATGCTTATCATTATTGACTAATGCAATAAAATTACTAGCATGTATCCTACTAGAATTGCACGAATGAGCCTTAAAAGATACCTTAGGGTTTGCCTTAGCTCCCCCTATCGATGTGCATCCCTTGTCCTTGTGAGATTTCCTCCCCTTCGGACATTGGCTCCTATAGTGTCCCCGTTGCTTGCATTGAAAGCACACCACGTGCTTCTTGCCTTTGCGTGTTGGGACGCCGGCTTCCTTGACCTTTGGTGCCGGTGGAGTCTTTCTAACCCTCTTTGGACACTTGCTCTTGTAGTGCCCAAATTCCCTACACTCGAAGCACATTATGTGTAATTTGCTAGAAATTAAAATGCTTGAGTTACCTAGGGTTGAGGATGGATGACCGCTCTCATCTTCATCCCTTCCGGAGGTAGAAGCTTCTTCTTCTTGCTCCAATCTTGAAGAGGAACTCTCCTCCTCTTCTTCTTTAGATGTTGAGTGACCCTCAACTTCTAAATCTTCTCCTCCATGATGTGAGCTACTTGGCTCACTTAGCTCCTCTTCATGGCTTGAATTTGAGCTTCCCTCATGGAACTTGGCCAAGTTATCCCATAATTCCTTGGCATTGTTGTAACCTATCTTACACAAGATGTTAGTAGGCAATGAAAATTCAATTATTCTCGTTACCTCTTCGTTGATTTCGGATTTGTGAATTTGTTCTCTTGTCCACTCCTTCTTCTCAAGTGGTTTTCCTTCCTTATCCACCGGAGGAGTAAAACCTTCTTGTACACAAAACCAATTCACTATGTTAGTCATAAGAAAGTACTTCATCCTTACCATCCAATACGCGAAGTCGCCGCATTCGTAGAAGGGTGGAATGGTGATGTCTTCTCCATAGAGATCCATTCTCTAGCTTTGCTCCCACGGATGTTGATCCGACGAAGAGCGGCCTTGCTCTGATACCACTTGTTAGGATCTCTTCGTACGGCTAGAGAGGGGGGGTGTGAATAGCCGACCCCAAATCGCTCGTTTCTTCCTACAATTCGTTAGCGCAGCGGAAAAATAAACTAGAAACGAAAGGAAGAATATCAAACCTTAACACAGCGATGTACGAGGTTCGGAGATGATGCTCCTACTCCTCGGCGTGTCCGTAAGGTGGACGAACCCAATCAATCCGTCGGTGGATGAGTCCCCGGAAAATCGGCTAATAAAAACTCCTTCTGGGTGGAGAAACCTCGCCACACTTGTTTGCAACAACAAACAGGAGTACAAGTACAAAGAATAAGCAAGAAATACAATAAGAATACACAAGCACTCTTCCAATCTTGCTTTTTCATCGACTGGAGTCCGGATGAAGCAGCAGCTTCAAAAACCCTAACAGCAGCAGAACTCAACAGAGCTCTTATCGCAGCCCACAAATCTTCAGCAGAAGAGAGGAAAGAAAGAACAAGAGTTCCTGTACAGCAGCAGCCCTCGACCCCTTTATACATGCGAAGAAGAAACAGCGAAACAGCGAAGAAACTAGTCGTTGCGTCGCAACGGCTAGAACCCTGATCGGTCTGTGGACCGATCAGGGAAGAAGCCTTTCAGAAACCTCCTGATCGGTCCACAGACCGATCAGGAAACCTTCTGATCGGTCCGTAGACCGATCAGGCTTCTTGCTAGTTTGCCACTGATCTTCTTCTGATCGGTCTCCAGACCGATCAGATGAGCCATGTATCATTGGATCGGTCTGCAGCCCGATCCAAACTTCTCAGCCCTAAACCTAAGGCTTCCACACCAACATCCGGTCAACCTTGACCTGTTGGTACATCATCCCTAGCATCTGGTCACTCCCTTGACCTGCTAGCACTCCCCGCTAAGTGTCCGGTCAATCCTTTTGACCCACTTAGACTTTTCCCACCAGATGTCCGATCACCCTTGATCCATCTGGATTTTTGCCTTGCCCGACTTCACTCACCAGGACTTTCCACACTGCCTAACATCCCAGTTAGGACTTTCCCACTGCCTGGCTTCACTCACCAGGACTTTCCAACTGCCTAACATCCCAGTTAGGACTTTCCCACTGCCTGGCTTCACTCACCAGGACTTTCCAACTGCCTAACATCCCAGTTAGGACTTTCCCACTGCCTGGCTTCACTCACCAGGACTTTCTAACGTGCCAAGCTCCCTGCTTGGACTTCTCCAGTGCCAAGTCTCCATACTTGGACTTTTTCCCGAATCAGGTCAACCAAGTCAACCTTGACTTACGGTTGCACCAATAATCTCCCAAACATCTATTCTTGTCCCATATCAAGAATAGAACTCTCTCACGAGTGTCAAACATCAACATGCAACTCAACTAGGTCAACCTTGACCTAAGGTTGCACCGACAATCTTCCCAAGTCAAACATCAAAATACAACTCGAGTCAAGTCACCTCGAGTCGAGTCAACCAGGTCAACCTTGACCTAAGGTTGCACCAACACTATAGGGGCCATTCGACAGAACTATGTTTGACACAATTTGAACTAAGCGAGGGCAAAGGTGAGGTGAAGTCTTTCGAGGACCAACTTGCTGAGTCTGATTAAAACACTAAAGGCGAAGAAGAAACTAAGATGAAAGGCCTTAGCCACAATAGAAGAATTGAAGGTTAAGGCTGAGGTTCAGAACGTTGAGCTAAAGGTAGTCAAGGTAAATTCGAACCGGGGAAGGCAGAGTCTAAAAATTTGAGGGCGGAGTTCGAGGATGTCAAAGCTGAAGCAGAGGCAACAAAGGTGAAATTTGAATCTCTACAGGCAGAGTTGGGAGCTACTAAAACTGAGGTTGAGGCAGTGAAGGCCGAATTGGAGGCTCAAGGGGCTTTGAGGCTTTAAAGGTAGCGCTGCAGGTCGCATTGGAGACCCAAACAAATCAAATAGAGAATAAGGAGGCGGAGTTCCAGACATACATAGTCGGGGAGGAGGAGCATTAGATGACCAAGTGAAAGGAATTCCTATGCTTTTGAGAATTTTACGATTTCCTCGATGACCATGTTCTGATGATGCTCCAATATAGGATGGACGGGGTTGTGAAACTGTCAGTCTGGTGAGACCGATTAAAAGGAGGTGAATAGTCTTGAAACGAAGTTAGAGAAAATCTATTGTTTTTGATCTAGCAAAGGACACAAGATTAGTTAGTCATAAACAATTAGCATTTAATAGAATAACAACTTAAAAAATAATAAGCAAGAAGCTAGAGTTTAGTTAGTCACAAGTCACAACCTAGGTGATTGTTAACCTAAGACAATTGAAAGCACTAAAAAGATTCCCTTTGTTGAAGGCGAAGAAGTCTTTTACACTCTTTGATAGCTCATAAATTAACTAGGAATTGAATACAAGTTGTTAACTCCTAACTCCATGATGCTATTTATAGCATTCTGGGTATATGTGACTGTTGGTTTCCGTGTGTTGGAAGTGCCTCTAATGATTTCTAGGGCGCCTCCAATGGATAAGGTTTTATGCTCTTTGCAATGGCTATAAAAGTGATCACAACAACGATTACGACAACTCAAGGTGCCTCCGTTGGAAGCACCTTCGACAAAAAAGCGCGAGGGAGCCTCTAACCATGTTGGAGGCACATTCCACCAGGCATGTCTTTCAAAACTGGTTAACTCTTCTTTGAGTGATGTTCCGGTCGTTCGGAGTTGAGCTCACTCGGACTCAACTCTGACCTTCTCTTCAAGCAGACTTCCTCCCCGACTTCTCATCTCTCAAACGTCGCTCATGTCATTCTCATCCACCGGTATACTCTTTCACAGCCTTTCGTCCCTCGGATGCACCGAGCCCGTCGGCTTCCTTCCTATGTTATCCTTCTTACTTACCGCGTCTTCTACTCAACTTCTTATGTTTCTATGCTTGCTCCTGCACACTTAGACATAAGGCATCAAACATAACAAGACCTAACTTGACATGGTTGACCACATCAAAACTAACTCGGAGTACTTATAATCTATCTTTTTTTTATGTGCATCAACCCAAATTAAGTTAAGATAAAAAATAAAATAACTTATGAAATATTAAGTACAAATAAATTTACAATTATTAAGTACAGAAAAATTACAATAATGCAAACATAATATGCAAAAGAAAATATATCTCTTCGTAACTTAACTCCTACGTTTTTCCCTCTTTGATCATATCAAAAACTAAAGAAAAAAATATAAAAACTTATAAAAAAATTTTAGAAATTTTTCTTGGGGGTTTAAAATAGAGTTTTCAGGAATATTACATTTTATTAAAATTAATTTTTTTAAAAAATATAATTTTTAGTAATTAATCCTCAATTTTTTTGAAAATAATTCAAAAATTATTTTTAAATTTCAAAAAATTCTGACATCTTTTATCATGGTTAAATAGAAAAAATAAGATCAAAAAAAATATTTTGATAAAAATATTTTGATTATGACCAGAATGATTATTTTTAAACAAAAGTGATTATTTTCAAATTTAAATGTTTAAAAATGAATTTTAAATTCAAAAAATCTTGCTGATTTTTCTAACATTTAAAATATAACATTCCTTAATTGAATAATCAAGTTTCGCAAAAGTTATCTATGTTAAAATTTAAATTTTAAAATTTAAAAATTAAAATTACATTTTTTCCATAAAAATTCATGAAAAATTAGATAATCGTCAGAAAAATCTCAAAAATTTTTATTATAATAGAAAAGATAACTTATTATCAGTGAAAAAAAATTAATTTTAAAAAATCAATTTTAAAAAAATAATTTTAAAAATTAGATTTTTTTTGTTAGAAAATTCATAAAAAATAATATAAATGTCAAAAAATTTTAAAATTTTTTATGTTAACAAATAATTATTTCAGTTTTAATAAACAAAATTTAACAAAAAAAAAAACATTAATAGGAAGCATGAGAAATAGTTAATTTGATAAATAAAAGCAAAAGCAAATTAAATTTAGGCATGTATAAAAATTTATTCAATATGCTATGCATGATTTAGAAACCTAAAATAAATTATGTCCTACTATATTAATAAAAATTTTTAGTGGAATAACATTTCTTGTAAGTTTAGCAATTTGTCTCCTATAATTTTTCAAATATCAATTAAGTCTATCATTATATTTAACTTTTGAAAGTCTAAGAATATTTGAGCATGAATAACTCTGTTTGAGTAATTCTACTTATTTTTTCAGTGTTCATTTTCAATTTTAAGTTTATCAAAGTGTTCTAAGGGACATGTTATTACTAATTTAATTTTTAAATCAATATTTTCCTTTTTTATTTTCACATACTTGAACCTTAATTTGTATAATGACCTAGACATCAATTTAATACCTTGAAATAATTATTCAGAAGAGAGGTTACGTACTTCACTTATTGTGTCAGACTCATAGTTCGACGCTCCCCCTTCATCAATGATTTCGATGCTCATCTAGGAAGAACTTTCTTCATCTGTATCTTTTTGGTAATTTATCATTAGTGCAAGTCTGGCGTATGCTTCGATCTCTGATTAGGATAATGATGATTCATCCCATGTCGCTTTAAGATTCTTGTGCTTCGATCATGTTGGTGTTGGTCCCTTGGTGGCCGGCAAGAGGGGAGGGGTGAATTGCCCTGCAAAAATAAACTCAACCCTTTTTTGACTTATAGCTTAATAAAGAACACTTGTAATAAAAAACTAAGAGACTGATTACAGAGACAGAAACATAAGGAGACTTACTTGGTTTACAATCAGAAGATTGTTAATCCAAGGGAAATGAAGCACACTTTATGACAATCTTCGGGCGGAGTAGCCTCTTACAACGTTAACAACTCACAAATGAAAGTAGAACAAAAAGAAATGAATTACAAGTTGTTAATCCAAGGGAAATGAAGCACACTTTATGACAATCTCCTTCGGGCGGAGTAGCCTCTTACAACGTTAATAACTCACAAATGAAAGTAGAACAAAAAGAAATGAATTACAAGTTGTTATCTGAACTACTGAAAACAGAGATATATTTGTAGCACTATTCCGAACACTTAGAAGGGTTCCCAGCGCTTAGAGTGGGATAGAATTCTATCTTCAACACGTCGGTCAACATGCACATCGACTCTGATAAGAGTTGAGTTCCGAGCACCCGGAAGGATTCCGGATGCTCGGACACACAAAAGTCAACACGATTGACTTTTTTGGTCCGGGCCCTCTGCTTCGGTTTTGCTCACCTTGGTTCGGGTCTTCCACTCTGATTCCACTCGTTTGGGTGATCTCAGCCATTCGGAATAGGGCTCACCCGAACCTAATTTCCAACTTTCTCCTCGAGCAACCTTCCTCCCCGGCTTCTCGTCCCTCGAACATCGTGTACATTCTTCTCGTCCACCGGTGTACTCTTCCGCGGCACCTCGTCCCTTGGACGTACCAAGCTCGTCGGCTCTCTCCCGTGCCATCCTTCTTGCTAGCCGCGTCTTCCGCTCGACTTCTTGTGCTCCTAAACTCCTGCACACTTAGACACAGGGGTTAAACCAAACATGACCTAACTTAACTTGTTTAATCACATCAAAATAACCTTGGGGTTCCAACAGTTGGTTCTTGACGTTATCTTTATCCTTCTCTTTGTTCTTTAATCTGGGACAATTATCTTTGATGTGTCTCTTTTCACTGTAGTTGTAGCATCGATCTTTTCTTTTTCTTAGAATAAACTTCTTGGTCTGCGTCTTATTAAATTTATTAGTTTTTAAAAAATTATTTAATTTTCTTACTATACAGACTCTTTCGTCTTCATTAGTCGATGAGTCTGAATCTGGTCTGTTCTTCTAGGCTTGCAGTGATACGTTCTAATTCAAATCTTTCTTTCTTTATCCTGCACATTTATGCAATTCAAAAGTAGAAAATGAACTTTCTAGAGTACTTATTTCGAAGTACTTGGAAATATAGTAAGAGTCTACTATAGCCGTCCATTCCAATGTTATTGGGAATGCATTTAAGGCATACCTTTGTGAGTCTCGATTAGTTACTGATTCGATGATGATGAGGGGCCCCACCTCGCTACCACGATGGGGGTCAAAGGAGGTCATAGTCAAAACGGTCTAGGAGTGGATGACATCAGTCGATCGGGTGGAACATTCCTCGATCAGGGCGAGGGCCCCGATCCGATGACAACTTTGACACAACATTCAAATACCCGACGCTCAAGGGAGAACAACGTACAGAAGTTGAGCCGAGCGGCTACCCCGCTCGACTGAGCAGCTACCCCACTCGATTGAGCAACATACTCAACATCAAACGAGCATGCGAACAGTGAGCTTCTGACTGAGTGGCTATCCCACTCGGCCAGCGACAGATCATGATAGAGGAATTCCGGTCGAGCGACTATCCCGCTCGGTTCGATAGCAGACGGTGCACGAGCATTGAACTTCCAGCCGAGCAATTATCCTGCTCGGCCTAACAGTAGATAGTACACGGGTAGTGGACTGCCGACCGAGCGGCTATTCTGCTCGATCAAGCAGCGGACACAGTAGTATCTTTCGGCATCCTTTTGGGAGCAAGTGTCCCTGACAGGCGGCATGGTCAGACAGAGGATCGTACGATAGAAGCTTCCACTGTCACTTCAGAGATATGCCCGGCCCGTTAAGGTACTGTGTCAGGGACACTTTACTGACACGTCCTTTTAGGGAAAGCTTTGAGAGGCATGCTCGCCTTAGGAAATGTGCACGCGCGCTTCCGGAGCTCTATATAAAGGGGGTCCAAGCATCGGCGGAGGTATGTTTGACATGCGATTTCTACTGTTGCGCTATAGTTCTCGTTTCTTTTTCTTCTTCTTGCTTTGTCGGAGACTGACTTGAGCGTCAGAGGGTCATTGCCGAAGACCCCTTCCCTGGCTCAGCGCTGACGCTGCTTGTGTTGCAGGCGGGAGCAAAGTCCATAGAAGGTCAGCAGAAGCGCCACATCCCCAGCATCCATCTCTTCGACTTTCGGACAGGATCAATTACCATTTTTCCAAGCTAATGTTGTGCTAGTCTCCAAGACGGACAACAAATGGCGGGTCTGTATCGACTTCCGCGATCTTAATAAGGTCTGCCCAAAGGACTTCTATCCCCTGCCCAGGATAGATCAAATGGTAGACTCGACGGCGGGCTGCGAGCTCATATGGATGCTCGACGCCTATCAACGGTACCACCAAGTGTCGCTCGCCTGGGAGGATCAAGAGAAGGTCAGCTTCATCACGGCCGACGGGACATACTACTACGTCATGTCGTTCAGGCTGAAGAACGTCGAAGCCACCTGCTAGAGGCTAATGAATAAGATATTCCGACGGCAGATCAGCCATAATATGGAGGTGTATGTCGATGACATACTGATTAAATCCCTCCGAGCTGATGACCTATGCACAGATATCGACGAGACTTGCCGGACCTAAGGATATACGGAATAAAGCTAAACTCGAGCAAGTGTCTGTTCGGCGCAAAGAACGGACGCTTCCTGAGCTACATCGTAACCGAGCGGGGCATCGAAGTCAATCCAAACAAGGTCCAAGCTTTGCAGAACATGCCTCTGCCTCGAAATTTGAAGGAAGCCCAAAGGCCGACTAGTCGGATCACGGTGCTATCCAGGTTCATATCCAAGTCGTCTGATCGAAGCCTGCCATTCTTCAAGATACTGTGCCAAGCTATAAATTTTCAATGGGACGTCGAGTGTGACTGAGAACTGGAGGAGCAGAGTATGAGGCATTGATAGCTAGTCTACAGGTAGCTCAACACGTGAGGATAGTTAAAGTCCTCATCCACTCGGACTCTCAGTTGGCCGCTCAGTAGCTATCCAGAACGTTCGAGATCAGCAATGCCCGACTCCGGCTCTATGTAGAAGCTCTCGAGAAGTTGAAAGCCAACTTCCAGGAGGTCATCATACAGAAGATCCCCCGATCAGAAAACCAGACAGCGGATGAGTTAGCGAAGCTAGCTAGTTCATTGACACCGATCGTCATAGGTCAACCGATTGAGCAAGTCTCACTTGTTGCGCACATCGACCGGATGGAGGTAATAACATTCCCGAACGACTGGAGGTCGGCCCTGACAGAGTTCTTGCGGTCGGGAGCTGCACCTGCTGATCCGGGGAAGCTCGCTTGCTAAAGAAGAGGGTCGGACAGTTCACTTTGATCGACGATCAGCTCTACAAGAGAGCCTTATCCAGGCCCCTCCTCAAGTACGTCGGATCGGAAGACGTGGAATACATCCTAAATGAGGTGCGCCAAGGCTCTTGCAGAGGTCACTCGAGCGGTTGAGCGCTAGCCCGTAAGATACTCCTGGTCAGATATTTCTGGCTGACCCTCTAGGAGGACGCCACTCGGACGGTGACCACCTGCTTATCCTGCCAGAAGTATCACAACCTACCGCACCGACCGACCGAAGAAATGAAGGCGTCCATGGTATCATGCTCGTTAGACCAATGGGGCATGAATATCATTGGACCGTTCCCAATAGTGATCGGTCAGTGAAAGTTTCTACTCGTTGTGGTGGACTACTTCTCAAAGTGGGTAGAAGCCGAGCCGGTGGCCAAAATCATCGAGCTGATGGTCATCAAATTTATTTGGCAGAATATCATTTGTTGGTTTGACATTCCACGCTGACTCATGTCTGACAATGGAAGACAGTTCATCGGTCAGGAGCTTAGAGAATAGTGTGAGGACTATGACATCCAACAAGCCTTCACCTTAGTGGCCTACCCTCAGGGCAATGGGCAAGCCGAAGTCACCAATCGAGAGATCTTTAGAATCTTACGCGTTCGGCTTGATCACATGGGAGGCAGCTGGGTCGACGAGCTTCCCAGTGTGTCGTGGGCTCTCCGCACAACTCCGAAGGAGGCGACTGACGTAACCCCATTCTAGTTAGTGTACGACAGCGAAGCAGTGGTCCCCGTAAAAGTCAGAGTAGAGTCCGATCGGGTGCAGCTCTACGACGAAGGGAACGCAGAGCAGAGGCATATGGAGCTTGACCTGGTGGATGAAGCATGCGCTAAGGTAGTTGTTCGGCTAATGGCGTACCGACAGCGAATGAAGCAGAACTACAATCGACGAGTAATTCCAAGGTCCTTTCAAGTCGGTGATCTCGTCTGGAAGAAAGTGAAGTCGGTTGGCGACATTGCCAAGCTCGAGGCACCATGGGACTATTCAGGGTCATGCAGAATCTCCGTTCGGGCGCCTATTATCTAGAGGATGAAGAGGAGAGGCAGCTCGAGAGGCTATGGAGCGCGAATCATCTACAACCCTATAGGGCTGGATGAGAGGTGCACAAGTAAATCCTGTACTTTGTATCTGTTGTATGTTTGCCGAACGTAAGGCAAAGTTTGAATTATAAAAGAAAAGCAAAGACCTCTCAAGTGCATCTCCACCAGCGGTCGAGCAGCGACTTTAAACCTGGGCGCACAAGTTTATATCAAATCATCGAGCGGCGACGTTAAATGTGAGTCTCCACCAATCATCGAGCGGCGACATTAAATGCGAGTCTACATCAAATCATCGAGCGGCGATGTTAAACGCGAGTCTCCACCAACCGTCGAGCGGCGATGTTAAACCCGGGTCTACATCAAATCGTCGAGCGTCGACGTTAAAACCTTATCTCCACCAGCGGTCAAGCGGTGACCTTAAAACCTTATTTTCGTCAATGGTCAAGCGGTGACCTTAAACGCGAGTTAGCACAGATCATCGAACGACAACGTTAAATGCGGGTCTACAACAAATTATCGAGTGGCGACGGTTAACGCGGGTCTACATCAACCCCTCGAGTGGCGACGTTAAAACCTTGTCTCCACAAACGGTTGAGCGACGACCTTAAACCCGAGTCTTCGGCAAATCGTCGAGCAACGATGATAAAACCTTGTCTTCACTAGCGGTCGATCAGCGATCTTAAACTCAATTCTTCACATATTCCTCATCAATGGTCGAGAGGCAACCTAAAACCAGGGGTCTTCATCAACAGTCGAGCGACAACTATAAACCCTTGAGTCAAAGACTCCCATGCCGCTTGGTCGGGCTTGAATTGCATTTAAGATACGGGCTCAGCGTGTGGAACTCATATTTCCCCCGTTCGGGGCCGAGTGGTTTTTTCTGGTCTTAAACCAGCATGCGAGATTTCTTGTCTCCCCCATTCGAGGTTGAGCAGTCTTCAAGGAACATCCAACCGTGATCCCGAGCTAGTCTTCAGAATATAGCGGTCGTTCGGCACTGTTCTTTAACATACTCCTCGAGTTGAGCGGGAAATTGCAAAATTATGTACACCGAATACTAATGGGGTCGGCCACCTGATTGAAAAATTATGAGTGAAGCTAGGAGCTTTGACAAATAATCAGAAGTCAAAAAACATGCAAGGAGGAAAAGCTCGTCCGAACGGACGAGCATGCATTAAAACTTCAAAATTTACAAAAGGGAGATTACAAAGATAGAGCCCTCAACCTCACTCAAGGTAATCTAGGGTGTCATCGGGCAGCGCGGCTATAAGCTTGTCCCGGCTTATGACCTTGCTGGTTAGATCGACCGACAGGTGGCTTCCCTCGCGAAGCTGATCGATCATCTTGTCAATCACCAAGTCGAATAGTCGTAGGGCTCGGTTGGCGACTTTATCGCAAAAGGCGTCCGAGCGGATGTAGGCTTGCTTCATGGCTTCAAACCTACTCCCCTTGGCATCCTGATAAATCCTCAAGGCCGCTTGGGTGCCCTCCTGCTCATCCTTGGCAATAGCTAGCGCAGCATCCTTTGGTTGCGGAGGGACGCTTCTTCGGCCGAGCGGTTGTTCTGCTCAACCACCAAGAAGTCTTCGGCCTCCTTCAGCTTCTGGGCGAGAGCCCGGGCCGCTTTATTCTTCTCGTCGAGGTCGGTGATGGCTCAATTCTTCCTCGCGTTCACTGACTCGATCTTATTATCAAACGTAGTGACCTGCTTATTCAACCGCTCCAGCATGGTGGCCTGCCCGATGCTCTTGGCTCGTTCGGCCTCGAGCAGCTTATCTCTCTTCTCTAGAGTAGCTTGGAGTGTAGCAAGCTCGGTGTCTGTCTTTTCCTAAGCAGTGGAGGATTGGCCGCTCGACGCCTTCAGTTGTTTTACTTCCTCCTCCAAAAATGCAAGCCTGTGGCACATAACCAGGCTCTCCACTCAATATTGCGGAAAAACAAAAAGGTGCTCGTAAGTGCCGATTGGAGGTAAATTATGAATTTACATTAAAGTACTTACTCCAGTGGACATTTGAGTATGACTGTTCGCGAGGGCGCCCGGAGTCATCATCGCCGCACGGGCTCGTGCGTCCTCCCAAATCTTGGTGAGCGGTCCCTAGATAATGATATGATGTTCAGGGCCTCGATACCCGGCACTCGGCTCGCTGTACTCTTCGGTGGGCAGATGGAGGATTACAGTGATATGGCGCTTGCCGCTTGGGGCCAACTGCGCTAAGGTTGCTCGACCCAAGGGGCGAGACACCGTCATCGGACGGATGCGGGACTTATGAACCTTGGAGGGCTTCGAAGTCGGCGGCATGAAGGCCACCGGGGGCACGGCCAGAGTTCCTTGTGGCAGCTCAGCAAGGGACGATGCCCAATCAGATGACGCGGAGGCTGCCGTTTGTTGTACTGGAGTGGGGGTCGAAGTTTCGACCCGCTCGGCCGATTGCACCCTCGAAGTGGTGGAACGCAAGGAGGGTTCAGCTTGGTGCCTCTTGCGCCTGTTCAGTGGCACATTGGAGGAGACCGAGCCCGACGACTCCTCAACAGGAATGATGGGGCGTCGCTCAGCTGGAGACTGTGAGCCCGGGGTGGCTCCTCCGCTCGGCGCACAGCTGGCCTCGCCTTCGCCCACAACAGCGGACGTCTCCTCGCTCACGCCAAGCGGATCATCATATGAGCCGACTGACTGCAGGCCTCGGCTCTCCAGTTCTTCACTAGCCACCTCATCGATAGTGGCATCCTTAAGCTTCGCCTTGCCGACCACATGTGCTCACATCATCATTTCGGTTGCAAAAGAGAAGGAAAAATCAGTTAGCATCAAAGGAGGAATTAAAGAAGCTTCATACCTAGGCTGGTCAGCAGCTGGGTGCGGATCGGACTCAAGCCAAAGATATACAAGACACCCTCCAACAGTAACTTATGGATGTCATACTTCTGACCGGCTAGCATGGAGCTATCGTTTAAGTAGTTTGATCGACTCTTGTAACTTTTCAGAGGGGGCTGAGGCGCCACTTCGAACTGCTAGCTGGTCGGGAAATATGACCGCTCGGGAAGGCGCATGAAGAAAAAGTATTCCTTCCAGTGCTTGTTGGAGGTCGACATCTTGTCAAAGAAAATCAAATCGATCGAGACTAGAAGAGGAAGGTCCCTGGATCAGACAACTTAGGGTAATAAAAATAATGAAAGATCCGGGGGATGAGAGGAATGCCATGCAGACGAAATAGGATGATGACTCTGCACAACAACCAAAAGGAGTTTAGCACAAATTGAGGAAGGGAAATGCGAAAATATTTACAAACTACTGGAATTAAAGGATGAAGGAAAAACCGTAGACCGACAACAAATTGATCTCGGAAGAAACAAAGGCAACCGGTCGGCAGGAAGTTGGGTCGATCAGATGAAGAGGGTAGAATGATTTGAAGATCAGAAGGAATTTCAAAGGCATCGCGCAGGCTCTCAACGCCGCCCCATCAAACGTAGACTCCATGGATAAGTACCAGAGTCCAAGGACAGGAGCAAGCGATTGAGAAGAGCTAACCATCACAAAAACAAAAGAAAAAGGGGAAGAAACGTGATCGAAAAGGAAGAAAGGTCGCTTAAATACTGTTGGAGCAAAAAGAAATGTTGAAAAGGAGTGAAAGCAGACACGATAGGGAGAAGTCTTACAAGAGAAAGGTCACCGGGAAAGCAGAGGTTGTCAAAGAAGAAGCATGGAGCGTTGTCGGAGAGTGGATCGCACAAGAACACAGACGGCCGCCGGGGAACTCTAAGCCCAAAGTGTGCCAATGAAGCGGCGCAATGGGTTTATAAGGATCTGGCTCGGCCGACCAGAGCCGTCCGATCTAGGTCACGAAAACCTAGGCCAAGATCTCACCGTTGAATTCAAACCGCCAAATGTCACATCATGCCTGTCACGTCAAGCGTGCGATGGCAACGATCGTGACACGTAGCGCACCACCACAGGTCGACAATTAAGGAAGGCGTGGGAACATGTTCATCCTTAATGAGCGGGGATTTTCATGATTCCCAAGAAATCTGGGTGACGTCAGCCTAGCCAGTGCTCGCCCGAGACATCCCAAGGAAAAATCTCTACAAGTGCAAACCTTCGTCCACTCGATCGGATCTAGAGAGCATGCTTATGACCGAGCGACAAGCTTCAAAGGGCCGATCGGTGAGGATCGGGCCTATCTCGATTGGAGGCCATACAGTGATGAAGGCCGATCGGGAGGAAGTCTGCTTACACAATTGTCTAGTCTGTTGGTGCGGGAAGCATCCGACGATCGAACCCAAGTTTTGATATGGCAAAGGGATTCAAAGTTAAGATTACTTGTTTTCTAACAGTTTGAATAAGCTTGCAGGAAAGTCCTAAGTATACTTAGGCAAAAGTCCTAGCTGCGGTTAGGCAGGTAGAAAACCCTAGGGGGTGGTAACCCTAGGTCATAGGGGGAGGTAACCCTATGCGGAAAGTCTTGGCGGGTCGAGGGCTTCAGGCAAAAGTCCTAGGGGTTGGTAACCCTAGGTGGAAAGTCTTGGTGTCGCGAACCAGGTGGAAGACTGGACGGGTCGGGGAGCGGGCGTCCAGCCAAAAGTCCAAAAGCATCGAGCACTGAGCAAAAGTCCAGTCAATCTGGAGGATCGCACTGGCAACAGGTAACTCTCCTGAGTGGAGTAGGTGAGGACGCGTTCCCCGCAGAGGGAACAGTAGGCGTCGGGTCGACCTAGGATTTTTGGTAGGAAATCCGAAGTTAGACCCAGACAGTTCGGAGACTGTCAATATTTTATTTACTATGACTATTATGTGCTAACTTTGTTTTGCAGGGTATGTGTTTGGGACTAACACATTTTGCAGAAACAAAGGAGCAAGTCACACCTCGGATGAACAGTATCTGAGGCGCCTCCATGGAACTTGGAGGCGCCTTGGGTACAAGGCGGAAGCTGTCTGCGGCAAGGAGTTGGAGGCGCCTCCATGGGACTTGGAGGTGCCTTGGACTGCTGCTTGGAGGCGCCTTGGAGTGGCGTTGAAGGCGTCTTTAGATGGATAATGGGCAGTGACCAGAGGCTTATCGTAGAGTGGATTTGGGGATCAAACTTCAAGTTGGAGGCGCCTTGAAGTGTGATGGAGGCGCCTTGACACCCTATATAAGAGGGTCTCGACTAGCAGCTTAACAACACACATTCTAAGCGATCCTTCTGCGATAAGCTGCTAACAAGAAGTTCCCGAAGTGCTGTAGCAACATCCCGACGACCCGGAACTCCAAATTTGATATTCTTGTTGTCGGTATTGCTTTCTTTATAGTTCAAATTGTAATAAGTTTGTAATAATCTTTCGAGCTTATAGTTGTTTCCCACCGGAAGTGATCAACGATCGTGGGCCTTAGAGTAGGAGTCGTCACAGCCTCCGAACCAAGTAAACAACCTGTGTTAGCGTTTGATTATGTTTTTTTCTTTTCCGCTGCGTTTATTATCTCGAGTGTTTTAAATTGAACGAAATAGCCACGAGCGCTATTCACCCCCCTTTTGCGCTTCTCGATCCAACACAGTCAGTCAGACTACAGCCTTCTTCGACTAGACTTGAAGGAGAGACTTATGATTCAGTGATGATGAGGGCGCCCCGCCTCGCTGTCACGATGGAGGTCAAAGGAGGTCAAAGTCAAGATGGTCTAGGAGTGGATGGCATCTGTCGATCGGGCGAAACATTCCTCGATCAGGGCGAGGGCTCTGATCCGACGACAACTTTGACACAACATTCAAATACCCGACGCTTAAGGGAGAGTGACGTACAGAAGTTGAGTCGAGCGGCTACCCCGCTCGGCTGAGCAGTATACTCAACATCAGCCGAGTATGCGGACAGTGAGCTTTCGACCGAGTGGCTATCCCGCTCAGCCAACGACAGACGACAGAGGAATTCCGACCGAGCGACTATCCCGATCGGTCCGACAGCAGATGGTGCATGGGCATTGAACTTCCGGACGAGCGGTTATCCCGCTTGACCTAACAACAAACAATACATGGGCAGTGGACTTCCTGTCAAGCGACTATTCCGCTCGGTCAAGTAGCGGACACAGCAGTATCTTTCGATATCCTTTTGGGAGATAGTGTCGTTGACAGGTATCATGGTCAGACAGAGGATCAAACGGCAGAAGCTTCCACTGTCACTTCAGAGATATGCCCGACCCATTAAGGTACTATGTCAGGGACACTTTACTGACATGTCCTTTCAGTGAAAGCTTTGAGAGGCATGTTCACGTTGGGAAGCGTGCACACGCGCTTCCGAAACTCTATATAAAGGGGGTCCAAGCATCGGCGGAGGTATGTTTGACACACAATTTCTATTGTTGCACTAGAGTTCTCATTTCTTCTTCTTCATCTTGCTTAGCTGGAGACTGACTTGAATGTCGGAGGGTCATCGTCGGGGACCCCTTCCCTGGCTCGGCACTGACGCTGCTTGTGTTGCAGGTGGGAGCAAAGTCCACAGAAGGTCAGCAGAAGCACCATGTCCCCAGCATTCATCTCTTCGACTTTCGGACATGATCAATTTCCATTTCTCTGAGGTTCGTTAATCCGGTGATTAGCTCCTTGATTCTTGCATGTAGATGAGCTACCATCTCTTCCTTTTCCATCTAAAGGTTGTCGAGTTGATTCCGGAGCAAGTCCCATCTTGCGAGTTGAGCTTTTGAGGTCCCTTCGTACAGCTCTAGAAACTTCTCCTAAAGTTCTTTAGCTGAGTCGTAACTGCCGATCCGATTGACTTCTTGGGGAAGAAGAATGCTCAACATATGGAACTCTGCTTTGCCGTTCGCCATGAATTCAGCTTGTTCCTTTTTGGTCCACAAGTATTCTTCTTTTTCAGCTCCGTGTCTTTAGATGCTATAAAACCATATTTAATTATTAAAATACTTTCAAAGTTTGTTTTAAAGAATACTTCCATTCATTTTTTTCCCACATCGCGAACTCCACCTTGAACTTTGACGAGTGAATGCTAGATCTGGCCATCGTCTCGGTGCTTCAGTTGGTGATTAGTCCTTCTAAAGCTGTTGAGCTACCAATTGTCAATCCAGTGAAACTAGATGGGGGAGGTGAATAGCCCTGAAAAGAAGTTAGAGAAAATCTCATGCTTTTGAACTAGGCAAGGATTCAAGATTAGTTAGGCATAAACAATTAGCATTTAATAGAATAACAGCATAAAAAATAATAAGTAAGAAGTCAGAGTTTACTTAGTTATAACTTAGGTAGTTGTTAATCCAAGATAGTTGAAAGTACTAAAAAATCTCTTTAGTTGAAGGTGGAGAAGTCTCTTACACTCTTTGATAGCTTATAAATTAATTATGAATTGAATACAAATTGTTGTTGTTAACTCCTAGCTCCAGGATACTATTTATAGCATTCTGGACATATGTTACCATTGGTTTCCGTGGGTTGGAGGTGCCTCCAATGACTTTTAGGTCACCTCTAATGGATAAGGTTTTATCCTCTTTGTAACAACTAGCTACAATAATGGTCACAACAACTCAAGGCACCTCTAACATGGTTGGAGGTGTCTTCCACAAAAAAGCGTTAGGGCACATCTAACCATGTTGGAGGTGCCTTTCACCAGGCAACTCCTTTCAAAATGATTAACTCTTCTTTGGGTGATACTTTCATCATCCGAAGTTGAGCTCACCTAAACCCAACTAAGACCTTCTCTTCAAGTAAACTTCCTCCCTGGCTTCTCGTCCTTCGAACGTCGCATACGTTCTTCTCGTCTAGCAGTGTACTATTCCATAGCTTCTCATCCCTCAGATGCACCGAGCCCATCGGCTCCCTTTCCGTGCCATCCTTCTCACTACTGCGTCTTCTGCTCAACTTCTTATATTTTTAAGCTCATGCACACTTAGACATAAGGTATCAAACATAATATAACCTAACTTAACTTGATTGACCATATCAAAACTAACTCGAGATACTTATATAAACAAATAATAGAAGTTGGGAGTCTACCCACCTACTTGCCTCTACCTACTGTCCTTTTAAGGAAAATTCTCAAGGATGTCCATAAGTAGGACCCAAATCGACCTGGAGTAGTAATTCATCTTTTCTTATTTTTTCATGCTAGTTAGAGCAAATGTAATTAAATTGTTGGACCGCTGGGGCCGGCTAGAAAGGGGATTGAATAGCCTAAAAAAAATAAAAACAACCCTTCTTGAACTTTCAATAGAATAACACTTGCATAAAATAAATTAACTAAACAGAACAAAAAGAAGAGGCAAGAGGATTTTTACTTGGTTACAACCAGGGAGGTTGTTAATCCAAGGAAAGTGTAGCACTAAATACTCCTTCAGGCCGAGAAGCCTCTTACAACAGTGAAGCGCAAAAACAAAGAAGCTAATCTAGAAATAAAGCGTACAAGTATTGGAAATGAATTGTTTGAGTTGATTTGAAGCTTCTGGACCAAGGCTGTATTTATAGCCTTGGTCGGGGCGCCTGGAAGAGTTCCGGGTGCCCTAGGGGGGATAAAACTTTATCCCCGACGCACGAATCGTGGTTTGACCGTGATCTGGATAAAGTCCAACTCCGGGCGCCCGGAATGGATCCAGGCACCCGGACCACTAAGTCAACCAAGTTGACTTTCTGGTCTGAGCCCTCTGCTCCGGTGCTGCTCGCCTCGATCTGGGTCTTCCGCTCCGGCTCCGCTTGCTTGGGTGATTTCAGCCAACCGAAATAAGGCTCACCCGAACCCAATTTTGGCCTTCTCGAGCAACCTTCCGCTCCGGCTTCTCGTCCCTCGGAAACGCCGCGCGCCTCCTTCTCGTCCGCCCGCGTACTCTTCCGCAGTGCCTCGTACCTCAGACACACCGAGCCAGTCGGCTCCCTCCCGTGTCGTCCTTCTTACTAGTTGCGTCTTTTGCTCGACTCCCTATGATCCTAAGCTCCTACACACTTAGACACAATGTTAAAAACACGACAGGATCTAACTTAACTTGTTGATCACATCAAAACAACCTTGGGGTTCTAACAATCTCCCCATTTTTGATGTGAACAACCTAAGTTAAGCTAGGGTAAATAGACATAAAAAAGAAATAACTAATTTTGCAGTAAAGTGCATAAAGATAGAGAGATTGTAAAAAACTTGGTCTAGCTCCTCCTAGACTTATACTTTTCCTTCTCCCCTTTCATCACATAAAAAAATGGGGTTCCAAAAAAAACCTAAGGGTTAAAACTTAGAAAATTTTAAAAAATAATTTCAATGATTTTACTTAACAATTTGCAGTAATTTTTAGCACTGTTTCTAAGTTTCTAAAAAAAATCCTAAGTTAGATAATTTACTAAAGAAGTATTTTTTTAAAAAAAATTCTAACTTACATCTTTGAGAATTTTCTAAGTAAAAACTTTAGGTAAGAAAATTTTCTTAG
Source organism: Zingiber officinale (assembly GCF_018446385.1). Classification (NCBI taxonomy): domain Eukaryota; kingdom Viridiplantae; phylum Streptophyta; class Magnoliopsida; order Zingiberales; family Zingiberaceae; genus Zingiber; species Zingiber officinale. The sequence goes on along the minus strand of NC_055992.1, from coordinate 98,751,320 downwards.
TAAAAAGAAATTTAAGTAATAATTTCTAATTTTCAGAAGAAATTTTAGCTTAGGAAAAAATAATTTTGAAGATTTTTCTAAGTAAAAAAAAAATTTAAGCAGAAATTTTCTATTTCAGAAGAAATTTTAACTTAGGCAAAAATATTTTTGAGAATTTTTCTAAGTAAGAAAAATTTAAGCATAAAAATATTTTTGATGAATTTTCAAAAAAAATTGAAAAGCATTTAATTTTGAAGAACTTTTTTTTAAAGCATTTAATTTCAACCTTAATGCTTTTATCAGAAAGTTAATTAAATATTTTCTTTCAATATTTTGGCTTCCAGGCAGTGACGAGGCACTAGGTCTTCTTGGTTATTGGAGCAACAACCACTTTCTTAGACAAAGCCTTATAAAGAAATTAATTGTTTAATTTTCTCGCTGAAAGCGCTGAATCTGATTTAAAAATTAGGTTAAACAAGACTTAGGAACCCAATATAGGTTCCGACCTACTGGATTAACTAGGAATTTCTTAGGGACGTATTTCTTTGAAATATTTCTAATCTATCCCTAATGATATTGAAAGTACCAATTTAAATTGTTGTATTTTCTAAAATATATTTTATTTGAACATGCATGATTTTTTAGACTATTTATTTACATTTTTAAATTATTATTTTCTAATTTTAATTTGTCTAACTCTTCAATGGGCAAGACTTAGCTAGAATTACTTTTAAATTTTTAATTTCCTTTTCTAACTTACAACAGTCTTTAGTTAACAATTTAACAAACTTAAAGAGTTTATCGGGAGAAAGAGATCGTACCTGACTTACCTTGTCGATCTCGTTCTCCGTGTCTCCCCCTGAACTACTACTTTCTTCCGATGTAGCTCCCCCTTCATCGATGTTCTCGATGCTCATTTCGGAAGAGCTTGACTCGCAATCATCGTCTTAATGACTTGCCATAATGCAAGTCCGGAGAAGGCCTCGACTTCCGATTCGAACGACGTATCATCCCACGTCGCCTTTAAGACCTTGCACTTTTGGACAGGCTTCTTACCTTTGTCCTTGTTCCTTAGCTTGGGGTAGTTGTCCTTGACATGCCCTTCTTCATTACAGTGGTAGCAGCGGATCGTCCTTTTTTTCTACCCTGCGGATAGTTAGTATTTCTAGACTTACAAAATTTCTTAAAACGTCTTACCATCATAACCATTTCTTCGTCGTCGAGAGAAGACTCTGACTCATATTCGTCTCTCGATGCTTTGAAGGTGACGTTGTGCTTGGGCTCCTTCATACCTGCACATCTTGATTCATGCACTTCAAATGTAGAAAATAATTCTTCTAATGTAATTTTTTCTAAGTCTTTTGAAATATAAAATGCATCTATTAGTGACGCCCATTTTGAATTTCTAGGAAAAGAATTTAGTGCGTACCTTAGCGAATCTCGGTTACTTACCGTCTCTCCAAGATTCGAAAGTCCGGTGATGATTTCCTTAATCTTCGAGTGCAAATGTGCATCTGTTTCGTCTTCTCCAAGTTACATGCTGGTAAGCTGGTTGCGAAGTAGATCCCGTCTTGCGAGCTTGGCTTTGGATGTTCCTTTGTGCAGCTCAAGGAACTTCTCCTAAAGTTCCTTTGCGGAGTCGTAGTTGCCGATTCGGTTGACTTCTTGTGGCAAAAGAACGCTTAGCAGATAGTACTTTGCTTTACCGTTTGCCATGTAGTCGGCCTGCTCCTTTTTCGTCAAGTGGTATTTCTCCTTACCTTCCGGCGCTGTAAAACTGAATTCCATAATTAATATTAAATCAAAATCAGTTTTAAAAAATACCTGCATTCGCTTTTCCAGGTAGCTAATTCCCCTTCGAACTTCGGCGAGTATATGCTCGGTCCGGCCATCATCTTCGCTTCGATCCGCGGTTAGTCCTCCTGAAGCAACCTTGCTCTGATACCACTTGTTGGACCGCTGGGGCCGGCCAGAAGGGGAGTTGAATAGCCTAAAAAAATAACCATTCTCAAACTTTCAATAGAATAACACTTGTATAAAATAAATTAACTAAACAGAACAGAAAGAAGAGGCAAGAGGATTTTTACTTGGTTACAACCGGGGAGGTTGTTAATCTAAAGAAAGTGTAGCACTAAATACTCCTTCAGGCGAAGAAGCCTCTTACAGTAGTGAAGTGCAAAAACAAAGAAGCTAATCTAGAAATGAAGCGTACAAGTGTTGGAAATGAATTACTTGAGTTGATTTGAAGCTTCTAGACCAAGACTATATTTATAGCCTTGGTCGGGGCACCTGGAAGAGTTCCGGGGGCCCTGGGGGGATAAAACTTTATTCCCGACGCACGGATCGAGGTTTGACCATGATCTGGATAAAGTCCAACTCCGGGCGCCTGGAATGGTTCCAGGCGCCTGGACAGTCCGGCCGCCTGGAATGGATCCGGGAGCCCGGACCACTAAGTCAACCAAGTTGACTTTTTGGTCTGGGCCCTCTGCTCCGGTGCTGCTCGTCTCGGTCCGGGTCTTCCGCTCCGGTTCCACTTACTTGGGTGATTTCAGCCAACCGAAATAAGACTCACCCAAACCCAATTTCGACCTTTTCGAGCAACCTTCCGCTCCGGCTTCTTGTTCCTCGGAAACGCCGCATGCCTCCTTCTCGTCCGCCCGCATACTCTTCCGCAACGCCTCGTACCTCAGACGCACTGAGCCCGTCGGCTCCCTCCCGTGCCGTCCTTCTTGCTAGCTGTGTCTTTTACTCGACTCCCTGTGCTCCTAAGCTCCTGCACACTTAGACACAAAGTTAAAAACACGACAGGACCTAACTTAACTTGTTGATCACATCAAAACAACCTTAGGGTTTCAACATAAATTACTTCTTTAGAATACAATTTCTTTTCTGAACTTGTCTTTTACCACTATGTTGAATGCTCGAGCAAGATATTAATAATGAGAGGCCGATTGAATAGCTGATAAGGAGAAATAGGCTATAACTGTGGATTTGGGCTTGTTGCAAGGTCAAAGAGCTAATTCAGGCTTAGGCGTCCTGTGCCTGTTGTGAGGCTAAGTTGCATCTGATTGAGGAGTCTGAGCCTATCATAAGGCTGAATCATTTCTAACTAAGGAGTTGGGGAAGGAATTGTGGAACCTATAGTAAGGTTAAATATCTTCTGGCTAAGGAGTTAGAGAAGGAATCACTGAACTTATCGTAAGGCTGAATCACTTCCGACTAAGGAGTCACGGAAGGAATTGATAAGCCTGTTGTAAGGCTAAATCGCTTTCAACTCAAGAGTCAAGGAAGGAATTATCGAGCCTATCGTAAGGTTGTATCGCTTGCTCGGAGTTAGGGGTTTTGTGCTTGTCGTAAGGCTCGTTTGTACCCAACAAAAGAGTCAAGGAAGGAATCACCAAGCCTATTGTAAGGAGTTTGGGATCAGATGCGAACATTTACCGATGTAGATCCTGTTGGATCGAGTCGCACGTGAAAAGGGGGTGAATCACGTGGTTTTGAAAACTTGTTCTTTTTAAATTTTAAAAGATAAGTACGCAGCGGAAAACTAAGAAGAAGAAAAAAACCAAGCAGACAGAATATGAACGCAAGCGATTTTACTTGGTTCAGAGCCTTCGGCAACTCCTACTCTAAGACCCAAGTCCCGCGGACCTATCAATGGGTAATCTACTAAAATACCTCTTCCGATACCTCCGGAAGAGGGAATCGAGTACAAGGAATTTTGGTACAAGTACAACACACTGTATTGTCCTTTTACAGTAATTAAGTATAAAAATTAAAGTTACCAAACACTTTTCAAAAGACGGTCGACTCAAGCTTGGTATTTGGGACGGTTTCTTAAAGTTAGTCAGGCATAGTAGCATTGTAGCAGAGCAGCCACAGGAGGTCAAAGTAGTCGGAACCTTAATCAGATGCGTAGAAGCTTGTATATGAGTTGTATATTGAATGATGCTCAAACAGGGCTTATATAGGTTATGGAAGGCGCCTTCAACCTCGTCCAAGACGCCTCTATAAGCAAATCTTATCCCCCTATCTTCAATGAGGATAAAATCAGCAAACTTCGGATTTTATCCTCTGGAAGCCGTCTTCAAAGCACTTCAAGGTGCCTTCCAACAAGCTCAAGGCGCCTTCGACTGCTGGTTTGACACAGTAATCTTTCAAAGGCTATATATTTTGACTCCAAATTTGGAATCGAGCTCTGTCAGTTGCCACGCGTGAAGAATTCAAAGGTCTACATTTATCTCTACAACATAGAGTTAGAAAAATATATGCATGAGTAGTTTATATAGATTTATGAGTTAGATTTTGTCTTCTCGAGATCAGGATCTAGTCAGGGTCTCAATTTAGGTTTCCAAAATGGACCTAAATTGAATCGACACCTACTGTCCCCTCAAATGAAACATGTCCTCATTGAGTCACTCCTTTAGTTGATTACCTTTTACTTACCTGCCAAACATCTGATCCTTCAGACCTTTTTGGACTTTCTTTGCCATTGCTTAGTGATCTGGTGGTAAGGTGGGGCCCCGCCCCATAGGAGGTCAGCGCCACGTGGAGGATCAAAGTCAAGGTAGTCAACGCCCCAGGCTAGCATCCGACCAGGCGACCCTATCAGCCGATCAGATTAAGGAATGGTCGGTCCGACGTTATCACAGCTCGGCCTCGCACCGAGCTTCCGACGCTTAAAGACCAATGTCACCAAAGCAGGCGCTGACCGGCAAGATATGTGTCAAGCGACTGGGCATGTGCTAGGCAGACATCCGGATTGACCAAAGATCAGATCATAGCCAGTGAAGCAGAAACACGACCCAGCAAGCCTAGACAGTGGAAGTAGCCGAGCGTCCACCCCGGTCGACCCAGACAGTGGAAGTAAGCCGAGCGGTCATCCGCTCGGCCCACTAGTAGACAAAAGCAGGATCGACTGATATTCTCCTCGAGACCCGCGTCGCCGACAGACAGCATGGTCGGCGGCATGATCTGGCAGAGATCAGGCAGAGAATCATACGACGGAAGCTTCCACTGTCTTGTCGGGATATGCTCGGACCATTGAGGTATGACGTCAGAGGTACTTTTCTGACATGTCCTTTCAGGGAAGCCTTTGAGAAGCATGCACACATCGGGAAGCATGCACGCGTGCTCCCAGGATCTTATATAAGGAGCCCCAAGTTTCGTCGGAGGTATACATAATCTCTACTGTAGCTATAGTTATGCTGCCACTTTCGTTTCTTTACTTGCTTGCTGCTTTCGTCAGAGATCTGACTTGAGCGTCAGAGGGTCATCACTGGGGAACCACTCCCTGGCTTGACACTGATGCTTTTGTGCTTGCAGGCTAGTCTCATCGGAGGTCCACGCACGGTCAACAAGAGCGCCACATCCCCAGCGTCTGTCACCTCAACTTTTGAACAGGATTAAATTTGGCGTCGTCTATGGGAACACACCTGCATCCGAGCCGAGAGAATGGAAGAAGCTGGACGACTTCACACGGTGACACTCACTCAAGAGGAGCTCAATGCACTTGTACAATTGCGAGAGGCAAAGTTAGTCGAGCAACAGCAGCAAAGAGCGCTAGCCAATCGACTGGCTCAACAAGCAACATTGGCCTCAGGAGGTCGAGCGGCCCATGAAGACCGACCGGAGCAATTGTCCATCTGGGGGTAGAATAATGGGCCAACCGACACTCACGGGGAGACTCCACCCGTGCCTATTCCATTCCATCGAGCCTTGTTTCAAACGCCCTCCAAGATTGCTCAAGCCAATCAAGGAAGGGACTCTTCTTCAGATGAAGCACCCGTGCGGGACGCAAGGAAAGGCAAGGTGCCCCGAGCTGATTCGTCGCCCGAGCGGATCAACCGCCAGTTCTCCGAGGCAATCCTACAAGATCCGCTACCAAGGCACTACACTCCCTTGGTGATTGGAGAATATAACCGGTCGACCGACCTAGACGACCATCTTGATAAGTTCGATAACGCTGCTACTCTTCATCAGTACACAGAGGGAGTCATGTGCCAAGTCTTCCTCACCACGCTCTCCGGCTCGGCACAACGATGGTTCAGAAGGCTGCCAGACAGGTCCATCCAAAACTTCAAGGACTTTCGAATGGCCTTCCTACATCATTTCGCTAGCAGCAGGCACTACCAAAAGACGAGCGTCAGCCTATTCTCCATAAAACAAGGCCCCAGAAAGTCCCTCCGGGCATGCATCCAACGCTTCAACCAAGTGGACATGGACATACCCTCAGTCTCCTTGGAGACCATGATGAACGCCTTCACCCAAGGGCTCGTTGACGGGGACTTCTTCTGGTCGCTCATCTGAAAGTCGCCTCGGGATTACGACCACATGTTGAAAAGGTCAACGAATACATAAACGTGGAAGAAGCCCAGGCAACAAGAAGAAAAGAAACGTCATCCGAGCCGTCAGCGCCGACCGAACAAAGTTTGCCAATCAGCCATCAGCCACCACGCGGGCCCCGAGCCGAAGGAGCATGGCCACATCAGGAAGCAAGGTCACACGTCGTTCAGCATGTGGCCTCCGGGCGCCCAAAACCACAAGGAAAGGTATGGACCCCCATGTTTTGTTCCTTTCATCAGTCAACAATCCACAATACCCGTGACTGTTGCGGATTCAACTCAGTCGCCCAACCGGCGCCCAGAAGTTAACGTCGTGGGTCTCCCTCTCCTGACCAGCGACACGGGCACCACAATGCCAAACGGAGAGAGGAAGTAAGGAGATCATCGCAGCAACCCCATCGAAGAAGCACCGAACCCGACTGAGCCACACATGATCAAAGCAGACCATCCGCTCGGGAGGAGGAGAACAGGAGTAACGCGGTGCAAGGTGAGATCAACATTATAGTTGGTGGACCGACTAGCGGAGACTCCAACTGAGCCAGAAAATTATACGTTCGGCGGCTGGAGATCCACACTGTTGGCTGCAGCAGGGAGAATGTGAGCGGACCCGAGATCAGTTTCAACCCCAAGGATCTCGAAGGAGTTGAAGTGTCGCACGACGATGCCCTCATTATCCGAGCGGTAATCGCAAACAATACCATTCATCGTGTGTTCATTGACACAGGTAGCTCGGTCAATATCATCTTCAAGAAGGCATTTGATCAACTCCAAATCGATCGGGGCGACCTGCTGCTGATGACAACCCCGTTGTACGGGTTCACCAACAATGAGGTTCAACCGATCGACCAAGTCAAGCTGGCCATATCACTTGGAGAGGAGTCGCTCCGAAGGACGAGGGCCACAAACTTCATCGTGGTAGACGCCTCCTCGGCCTACACCGTCATTTTGGGCCGACCGACCCTCAATGAATTCTGAGCGGTCGTCTTAACCTTCTGCCAGAAGATCAAGTTCCCGGTGGAAGATCGTGTAGGAGAGATAAAGGGTGATCAGTTGGCCGCTTGGCGTTGCTATGTCGAAATGGTCAAGATGGAGGCGAAGTTCGTACAGAAAGCACCCTGGCTGGAGGTAAATGCCGTAACTGAAAAGCCCCTACTTTGGTTTATGAGGAGAAGGAAGAAGTACAGATCCACCCGAGCCGAGCAGAAGCAACTACTTCATTGCTGCCGATCTGGAGGCCGAGCAAAAAACTGAGCTGATCACATGTCTCCAGCAGAACCATGACATGTTTGCATGATCGACGCATGAACTGGCCGGCATCTCCCCGAACGTCGCCCAGCATGAGTTCCATGTCCGACCGGATGCTCGTCCTGTAAAGCAGAGGAAGAGAGACTTCAGTGCTGAGTAGAATTTGACCATCCGAGCAGAGATAGAAAAGCTCTTGGAGGTCGGCCACATACGTGAAGTTTAGTTCCCGAGCTGACTTGCCAATGTGGTGTTGGTCTCCAAGCCAGGGAATAAGTGGAGGGTCTACATCGACTTCTGGGACCTCAATAAAGTTTGCCCAAAGGACTTCTACCCCCTACCTCGGATTGACCAGGTGGTGGACTCCACTGTCGGATGCGAGTTGATATGCATACTTGACGCGTATCAAGGATACCATCAAGTACCGCTCGCCCAGGAAGATCAAGAGAAGGTTAGCTTCATCACAACCGACGATACGTATTGCTACAATATTATGTCGTTCGGATACGTACTGCTACAATATTATGGCGTTCGGACTAAAGAATGTTGGGGCCACATATCAAAGACTGATGAACAAAGTGTTTCGGCGACAGATCGGCCGCAATATGGAGGTATATGTGGACGATATGCTAATTAAGTCCCTCCGAGCTGCTGATCTATGTGCAGATGTCACGGAGACGTTCCAGACGGTGAGGACGTACAGGATCAAGCTAAATCCGATCAAGTGTTTGTTCAGCGCAAAGAGTGGGCGATTTCTGAGCTACATCGTTACCGAACGGGGAATCGAAGCAAATCCTAGCAAGGAGAAGGCGCTACAGGATATGTCGCCCCCCAGAAACCGAAAGGAAGCCCAATGTCTCACCGGTCAGATAACTGCACTATCTCGGTTCAGTTCCAAATCATCCGACCGAAGCCTGCCCTTCTTCAAGATATTACGCCGAGCCACGAAATTTCAGTGGAACGAGGAGTGCGACCGGGCATTCGAGGAACTCAAGGCGTATCTGAACTCGTTGCCTGTACTGGCTAAGCCAACTACCGGTGAGCCGCTCTGAATCTATCTATCCTCGACCGAGCATGCTGTCAGCTCGGCACTAGTCCGTCAGAATGGCGAAGAACAACTAGTGTATTTCCTAAGTCACATATTAAAAGACGCCGAGTCCAACTACACTAGTCTCGAGAAGCTTGCTTTCGCATTAGTACTCACCGCTCAGAGGCTCGGCCCGTATTTCCTCGTGACACTATCATTGTGATGACCAATAGTCCTTTGGAGAGAGTCCTCCTCAATCCTGAGGCTTCCGGATGGCTGATCAAGTGGACAACAGAGCTCAGCGAGTTCGATATCCAATATCAGCCCCGAGCGGCCATCAAGGCACAATCCTTGGCGGATTTCATCACGGAGGTACAAGATCCTGAGCCTGACTCAATCTGGAAAATATATATGGATGGGTCATCCACTCGGCAGGGGAGCGGGATCGACATACTGCTCATCTCCCCTTAGGACGATTGGATGCAACTGTTCGATCAACTGGACTATAGGGCAACAAATAATGAAGCCGAATACGAGGCGCTAATAGCCGGTTTGCAAGTCGCCCGGCACATCAGAGCCATTAAGGTTCTCATTCACTCGGATTCTCAATTAGCCGCTCAACAGCTTACTGGGACATTCAAGATAAGTAACACAAGGCTGAAGCTCTACGCTGAAGCTTTTGAAAAGCTGAAGGCCAATTTTCGAGAGGTCACTATACAAAAGATCCCCCACGCGGAGAATCAAGCTGCAGACGAATTGGCCAAACTAGCCAACTCTCTATCCCCGATCGTCATATCATAGTTGATCGAGCAGGTGTGGGTGGCCCACATTGATCGGATGGAGGGGCTCACCTTCCCAAGCAGCTGGAGAATGGCGCTGGTAGAATTTCTACGATCGGGAGCTACACCCTCTGATCAGGAAGAGGCATACTTATTGAGAAAAAGAGTAGGTCAGTTCACTCTGATCGAGGATCAACTCTACAAAAAAGCCTTCGCTAGACCTCTTCTTAAGTGCATCGGATCAGAAGACGCCGAGTACATACTACGAGAGATGCATGAAGGATCCTGCGGCAGGCACCCGGGCGACCGCTCATTAGCAAGGAAGATCCTCCTGGCCGGAGATACTTTTGGCCGACCCTCCAGGAGGGCGCTGCTCGAACAGTCACCACCTGCTTGTCCTGTTAGAAGTATCACACCTTTTCGCATCGGTCGACCGAGGAAATGAAAGCGTCTACTGTGTCTTGCCCGTTCGACCAATGGGGCATGGATATCGTGAGACCCTTCCCAATGGCGATAGGTCAGCGAAAGTTCCTGCTTGTCGTGGTCGACTATTTCTCCAAGTGGGTTGAAGTCGAGCCGTTGGCCAGGATAACCGAACAGATGGTTAAGAAGTTCATCTGACAGCACATCATTTGCTGATTCGGCATCCTTCGCCGGCTTATCTCGGACAACGGGAGACAGTTCGTTAGTCAAGAACTCAAGGAATGGTGCGAGGGGTATGGCATCCAGCAGGCCTTCACCTCGGTAGCATATCCTCAAAGTAATGGGCAGACAGAAGTCGCCAATCGAGAGATATTGCGGATCCTACGCGCGCGGCTCGACCATATGGGAGGGAGCTGGGTGGACGAACTCCCCAGCGTGATGTGGGCAATCCGCACGACCCCCAAAGAAGGAACAGGAGCAACCCCCTTTCACTTGGTGTACGGCGGTGAAGCGGTCATCCCCGTTAAAGTTGGAGTAGAGTCCGACCGGCTACAATACTATGATGAGGACAACGTCGAGCAAAGACTCCTAGAGCTGGACTTGGTGGACGAGGCATGTGCTAAAGCCGTCGTCCGGCTAATGACCTAGTGACAGAGGATAAAGTAGAACTACAATTGAAGGGTGATCCCAAGATCATTTCAAGTCGGTGACTTTGTGTAGAAGAATGTAAAGTCGGTCAGCGATGTCACCAAGTTGGAAGCTCCATGGGTCGGACCCTTCAGGATCGTGGAAAAGCTCCGCTCGAGCGCCTACTACCTTGAGGATGAGGACGGGCGACGATTAGAACGTCTATTGAGAGCGAATCATCTCCAGCCATACCGAACCAGATGAGAGGTACGCTGATGTAATCAATGTATTTTCTTTATCCCTACGCCCTTTGAGTGCAGGACTGAAATCAAAAGCAGAAGGCTGCAAAAATTTCATGTCGAACGGCAAGTCAAATCGTCGAGCGGCGACATTAAACCCAGGTCTCCACTGATGGTCGAGCGGCGACCTTAAACCCGAGTCTTCATCAAATCGTTGAGCAGCGACGTTAAACACAGGTATCCACCGACGGTCGAACGGTGACCTTAAACCCTTTTTTTTATGAAAGGTAAATTATATATCATCAAGAAAAAGGCATACAATCTACATGTCCTAGGATATCCAGTCAGGTTTGACAAAGTGTCAGATCCTGCTGGTAATCGGAGGTATACATGTCCTATACTCTCACTATACCAACCACTCAAAATACATCCCTACTCTCACTATGCCATCCACTCAAAATGCATCTATCCTCACATGGATGTGGACTGTAAGAGCCCATATCCTGTCTTGCTGCCTCATTGCACCAGCCTCTAACCATCAGTATCATGCACTGTCCGCACCTATCCAAAACCACTGTCTCGTACTCCATGGCACTGGCCTGCTAGGATACTAGTGTCAACAGTCATCCAGTCCACTGGCACTGGCACTGATATGCTATCCGTAACCTACCTATCCGTAGTAACAGTCATCCTGTGTCCGCATCATGAGTGTCAATAGTCTGGCCCATATCACATCCTCAACCTCATCCACATGTGCCACTCTGTCCATGGCGATGTCCACAACTGTCTGCTACCGTGCGCGGTCCAACCCTAGTGTGGAGGGGACAGGGATCCCAAGTCCCTCATACTTGAGCTATCATCCCGCAATCGATCGTCGCCCCACTTTTAACAAGTGGTCAGCTATCAACGGATTTGGTGTGTCCTTACCGTGAGTCATTTGCTGCGGACTAGATAGATCATCATGGTGGATCTATTCACCATCCTAACCCCTATCACTCCTCCCCAACCCTCCTCAACCCAGCATACATAGCCACACCGCCCTAACGCCCCTGACAAAATGGCCCCCTCTCACAAAATGGTCCTCACGATACAAAATATCCCCCTCCCACTAGATGAGCAGCACTGGACACTATACTATCCCCCTCACTGAAAATACACAAATGGCCCCACCTCACAAAAACAAGTTGTGGGGCCCTCAGTCTCCTCAACTGCAGCTCCACTCCGGAGACTCAAACCCAACTCCAGATCTCCATGTAGCCCCTATGGGGAATGCAGCCCGCCGTCGACGACTCGATGAAGGTAGTCGCTCCATAGATGAAAACTCCATAGGATATGTAGTGGTGTTCGAGGTGGTACGTGAGGGTAACACTACGCTGTAACATTGTATTGTGCATTTTTTTTCTTCATCAAATCGTCGAGCGACGACGTTAAACCCAGGTCTCCACTGACAGTTGAGCGGCGACCTTAAACCCGAGTCTTCATCAAATTGTCGAGCGACAACATTAAACCCAGGTCTCCACAGATGGTCGAGCGGCGACCTTAAACCCGAGTCTTCAACAAACCGTCGAGCGGTGATATTAAACCCAGTCTCCACCGACGGTCGAGCGGCGACCTTAAACCCGAGTCTTCATCAAATCGTCGAGAGGAGACGTTAAACCCAGATCTCCACCGATGGTCGAGTGGTGACCTTAAACCCGAGTCTTCATCAAATCATCGAGTGGCGACGTTAAACCCAGGTCTCCACCGATGGTCGAGTGGCGACCTTAAACCCAAGACTTCATCAAATCGTCGAGCGACGACGTTAAACCCAGGTCTCCACTAACGGTCGAGCGACACCTTAAACTCCAACCTTCAACAAACCATTGAGCGGCAACGTTAAACCCAAGTCTCCACCGACGGTCGAGCAGCGACCTTAAACCCGAGACCTCATCAAATCGTCGAGGGACGACATTAAACCCAGGTCTCCACCGACGGTCGAGCTGCGACGTTAAACCTAGGTCTCCACCAACGGTCGAGCGACGACCTTAAACCCGAACCATCACACACGGTCGAGCGGCGACTTTAAACCCCGAAGAAGTTAGGAACCTTATTTGAATTCGGCAAATGGACGATCGATGACTCATAAATCTACAGGACAGCTGTGATTATAGCCGAGCAGAAACACCCGATACCAAGCATGGGAGCAAACAAGTCACGAAGAATAGCCCCGATGAGCGGGCAAAACGTTCATTTCACAAAAAATGCTACCGAGCGGCAGGATTACATTTAAGACTTGAAAAAAAACTTTTACAGGACTCCAGCTCACTCTATATAGTCGAACACAACATCAGACATAGAGTCGTTCAGCTGACTACAGCTGATAACACCATCCGCCAAGGCCTCGGGGAGGTGACCGCCCGCCTTGAGCTGTTGGATGGTCCCATCAACGGCCAACTCGAACGCTCGGATGATCCTTTGGACTACTTTTTCAATAAACTGGTCCGAGCCGAGATACTCCTGCTTCATCATGGCAAACCGATTCGGCTCTTCATGTTGGTAGACCATCAGAGCCGAATGGGAGGCCTCCAGGGCACCTTCGGCCTCCTTAAGCTTCTTATTTAGGGACTCCTCGCCAACCGTTCAGCATGCCCGCTCGACGATCAGATAGTCCTCGGCCTCCTTGATCTTTTGGGCAAGCCGTCAAGCCTCCTGGTTCTTCAGCTCCAGGTCGGCAATGGCTCGTTATTTCCTCATGGAGGCCAGCTCGAGTTTCTTGTCGTAAGTCTTCAATTGCGCCTCGATCTGGCCCAACCTACTAACCTGATTGACCGACTTCTGTTGCTCCTCCCCGAGGAGTTGTTGGGCCTTTTCCAGATCGACCTGCAGTTGAGCGACCGATGGACCCTGGGAGGAAGAGGCACCACCAGAAATCTTGATCTTCTTCGGCTCTTCCTCCATAAGGGCAAGTCGTTGGCACATGACCACATTTTCCACCCAGTACTGCAAAGAAATAGAAAAATATTATTATTTAACGCCTATCGAAGGAATGGTATGAAATGATGAAAATACTTACCCCCATGGCCATCTGGAGATGGTTGTTCCCAAGTGCTCTCGGTGATATCGTGGCTGCTCGGGCTCGCGCTTCCTCCCAAACGCCGGCAAGCGGCTCGCAAATTATGATCTTTTGTTCGGGGACGGTCGGACGGGCGCACTACTCCAGATAATCCTCTGTCGGAAGGTTGATAGTTGCCATCACCGACCGTCGTCCGCTCGGGTCTGACGAGGAGGAGACTGCTGGACCGGAGCGAGTAGCAGTCGATGCGACGTTGATCCGGGACGCCCGAGGCCTATGTAGGATCCGGGGCGGTGGCAAAAAGTAGATTGGGAGGACAGCAACAGCCTCTGACGACGGCTCAGGTAAGGATGGTGTCGGATCGAACGAGGTAGCTTCTGTTGGATCATGATGTTTCGATAAAGGGGAGTGAATATCGATTATGAAAAATTCTTCGATAAGAGTTAAACGGAGCGGAAAAATTAAGCAATGCTAACACAGACCAATTTTACTTGGTTCGGAGCCTGTGTCGACTCCTACTCCAAGTCCCGTACTCTTTGAGTGCTTTCGGTGTGCAATCACTAGCAATTCGAAATTTATTACAAACTACGTATAGGAAATGCTAATGAAACTAAAAGAAATACCGACAAAGGAATAAATTGAAAAGGAGAATTGTGTTGTCGTAACTTCGTTAGCGTCGCAGGAGCGCAGAGCAGCAGAGCAAGCAGTAGAAGATCTTCTTGTCAGTTGTTGTTTTGAACTCCACCCCTGACCCTCCTTTTATATGAGGCTCGGGGCGCCTCGGATCCCTTCTGGGTGCCCTGGTGAGACGTGGCAGGTCCAACCAGTGGGTTCCACGTGACGACGACGCGATAGGATAAAAATTGCCTCCCAGGCACCCGGACCACCTTTTTCCAGGGAACATCTTTCCTGTAAAACAAGATTAGTCTGAGGCAACTAGATAATGTATATCCTGCAAAATAAAATGTTAGCACAGTTTATTAGTTCAATATAAAAAGTATGACTTAGATTCCGTCTTTTCGAGACTGAAATCTAGTCACGATCTCGACTTAGATATCCGAAATGGATCTAAGCCGGATCGACGCCTAATGTTTCCTTCCCGGGAACGCGTCCTCACAGTCACTCCCTTCCAGTGACTTACCTTCACTCATCTGCCAGACGTCTGGTCAGCCCTTCAACCCGTCTGAACTTCTCGCCAAGCGTCCGGTCAGCCCGTCGACCCGCTTGGACTTCTCGCCAGCTATCCGGTCAACCCGTCGACCTAGTTAGACTTCTTGCCAAGCATCCGGTCAGCCCGTCGACCCGCTTGGACTTCGTGTCAGACATCCGGTCAACCCGTCGACCTGTCTGGACTTCGCCTGCACACTCAGTCAGAGTGTTAGATCACGACAAACTTAACTTGTAACGCCCGCCCCTCCTGCTAGTAGGGCGGGGTTACTTTACTACTTGCGAAAACATACATGCATATTAAAATTTCTTTCTAAAGTAAAACAGCGGAACATTAACATAAATAAACTTAGTTCATGTCAACATAAAAAAAATAACATAAGCAGGTCTTTTATTTGTCTTAGCCGAGCCACCACCACACACATCTCTTGCCTCTCCTGTGGCTCCCCTAGTTCATCCATTCTTTGCCTTTATCTGCGGTACAAGGAAAGTAAGCTATAAGCACACAGGCTTAGTAAGATCCCTTCCTACTCACAAAAACCATATATCATAGCATAATCACATAAGCATATAACAATGGAAACATAATCATCTAACATCATATTGTGAAAACATAGCATCATAACATGTCATCTCATAAAGAACATCATGTTATATCATATCATAAATCATAAGAGCATCATGTCATATAAATCATAAAAGCATATCATATCATAAATCATAGGAGCATCATGTCATATAAATCATAAGAGCATATCATATCATAAATCATATCATGCAAGATGTCTTTTAAAACATGTGTCATGTCATGTGCAAGATGTCTTTAAACATATCATATAGTACTTGAACATAATATCATCATGAGGGTCCGGCTTGTACCACATACATACATAAATGCGCGCAGTCCCTAGGACAGAGTAGCTAGCCTCGAATCTACTAGGAAACTAGGTCCGTACTATGACCGTCGACCTAGGGGTGTACTAAGGAGCCTATCCCTTTTTACTAGACCCGTTCATAGTCCGTCGGCCTAGGGGCGTTTATGGAGCTCACCCTTGGTACAAGCCATACAAAGTAAAATAGCATATCATGGTTCATGTCATAACATAGCATATCATATCTTGTCATATCATGAAGAGTGCTCTTAGTCCCCAAGGGGAAGCAACTCTTAGGCCTTCACTTATCATATCATAAAGAGTGCTCTTAATCCCAACATAAAGGGAAGCAACTCTTAGGCCTTTACTTATCATATCATAAAGCATGCATACTTGGGCACATAGCACATCATAAGAGACATTATCATGCATGGATCATAAGCATACATAAATAAGCATATTACTTGTCATATCGTAAAGTATGCATACTTGATCACATATCACCTCATAAGAGACATTATCATGCATGGTTCATAGGTATACATAAATGAACACATCACCTATCATAGAAAATATAATCATGCATGGAATCATTAAATAACATCTCTTAATTCATAACGTAGCATGTGAAGTACATCTAGGCTCCTAATCCCATCATGGCCAAAAGCTCAAAGAGTATGAACTTAAACTCTAAATAACATACAAGCATAAATATCAAACTAACTTCATATCATATCATAAGGAAAGCCATAAACATGTTAATCCAATTTTTAAGCTTTCCTAGGTCTTGATCCTTATCATGGCCGAAAGTTCATGAAGTAGGAAAATAAACTCTAAACAACATACAAGCATGAATATCTAGCTAACTTCATATCATATCATAAGGGGATTCATGAGCATGCTAGGTTTAATTTTTAAGTTTCCTTGGACCCTAAACTTAATCATGGCCGAAAGTTCATGAAGAGGAAATCAAGCTCTAAACAACATACAAGCATGAATATCTAGCTAACTTCATATCATATCATAAGGGGATTCATGAGCATGCTAGGTTTAATTTTTAAGTTTCCTTGGACCCTAAACTTGATCATGGCCGAAAGTTCATGAAGAGGAAATCAAGCTCTAAACAACATACAAGCATGAATATCTAGCTAACTTCATATCATATCATAAGGGGATTCATGAGCATGCTAGGTTAAATTTTTAAGCTTCCTTGGACACTAAAATTCACCATGGCCGAACCATAAAGAAACATGTGTCTAGATTTCAAGCAACATCAAAACATGATAACCCTAAGTTAGCTTTATATCATATCCTAAGGAGAGTCATGAACATGTTAGACTAAGTTTTAAGCTCTCCTAGGTCTTTCATTCCCATCATGACCGAAACCCTATAGGTAATACCACTAGGTTCCAACAACATACAAGCATGCAAACACTTACAATCTTTCATACCATTTCATAAAGAAGGTCATGAGCATGATAACCTAAATTTTTAACCTCTCCTAATCCATTATTCAAGTTTTGGCCGAACACCTTATGAGTATGACATTAAGTTTTAAGCAACATACAAGTATAAGAACACCAAACCAATCTCTTATCATAGCATACATATCATAAGGACATAGTGAACATGGTTAGTTTAGGTCTTAAGCTTTCCTAGGTCTTTCATCTACACTTGGCCGAAAGTTCAAAATCATAGATCTAGGTTTTAAGTAATCATACAACATAAGAACATTAACTAGCTTCCTATACTAGGGTACTTATCATAAGAACATAATGAACATGCTTATTTAGGTCTTGAACTTCCCTAAACCTTTTATTCATGTCTTGGCCGAACACCTTAGGAGCATGAAATTAAGATTTAAGCAACATACAAGCATAAGAACACCAAACCAATCTCCTATCATAGCATACATATAATGGGGATATAGTGAACATGGTTAGTTTAGGTCTTAAGCTTTCCTAGGTCTTTCATCTACACTTGGCCGAAAGTTCAATATTGTGACCCTAGGTTTCAAGCATTCTAATCTTATGGAAAACATAAACAACTTGTACCACAGGTGAGGGGATACTTACCTCCTTTCGCTTGTTGTTCCTAAAGAAAATGGTACCCTTGTGAGGAGGAAGAAGGAGCTTCTCTTCCTAGTTCTCCCTTTTGTTTTCTCTTTCTTGTAAGGAGTAAACCTTGAGACTCCTTCTTAGGAATTAGTTTTCTTAGAGAGAAAACCTTAGCTTGGATTTTGGAAATGAGGGAGAGAGAGCTCTATGTCTCGGTGGAGAAGGAAGAAGGAGAAAGAAGGAGGAGGAAGAAGAAGGAGGAAAAATTAACAAAACTTTTCTTTCCCTTCTCTTCACTCATTCTTATTTATTCCCAATGAGGAAAAAGTGTCCCAATTCATCCCCTTGTCTTCTCCATCTTCTCCCCTCTTCATTCCCACGAAAATAGCAAAGGGAGGAGAAAGACAACTTGTCTTTCTCTTTTCCTTGCTTCTTTTCTTAACCAAGAGGAAGAGGAGAATAGCTACTTGACTTTCTCTTGTTCCCTTACTTAATCATACTCTCACTTTTAACTACAATTCCCACTCTTTACAAATCATAAGTCATTCATGGTTCTAGTGGTTATCATGTACTAATTTAACTCTATTATTTGTGGGAGGTTCAAGGTTCAAACCTTAACCTCTCTTTCTTTTTATTTCATTTTGATTTCTATTTCCATTTTCCTTTTATAAAGAATTTACCCATATGTATAGCTTATCATTCGTGGGTGTTACATAACTTAACCTGATTTGTTATTCATCAAAACCTGAGTTAGACCGTTAGTGCTAACCACACCAACAGCTTCCACCGTTAGGACAGCCCCAGGAGAGGAAGTGCCCTCGGCAACACCCACGACCGAGGTGGCGGATCAGGAAGCGCCTTCCATTCGGCGCCTTTTGCGGCTGATGAGTGGCAACCCCTCATCGGAAGACTCGATGCCCTCGGTCTGAGTGGCGGGCTGTGCTTCAAGTGTTAGAGGCAGCGCGATAACTTCTTCAACGCTGGCCGTCTGAACGACAGTAGGGGTTGCCTCGCTCTCGATTTATGTGCCCTTATGGGAGCCGACCGGCGCTAGGCCAAGGCTCGCCATTTCCTTGGAAGTCGCCGCTTCGATCTCGGCATCCCTCAGCTTTGTCAGGCCGGCCATGCGTACGCGCATCATGGTTTTGGCTGCAAGAGAGAAAAGGAAAATCAGTTAGACTCAAAGGAGAAGTGTCAAGAAATCTCATACCTGAGCTGTTCGGGAGCCGCGTGCGGATCAGACTCAACCCGAAGATATACATGACGCCCTCATGTAGCAGCCTATGTATATCATATTTCTGACCGGCTAGCATGTTCACGGCGTGAAGGTAATCCGGTCGGCTCTTGTACTTCTTCAAGTCCGGCTGAGGTGGTAGTCCGACGTGCCACTGGGTTTGGAAGTTTGGTCACTCGGAGAGTTTCAAGTAGAAGAAGTACTCCTTCCAGTGTTTATTTGAAGTGAGCATCTTATCGAAAAATACCAAACTGATCCGAGACTGAAAGAAATAAGTCCCCAACTCAGATTGCTTAGGGTAGTAAAAGTAATGAAAGACTTACGGGGTCAAAGGGATGTCGTGCAACCAGAACAGCACGACAACACCTCATAGAAGGTAAAAGGAGTTAGGGGCGAGCTGTGGAAGAGGGACACGGAAGTAATTACAAACTTCAATAATAAAGGGGTGAATGGGAAATCGTAGGCTGGCCACGAATTGGTCTCGGAATAAGCAGAATGTGTCGGTCGGCGGGTAATTCGGTCGATCGGATGAAGAAGCCAAAATGACCTCATGAGTATAAGGAATTTCAAAGGTGTTCCTTAGGGTTTCAGCGTCACCCTCATCGAACCTGGTCTCCATGGTGGAGTACCAGAGCCCAGGTGAGGGGTCTGATGGTTGTGAGGAACTGGCCATTGCCGGAGAAAGGGGAGAAAATGAGAAGTTCTGCGGAAAGGTAATCGAAGAAACACAAAACAGACACCAGACAGGGGCGTGGGACGGGAGGAACAAGATTGCTAAAGATTAAACGGCAGGAAAGGTCAAAAAGGCTTACTGAAAGAGGTTGCCGAGGAAGAAGATGAACGGTCGCCGGAGCACTAGTTGCGCGATGTCGTCGGCAGTCGCTGAGAAAGAAGACGCAAAGTGAAGATGGAGACGGTGCTGCGGCTTTATAAAGATCGGCTCAGCCGATCGGAGCCGTCGGATCTAGGTCACGGGAACCGAAGCACAAATCCAACTGTCGAATTCAAATCGTCAAGCGTCACATCAATAGCTGTCACCTCGGACGTGCGGCGACTACAGCGGCGACACGTGGCATACTCCTACAAGATCACTTGATGGGTGCCATTATTAGGCGTGGGCACGTACTCGGCCTTAATGGAGGGGATTTGCACGAATTTTGAGGAGATTCGGGGTGACGTCAGCATTTCACCGCGCGGTCCGAGCCCAACCAAAGATGCCGAAGGAGAAACCCCCCAAGGGCAAACCATTGGATCATCGAGTGACCCAGAAGATTAATCCTGTATGGACTGGTCGGGGTCCGACTAGCATCATGGTCGATCGGCCAACCGATCTACAAGCTACTTGTCTAGTCAGTTGGACTTGCAGTCTCCTTCGACTAGACTTGAGGGGGAGGCACGTGATCCGGTGGTAAGGTGGGGCCTCGCCTTGTAGGAGGTCAGCGCCACATGAAGGATCAAAGTCAAGGCAATCAATGCCCCAAGCTAGCATCCAACCGGGCGACCCCATCAGCAGATCAGATTAAGGAATGGTCGGTCCGACGTTATCACAACTCAGCCTCACACCGAGCTTCCGACGCTCAAAGACCAATGTCACCAAAGTGGGCGCCGACCGGCATGACATGTGCCGAGCGGCTGGGCATGTGTCGGGCGGACATCCGGATCGGCCATAGATCATATCACAACCAGCGAAGCGGAAACACGACCCAGCAAGCCTAGACAGTAGAAGTAGCCGAGCGTCCACCTCGCTCGGCCCAAACAGTGGAAGTAAGCCGAGTGGTCATCCGCTCGGCCTACTAGCAGACAAAAGCAGGATTGAGTGATATCCTCCTCGAGACTCGCGCCGCCGATAGACAGCATGGTCAGCGGCATGATCAGGTAGAGATCAGACAGAGAATCGTACGATGGAAGCTTCCACTATCTTGTCAGGATATGCTCGGGCCATTGAGGTATGGCGTCAAAGGTACTTTTTCTGACATGTACTTTCACGGAAGCCTTTGAGAAGCGTGCACGCATCAGGAAACGTGCACGCACGCTCCCAGGATCCTATATAAGGAGCCCCAAGCTTCATCGTAGGTATGCATAATCTCTACTGTAGCTACAGTTACGCTGCCACTTTCGTTTCTTTGCTTGCTTGCTGCTTTCACCGGAGATCTAACTTGAGCATCGGAGGGCCATCGCCGGGGAACCACTCCCTGGCTCAGCACTAACGCTTTTGTGCTTGCAGGCTAGTCTCATCGGAGGTCCATGCACGGTCAATAGGAGCGCCACATCCCCAGCATTCGTCACCTCGACTCTCGGACAAGATCACTTAGTATATGACAAAGCTGATCTACTAAGATTTGCCTACAATACTAAGTTAGAACAATAGATATAAAATGGTAAAGATAAAACAGTGTTAGCATTATTAATAATTTGCTAGTTCGATCGACCATACATGGTCAACTGGAAACCAGTCGATCACATATTACCTAAGGTTACCTCCCCTAGGAATGCCTAGCTTTACTCACTAGGACTTTCATTGTCTGACTTCACTCACTAGAACTTCCACTACCTAGCTTCACTCACTAGGGCCCAACTTCACTCACTAGGACTTCCACTATCTAGCTTCACTCAGTAGGGTCTGGATTCACTCACCAGGACTTCCACTACCTAGCTTCACTCACTAGGGCCCAACTTCACTCACCAGGACTTTCGTACCTAGTTTTTATTGGTGCAATCAGCTTCCAGGGTTTTGATGTTTGATAATATACCTAAGTCTGGTCAATTTGACCAAGGGTTTATCCAAACATGACTTAATGTTTAGAAGAGAGAAGTTAGTCAGGACTAGATGACTAGTAAAAGTCCTAACTTAAGCAAGGGTAAGTCATAGTGAGTGAAGCTAGGCGGTGGAAATTCTAGGAGAAGGTAACCTTAGGTGATGTAAGCCTAGTGAGTGAAGCTAGGTGGTGAATGTAAAATACCGAAAAATGACGAATAATGATAAGGGATTTTTTTAGAATTTTTAGAAATTTTTCTGGAATTTTTCGGAGACCGTATGGACGAGTTTACGGGGATGAAAACTGGGCCTCGGGAAAGCTTGTTTAGACTATCCCGTTTTAACGAGGAAATGTTTATTTTCTTTAAATCATTTCCTTTTTCTTTTTTCTTTTCTTTTATTTCTTTTTTCTCCTCTCCCTCGTTGTTTCCCTCTTTTTTTCCCCCGCGTGACTTTCCTCTTCTCCTCCGCCGAACTCACCCCGTGCCCTAACCTCCTAGCGCCGGCAGTTTCCTTCTCCTCTGTCCCTACCCAAGCGCCGGCGAGCACGAGCCACCGCCGGCCGAGCCGCTCCTCAGCCCTAGCGTCGCTGCCTCCCTCAACCCTCCAGCAACGTCGATTTGACCGGTCGGCACCACCCGATTTCTGGCCGTCGTCTCCCTCTTGCCCTAGTTGTCTCCACCACCGCCTTCTACTTGAGACAAGTTGCAGCGACGAGATGAGGCCGAGAGCCAGCCACTAGGTCCGACACCAGTCGCCGACGTTGATGGTGGCTAGCAGCGTGCCCTAGCGTCGACCCCCTTCCCTGTGCCCTAGCCGCCAGCCACCCGAGCGCCACCTCAAGGTCGATGCCCTAGTCTTCCCTTCTCGACGCGAGCCACAGTGTTGAACGCTTCCCCTCTGCCCTAGTGTCGGCTGTCATCTTCCTCTTGTGCCCTAGCACCGCTGTCGACGCCAACAGCCACCACCAGACCCTGCTAGTTCTTCACTGCCGGCCGAGGGTTGTTGCTCTCCTCTGTGACGACCACTGGACTTAGAGTTTGTTCCGGCCACTGGTTTCCGACGCTATCCGACTGCAGCCACATCCGGCAGTGACTCAACAGTTCGGGCATTTATATTTGGGTGAGTATTTGGATTAGTTTTTGGGTTGGAAACATTGATACGGCTGTGATGATATTTTTGATATAGGGCTTTTGGAATTTACTGAAGGGATCTTGCTTCGGCTGAGGACATTAAGGAAGAGGTTGCTAAGGTGAGTTTTCAGGATAAGCTTTAATCCGAGCTGTGAGGAAGAGGTAAGAAGAAGGGTAATGAAATGATTAATGTATAATTAGTTGTTTATATGTATGGTGTAATTAGGGTTAATGAAGCTAACCCTAGATGGTCGGTGGATTAGGAATTTGTTTATAGTTAACTTAGCTAAACTGTACGATTTACTACAGGACTTTGACACGAGATGAGTATCTCGACGTCGGATTTGGATCAGATTGGACTTTTCTATTGGAGGCGGGTACCTTGACTTATCTTTGATAATGTCATGTTGATATGTTTAGCAGCTTATAGCCTTAAGTAATAATTATGTTCATTTCTTGTTTCGATATGTCACTACCGGATACCTGTTACATGCTTGTTTGCTCACCTGTTATGCATTTTATGTTAGTACCCACATGATTATATATATGCTCCTAGAGGTAGTGACATATTGTAGCAACCCCCCCCTTTCTTACCACTACTCTCTAAGGGAGGTTGTTACCTAACTATAACTTCACTCCTAGTGGCACTAACTCTATAATTAGAGTCAGGTAGATTTTATCACGGTTCAGAGGAATTCCTACCGAAAAATTTCGGCAGAGTCTCCCCTGTACCGGTGACCAAATCCATAATACAAACAATCTATACTCAGCCACAGGCGGCTGGAACATATATTTTCTTCACAACCACGCATTAATAAATCATATTCTAATCAAAAACTAAACTAGCAATAAGAATTAAACTCAAAACTCTCAGAACAAAGCATAACAAACTACAATGCACTTCAAAATCAAGCATAAACTCATGGTTTCATAATGGAAATAAGGAAAATGAACTAGACATAAACTCTAAATGAATAAATCTTGCTAGTCCCCTCTGGATCCCTCCATAGTTCAGCCACCACACACATCCATCATCACCACCACCCTGTCGCCTCCCTTCATATCTTAGCTTTTCCTTTATCTGCAGTAGGAGGAAAAAGAAAAAGTATCTATAAGCGAAAACGCTTAGTAAGTACTAATCTATCTCACAAAACTCGAAATGCATAAATAAAATGCATAAGTGCTGAAACTGAAATAATAATAAAGCTATCTGCATGTGCTCATGGTATACAGAAAATGAACAGAATACAAATCATACTCAGTATCAAGCAGAATAACGAGAACTAACAATGTAAACTTAGAATCAAAGAAAACTAACCATTCTTATTTATTCTAAGCTTGGAACTTATTTCATTTCTTGTATCCTTGTGTTAGAAATTAATCTTTTAATTTCTATCCTTTACTTTCTTCTTCTTTCTTTCTTTCTTAACTTTTCTTTTCTTTGGTTTTCTTTTCTGGGGCCCAGGCCTAGTACCAACTCATGCGCGTTCCCTAATAGGTTGGGGTTGCGAGCCACCAATCCTAAAAGAGCAGACCTCGGTCTACCAAGACCTCGGAAATGGTCACCTGGATTTGTTTAACGACAAGCTCTTGGATGTCGGGTACTAGCCTCTTGCTTGACTTACTTGTTATCTTTCTTATTCTTTTATCTTCCTTATTATCTTTTATTAAAGATTGTGGGAGTCCTTTAGATATACTTAATAAGTATAGGTGTATACTCAACTAACCATGCTATATAACAGAATAAAACAAATAACTTAAAGCTTACTGATCATGCTACAAGCTAACTAAAGAAAGCAATTTAAAGCCTTTGAATCATACGGTGAAAACATGGCAAAGGATGCTGTTTTAGTACTTCTAAACATGCTGTAAAATCAAGCATGGAATGATTCTAATCATGCTATAAATAAAGCAAAAGAAAGCTAATTCAAACTTGCTAATCATGCTACAAAATAGAGCAAAAAGGAAGCTAATTTTGGACTTCCTAAACATGCTGTAAAATAGGGCAAAAATGCTACTTTAGGGATTCTAATCATGTTATAAAGCATAGACAAAGAATACTACTTTAGGGCTTCTCAAGCATGCTGTAAAATAGACAAAGGATGCTACCTTTAAGGCCTTTAAACATGCTATACAAAATAAGGTAACATGCTACTTTAACTATGTACAACATGACCTTAAAGCAAGGAAATTCATGTACAACATACAACTCAAAGCATTCAACAGCAAGCCAAGACAATGCATCCTTAAGCGAACTCATGGCAGCGACATGGGATAACTATAATGATCTGTTCGGTATGATCCTAAACAGGGCAGCAAGGAATCAACCGAGCCAAAATCCCTAGCAATAATTAAGGATAGAATGCATACAATTCTACTTGGCACTAGAATCATACTACATGCTCAACTAACCTAAACGAAACCTTGATTTCCCTGTGAAGCTCACGGCAGAATACCCAAAAGAAAGCCAAAGTCCCCCAATTCTTTCCACATAGAACTCACGGCAGATTCAAACACAAGGAGAACCAAGACCTCAAACAAGGGATGTTCGGTCTGCTGCAATTGGAGCATGTCCATTCCCAAAACTCAAAACTCTACTGCAATTAGGTATAACCGTTCGGCTTGACAAACAGAGCAAGGAAGGAAAACCCTAGCATAAAGTTCTACTCGGCACTATGAAAACCGGAAGCAAAGAAATCAAATCGAAGCCCGGAGCAACTCCTACCGCAGGTGAGTAGTACTTACCGCCGGTTCTTGGACTTACAACCGAAGGAGAGGAAGGTCTAGGGTTCCAAAGCTTGAAACTTTTGACTTCTTCTTGTGCCCGCGCGCTCCCCTTGACGAGAGAAGTTCAGCTTCGTGAAGAATCCGTGGAGGAGAGAGCTCGCCGGTCGCCGGAATCGCCTAGGTTTGAGCTGCGATTTTCGCCCGAGGAGAGGAGACGCCGTCGCGAGGGAGGAGAGAAAATGTTTAGGTTTTCTAAAATCCCAAAACTTATTTCCCTTTTATAAGTAATCGGATATAACTCAACTATACTATAACCTTATTTAACTCTATTTGAGATTAACATAAATCTCTTATCCCAGCTGGTCAAGCCGGTTTGGCTTGGTTTGGTCCGACCTGAGGTCGCGGGTTCGAACCTCTTCTCCAACGCTTTTTGCTTAAACTTCTTTGGTTTTGTAAAAATACTAAACGACCTCCAAAAATTACGTAAAAATACTCTAAAAATTCCTAAAAATCTCTAGAATATTTTAAAGGCATTTCCAAATACTTTTATGGCCCTTTAGAACTTGAAATGAGAAAAATTGGGTCGTTACAATCCCCCATACCTTATAAAAAGTTCGTCCTCGAACTTAGAATAGCTCTGGATACTTCTGTCTCATACTGTCCTCCCGCTCCCAAGTGATTTCCTCGTGCCTCTGGTTCTGCCAGACGACCTTCACTAGTGGTACTTCTTTATTTCTCAACCTCTTGACTGCTCTGTCCACTATCTGTGTAGGTCTGCTCTCATAACTAAGATCCTCTTGGATCTGCACTGACTGCGGCTGAATCACTTGGCTCGGGTCATGGAGACACTTCTTTAGCATAGAGACATGAAACACATTGTGTATCGCTGACATGTCTTGTGGTAAGTCCAGCCTGTAAGCTACTTTCCCAATCCTCTCTATGATCAGGTAAGGTCCTACATAGCGAGGACTTAATTTGCCCTTCTTGCCAAATCTCATCACTCCCTTCATAGGAGCGACCTTGAGGAAAACTGAATCTCCTATTTGGAATTCCAATGGCCTACGTCGCATGCTCTTGGCAGTCTCAATTCTCTGTCTGATTTTCTGGATTGCTTGAGTAGTCTCATCTATCACCTCTATCTGAATGCCCAACTCTGCTTCTATCTCTTTTCTCTCTCCTACTTCTTGCCAGCATATGGGTGATTTGCATTTCCTGCCATATAGTGCTTCATAAGGTGCCATCTTAATGGTAGCCTGATAGCTATTGTTGTAAGCGAATTCAGCTAAGCACAAATACTTGCACCAACTTCCTTTGAAATCTAGCGCACAAGCTCGGAGCATGTCTTCTAAAATCTGATTCACTCGCTCTGTCTGTCCATCAGTCTGCGGATGGAAAGCTGTGCTGAACTTGAGTTTGGTGCCTAGTGCATTCTGAACGCACTCCCAAAATGTGAGGTGAAGCGCCCATCTCTATCGAAACGATAGATTTAGGAACTCCATGAAGTCGACTACCTCTTTAACATATAGTGGGCCAACTGCTCTATGGAGTGGGACACCTTGATGGCTAGGAAGTGAGCAGACTTGGTCAATCGGTCTACTATTACCCATATCGCATCATATCCACCGGTGGTTCTTGGAAGACCTGTTATGAAGTCCATGAAAATGTCTTCCCATTTCCATTCTGGTATTGGGGAGGCTGGAGAACTCCTCCTGGTCTCTGGTGTTCGCTTTGACTCTGGCATGTCAAGCAGGTACTGACATACTTAGCTACATCTCTTTTGAGTCCAGACCACCGGAATCTCTGTTTCACGTCTTGATACATCTTGGTAGAACCAGGATGCATGGAATATGGTGTACTGTGAGCTTCCTCTAAGATCTTCTTTCTCAGTTCCTCATCATTGGGCACGCAAATGCGACTCCCCTGATAAAGAATTCCGCTATCTGTCACTCTAAACTCTGAGTTGTCTTCTTTTTGTATCTCTTGCTTGATCTTCTGGATGTCCGGATCTTCACTTTGCTTTCTCTGTATCTCCACAAGCAGTGTAGACTCTAAGGTCAATGTAGAGAGCTGTCCTTCGATAATTTCAAGCCCAAAATCTGACAACTCCTTCTGCAGTGGCAGGGCTAGTGATGACAAAGACATCAGTGATGCACTAGATTTTCTGCTGAGTGCATCTGCCACTTTGTTAGCTTTGCCTGGGTGGTAGAGAATTTCACAGTCATAATCTTTGACCAATTCCAGCCACCTACGCTGTCTCATGTTTAAGTCCTTCTGAGTGAAGAAGTACTTATGAAAATTCTACACTGGACTCCATACAAATAATGTCGCCAGAGTTTAAGTGCAAAAACTACAGCTGCCAGCTCGAGATCATGAGTAGGGTAGTTCTTCTCATAGTCTTTGAGTTGTCTGGAAGCATAAGCTATGACCTTTCCTTCTTGCATGAGTACAGCTCCTAAACCCATCTTGGAAGCATCGCTGTAGATGTCGAAACTCTTGTCGCTCTGTGGAACAGTCAGAATGGGAGCACTGATCAATCTCTTCTTTAGCTCTTGGAAGCTCTGCTCACATTTGTCTGACCATTCGAATCTCTTGTTCTTTCTGGTGAGAGCTGTTAGTGGAGAGGCTATCCTGGAAAAATCCTCCACGAACTTCCTGTAGTACCCTGCTAAACCAAGAAAGCTTCTGATCTCTCTGACGTTCTTGGGTCTACTCCAGTTGTTGACCGCTTCCACTTTGGCTGGATCCACTTGAATACCTTCTTTGGAAATAATGTGACCTAAAAACGCCACCTGATTTAACCAGAACTCGCACTTTGAGAATTTAGCATAAAGCTGCTTCTGCTGAAGAGTCTGCAGTACTATCCTCAAGTGCGTGTCATGCTCCTCTGGGGTCCTTGAATAGACCAGAATGTCATCGATGAATACAATGACAAATTTGTCAAGATATTCTCTGAACACTCTGTTCATTAGGTCCATGAAGACCGCAGGTGCATTGGTCACTCCAAATGGCATAACTACAAACTCGTAGTATCCATATCTGGTTCTGAATGCCGTTCTGGGTATATCTCTTTCTTTCACCTTCAGCTGATGGTACCCAGAGCGCAAGTCTATCTTTGAGAACACCGTCGCTCCTCGTAACTGATCAAATAAGTCATCGATCCTGGGAAGGGGGTACTTATTCTTGATTGTCACTTGATTCAAAGCTCTGTAGTCTATGCACATCCGCATTGTCCCATCTTTCTTCTTGACAAACAACCCAAGGTGAGTGACTGGGGCGAATGAAGTCTTTGTCAAGTAACTCCTGTAGTTGTTCTTGTAACTCCTTCAGCTCTGCTGGAGACATGCGATATGGAGCTTTTGAAATTGGACCGGTTCCAGGAACCAATTCAATCTCAAATTCTACCTCTCTGTTGGGAGGTAGTCCAGGTAGCTCTTCTGGAAATACTTCTGGATACTCGCATACTACCCGGACCTCCTCCTGCTTGAGTCCCTTCTGCTCTTCTACCTTTACTATGTATACAAGAAAACTTGCACACCCTTTAGCTAACATCTGGTGAGCTGCTAAAGATGAGAGAAGTTTCTGGGTCTTCTTCCTTGGCACTCCTGTGAACTCAAAAGTTGGTTCACCTTCTGGACTAAAAATCACCTTCCTTCTGCGACAGCCCACTGAAGCACTGTACTTGATGAGGAAATCCATACCAAAAATGATATCGAAATCCTGCATGGCGAGAACTATCAGATTTACATATAGCTCTCGGTCTGTAATTCTGACCAGTACGGCTCGGAGCCACTGATTGGATTCCATGACTTCCCCAGAAGGTAGGGTCGTCAGGAACTTGGAATTCGTACTCTGTAGGCACCTGTAAACTACTGGCAAAAGGTATCGATACAAAATAATGGGTCACCCCAGTGTCAAATAGTACAGTAGCTATGTGCTGGAAAATAACTACTTTGGTGAGGAGAATACTCTGGCACCATCAAAGGCTGGAACCGGTGGGGCTTCTAACCTTCCTTGTTGATGTAGGGTCCCTCTAATCTGCTCCCATGTGGTGCAAGCGGTGGCCTCCATATTGTAATGGGTGAGGTGCTTTGAATTTATTAGGACACTCTTTAGCCATGTGTCCTTCCGACCACAGGAGTAACATCCAGTCTTACCCAGAAGACAAGCTCCTGGATGTGTTCTCCCACATTTGGGACAGGGAGGGAACTTTGCTTGCTGGTCCTCCCTTCAGGCCACCTCCCGTGTTCCACTGCTTCCTTTTACCTTTGCCCTTCCAGTTCTGCTTGCTTGGCTTCCTGCTGTCTTGTCCTCTGTCTTCACCGGCTTATGTTGTGCTCATTGTGCTTTGATGTTGTTCATGTAATGTTCAGAATTAATGCTCTCTTGATCAATTCTTCGATCTGGGTCGATGAGCTCCATTGCTCACATCTGCTATCTGTGGTCTCGGATTACGAGCATCACCGACTCGCTCCTTCTCTGTACTCACTAGCTCGGACAAAGACGAGCTAACCTGTTGAACTTCTTGGCCGCTTCCTCCACTAGCAGGTCACCTTGCTTGAACTCTATAAACTCCTCGTAGTGCTTGTTGGTGATCCGGTGAAAGAACTCTTCATAAAACTCACTGAAAATCAGCCTCATCCGATCGGCTGCTCTCTTGGTCTTTATCCTCTCCCACCACATCCGAGCATCTCAGGCAGGAAGAGGCGCACTTGACCTTCTCGACTTCGGTCAAGAAGCTCCATAGTGCTCTCTAGTGTTTTAAACCAAGCCCAGGCATCCCGGGGCTCATCGTGCTTGAGAAGCTCTCGGTTTCAGACCGATAAGATAAGCTCAGGGGTCTTGTGGCGGTTCCCACAGTAGGCGGTGGAGTCTCGATTACCGGGGTCTGCGGTGACAAGCGGAGGAGGGGAGGAACCGCTGGTTTGCCATCGATTGGCAATCACTTGGTTGCTCGCTACTTGCCTCTGGTGAGCAACCACTTGAAAAGGTTGGGCTCAGTTGCTCTAGGCACTTCGTTCTCTTGGGCTGGTTCCTCAGTGTGAGTAGCACGGGGACGTCCTCTTCTTGCCATCTAATTATGAAAGGTAAAGGCTTGATATCTTACTTTAACCCTTCTAATCATACTTAAATATGAATAAATAAAAGGGAAACTAAATCTTCTATCTTACTTTAGTACTAAAAAGGAAAGTACTCTATACTGCAGTAAAAATAAGGAAAGCAGAAATAAGAAAGGAATTTTAAATACTTTCTTACTTAGAGACGGCAAGGATGATGCTGATGTGTGTGTGATGCTGGAGAATGGAACAGTGCTCTGATACCAACTGTAGCAACCCCCCCCTTTCTTACCACTACTCTCTAAGGGAGGTTGTTACCTAACTATAACTTCACTCCTAGTGGCACTGACTCTATAATTAGAGTCAGGTAGATTTTATCACGGTTCAGAGGAATTCCTACCGAAAAATTTTGGCAGAGTCTCCCCTGTACCGGTGACCAAATCCATAATACAAACAATCTATACTCAGCCACAGGCGGCTGGAACATATATTTTCTTCACAACCACGCATTAATAAATCATATTCTAATCAAAAACTAAACTAGCAATAAGAATTAAACTCAAAACTCTCAGAACAAAGCATAACAAACTACAATGCACTTCAAAATCAAGCATAAACTCATGGTTTCATAATGGAAATAAGGAAAATGAACTAGACATAAACTCTAAATGAATAAATCTTGCTAGTCCCCTCTGGATCCCTCCATAGTTCAGCCACCACACACATCCATCATCACCACCACCCTGTCGCCTCCCTTCATATCTTAGCTTTTCCTTTATCTGCAGTAGGAGGAAAAAGAAAAAGTATCTATAAGCGAAAACGCTTAGTAAGTACTAATCTATCTCACAAAACTCGAAATGCATAAATAAAATGCATAAGTGCTGAAACTGAAATAATAATAAAGCTATCTGCATGTGCTCATGGTATACAGAAAATGAACAGAATACAAATCATACTCAGTATCAAGCAGAATAACGAGAACTAACAATGTAAACTTAGAATCAAAGAAAACTAACCATTCTTATTTATTCTAAGCTTGGAACTTATTTCATTTCTTGTATCCTTGTGTTAGAAATTAATCTTTTAATTTCTATCCTTTACTTTCTTCTTCTTTCTTTCTTTCTTAACTTTTCTTTTCTTTGGTTTTCTTTTCTGGGGCCCAGGCCTAGTACCAACTCATGCGCGTTCCCTAATAGATTGGGGTTGCGAGCCACCAATCCTAAAAGAGCAGACCTCGGTCTACCAGGGCCAAGACCTCGGAAATGGTCACCTGGATTTGTTTAACGACAAGCTCTTGGATGTCGGGTACTAGCCTCTTGCTTGACTTACTTGTTATCTTTCTTATTCTTTTATCTTCCTTATTATCTTTTATTAAAGATTGTGGGAGTCCTTTAGATATACTTAATAAGTATAGGTGTATACTCAACTAACCATGCTATATAACAGAATAAAACAAATAACTTAAAGCTTACTGATCATGCTACAAGCTAACTAAAGAAAGCAATTTAAAGCCTTTGAATCATACGGTGAAAACATGGCAAAGGATGCTGTTTTAGTACTTCTAAACATGCTGTAAAATCAAGTATGGAATGATTCTAATCATGCTATAAATAAAGCAAAAGAAAGCTAATTCAAACTTGCTAATCATGCTACAAAATAGAGCAAAAAGGAAGCTAATTTTGGACTTCCTAAACATGCTGTAAAATAGGGCAAAAATGCTACTTTAGGGATTCTAATCATGTTATAAAGCATAGACAAAGAATACTACTTTAGGGCTTCTCAAGCATGTTGTAAAATAGACAAAGGATGCTACCTTTAAGGCCTTTAAACATGCTATACAAAATAAGGTAACATGCTACTTTAACTATGTACAACATGACCTTAAAGCAAGGAAATTCATGTACAACATACAACTCAAAGCATTCAACAGCAAGCCAAGACAATGCATCCTTAAGCGAACTCATGGCAGCGACATGGGATAACTATAATGATCTGTTCGGTATGATCCTAAACAGGGCAGCAAGGAATCAACCGAGCCAAAATCCCTAGCAATAATTAAGGATAGAATGCATACAATTCTACTTGGCACTAGAATCATACTACATGCTCAACTAACCTAAACGAAACCTTGATTTCCCTGTGAAGCTCACGGCAGAATACCCAAAAGCCAAAGTCCCCCAATTCTTTCCACATAGAACTCACGGCAGATTCAAACACAAGGAGAACCAAGACCTCAAACAAGGGATGTTCGGTCTGCTGCAATTGGAGCATGTCCATTCCCAAAACTCAAAACTCTACTGCAATTAGGTATAACGGTTCGGCTTGACAAACAGAGCAAGGAAGGAAAACCCTAGCATAAAGTTCTACTCGGCACTATGAAAACCGGAAGCAAAGAAATCAAATCGAAGCCCGGAGCAACTCCTACCGCAGGTGAGTAGTACTTACCGCCGGTTCTTGGACTTACAACCGAAGGAGAGGAAGGTCTAGGGTTCCAAAGCTTGAAACTTTTGACTTCTTCTTGTGCCCGCGCGCTCCCCTTGACGAGAGAAGTTCGGCTTCGTGAAGAATCCGTGGAGGAGAGAGCTCGCCGGTCGCCGGAATCGCCTAGGTTTGAGCTGCGATTTTCGCCCGAGGAGAGGAGACGCCGTCGCGAGGGAGGAGAGAAAATGTTTAGGTTTTCTAAAATCCCAAAACTTATTTCCCTTTTATAAGTAATCGGATATAACTCAACTATACTATAACCTTATTTAACTCTATTTGAGATTAACATAAATCTCTTATCCCAGCTGGTCAAGCCGGTTTGGCTTGGTTTGGTCCGACCCGAGGTCGCGGGTTCGAACCCCTTCTCCAACGCTTTTTGCTTAAACTTCTTTGGTTTTGTAAAAATACTAAACGACCTCCAAAAATTATGTAAAAATACTCTAAAAATTCCTAAAAATCTCTATAATATTTTAAAGGCATTTCCAAATACTTTTATGGCCCTTTAGAACTTGAAATGAGAAAAATTGGGTCGTTACACATATCATGCCTCATTATGTTCAGGACCCAGGTTTTTATTTATACCATACTTGTCTTGTGTACCTTAGATCTTCATATATGACTTATTGATACTAGGGTACACATTTTATATATATATATATGTGGATTGGCTCAGGATATTTCCATGCTTAGTGTCATGCATCATTCGCATGATTACATACTGCGCGATAGTCTGCTCCATTATTATTGAGCACATCGCTAGTTTCATCACTGTCGGTGCTCCGTTGGTCCGCTCATGGGTAGCGTGACGCAGCGTGGTAGCACGTCAGTTTGCTCGGTGGTGCTCCGCTGGGACGCTCATAGGTAGTGTACTGCAGCGTGGTAGCACACTGAGATCCCTTCCTGTCATCGTGTACCGGGAGATGAGAGCATTGTGCTCCCCCACTTATGATTTGGGGTAGGAGGATAGGTGTACTCCGACAGCATCCCGTCCACTCGGTCACTCATCAGGAGCAGTGACGTCAGAGTGCACGGTTGTCACAGCCCTACCCACTCGGTCTCACCATTGTGTGTGAGATGGCTGACTGGCGTCAAGGGTGACCATGTCATTGGCATCATATGCATTG
This sequence comes from Zingiber officinale, assembly GCF_018446385.1. Taxonomy (NCBI): domain Eukaryota; kingdom Viridiplantae; phylum Streptophyta; class Magnoliopsida; order Zingiberales; family Zingiberaceae; genus Zingiber; species Zingiber officinale. The sequence goes on along the minus strand of NC_055992.1, from coordinate 98,717,004 downwards.
ATGCATATACTGATTGTGTTTGTTGCATTTATATGCTGTATTTGGATGGATGCATATGTTTGACATGCATACAGGATTTATGATACTCTCGGTCTGACAACCTGACTATTCTGATAGGAGACCCTGGTGAGTACAGTTCTCTTCAGCCTATTCTATTGTGCATTCCCAACTTTTGTCCAGGAGACTGTACTCCATAGTTATTACTGTCTGTTATATCTTACTATACATGTCAACTGGTATCTGCTGAGTTGTTGAACTCATCCCCATGGACACTATCTTTTTCAGGTACCAGGTTATTTATGGAGTCGCTTAGAGTGTCCTACCTGCCAGTTCCCACGTCACATCAGAAGACTTACAGTTTCCCTATATGTTTTATTTGTTTTATGTGTCAGTGTATTTAGCTTTGTGCTCCGATTTTATTTTCTGGAGTATTGTTGTTGTTACGTGGTATTTTGTATTGTTTGTTGGTTGTGTAAGCCTAGCCGGCTAGCAATCTTGTATTTTGGTTTGTATTTGATTTTCTATTATATTCCGCTGTGTTTGGTTTGGTACAGCCGAGTGGGCTGTTAGATCCACATATAACTGCGTGGTTGTGTTTTTTTTTTGTATCAGCCTAGTAGGCTGCATATAAACTGTGTGGTTGTGTGTATATTCCAGCCGTCTGTGGCTGAGGTATATTGTGCATGTAGAAATGATTCAGATTGTCAGTCGTACAAGGGAGGTGCTGCCGAAATTTCTTCGGACAGAGACTCCCCCGGGGCGTGACAGTGAAAATCCTAGGGGGAGGTAACCTTAGGTGGTGGAAGTCCTAGTTAGTGAAGCTAAGCCCTAGTGAGTGAAGCTAGGTGGTGAAAATCCTAGGGGGAGGTAAACATAGGTGGTGGAAGTCCTATTGAGTGAAGTTAGACAGTGGAAATCCTAGGAGGAGATAGCCTTAGGTAATGGTAAGGTCTTGGATGCTGTCCAAGCATGAAGCCTAGTAGGTCGGGTAGACTTACAGGAGTGCGGCTTGATCCTAAGGGATTGACCCTTAGGTGGTAGACTTGGATGACGGGCCTCCAAGCAAAAGGTAAGTCTAGTGGGTCGGTAGACTTACATATATAGGCTAGGTTGTCTGTTTATGCTTGTATCATTGTTTTGCAGGAATCTGGAGCTGGAAGTAAAATAGAGAGAAGACAAACATAAATGAATGAACCGGACCTGACTCGGATCGAACCAAACCCAAATCGGTTCAATAGATCGAACCAGCGATTTGGTAGACCGATTGGGCTTGGTCCAAATTGCTAAGTTGGAAATATTGATATGGAAGATGATGTGGTAAAAGATCTGGTTTATCTTTATGATTTGGATGAGAATAAGGATAAGTTAGATGATTTGGATAGAGATAAGGCTTGATCCATATATTACTTTATCCAGATATGCTTCATCTAGACATAACTTCATCTAGATAAGAGTTGATCCAGATAAGGATATGATCCAACTCTATAAAAGGAGATGAAGGCTCTACGTTCAAGACATTGCTTCTTTTACTACTCATATTCCGTGTGCTTAAAAGGAAGGCTACAACGTGAAGCTTTACTACCATGGAAGCACTAGGAAGGGTGCGCTGCGCTTCTGGATCGACTCGGCAAAGTTTTTGTTTGTATTTCTTTTATTACAAACTGTATTTACTTTCATTCTTTTATGCTTGTATTTGATAAATTGTAAGACGGATTTCTCTGCCTCTGGAAAGTTTTTGGAAAGGAGACCACTAGTGGACTCACGCTTAAGTGCGTAGGCCTTGGACATACTGACCCTGGGGGTTGGGAACCAAGTAAATCCTGCGAGTATTATTTTTCCCGTACTTTATTTTATATTCCGCTGCTACTAACGACTTTGATAGAAAGAACGGACGAAATCGAAAAGAAAGTGACAAGTTGAGATTCACCCCCTTCTCTCGACCGCACCGATCCTACAATTGGTATCAAAACCGGAGGCTCTGATTGGACTAACCACCGACGGAGCAAGCAGACCATGAATTAAGGGGGAGACAGGTAAAAAGGTAATTTTACTTAATGTTAAATTTAAAATTACATATTATATGCTTTGAGTGTAGGGAGAGAGAGCACTATAAAAATAAGTGTCATACTCGTAAAAATTGAACGGCACCACCAACAACAAAGGAGGAACTATTGCTAAGAGTTCGGAGGACTAAGGACCACATCTAATGTTTCAAGTGCCAGGAGTTCGGACACTATAAGAACCGTTGCCCAACAAAGAAAACTGTGTAAAAGGATAGTAATTTTATATTTTATGTAAATCTGATTTTTTTTTAAGTCATAGTACATTTAAAAATTCATATAAAAATTCAAATTTAATTAATTTTGAAAATTCAAATTCTATGAAAAATTTAAATCTTAATAATAAAGATAACCAAGAAAGTATAGATCTAGATAAAATTAATCATAATCTTAATAAATTTTTTAAACAAGATAAATTCAAATTGGATAAAACAAATCTAACTAATTCAAACTTAATTAATTTAAATAATAATTCTAGAAATTTAAATAATAATTATATAAATCTGAAAATTCAAATAATAAATCTGCAAATTCAAATAATAAATCTAAAAATTCAAATAATGAATCTAAAAGTTCAAATAAGAATTCTAGAAATTTAACAATAATTATGGAAATTTAAACAATACTTCTGAAAATTTAATTAATACTTCTAGAAATTCAAATAATTATTATGAAACTTTAATTATTAATTCTAAAGATTTAAATAATAATTCTGAAAGTTCAAATAATTATTCTGAAAACTTAAATAATAATTCTAAAACTTTAATTATTAATTCTAGAAATTTAATTAATAATTATTCTAAAAATTTAATTAATAAATCTAAAAAATTAAATAATAAATCTAAAATTTTAATTATTAATTCTGAGAATTTAATTAATAAATCTAAAAATTTAGATTTAATTAATTTAACAAATTCATATAAATTAATTAATAAAAATATTTTAAAAATCAGAAATATTTAATCAAGAAAATGACTAAGTTAATCTTGAACTAGATAAGATTACACAAAATCTTAATAAAATTTTTAATCTATTTGGTGAAGATAATTCATTCTAACTTAATTAACATTCTAACTAAACAAGATAAACATAAGTTGAATAAATCAAACTTAGATAATAATTCAAAATTAAATATTAAATTAATTAATAATCAAGATAATCTTAGATATACCAATTCAAAATATAAGATAAATTCTAATCTTACAAATTTAAATCTTAAAAATTCCAAATTAAAACACAAATATCCAGAAATCAAATCTACAAATTTTAATTCAATTGTTAATGGTAAAATTTTAAATTTAATTAATTATAATAAAATACCTTTTAATTATGAAACAATTAATAATTTAAGTCTTAAAAATTCAAAATTAAATCTTAAAAATTTAGGAAATAAAAATTCAAATATTAATAATTATAATTTAATTGTAAAAAATTCGAACCTAATCAATTATAATTGTGTACCATTTAATTATAAAACAATGAATAATAAATTTAAATATAAAAAATTAAGAAATAGAATCTACTAAGTGTTTACAAAGTAAACCAAAAATAAAAATAAAAATAATAATAAAATAAATAAAAGTTTGATAAATTCAAATAAAATGATAAACTCTAATTTAAATACAATAAATTTGAAAATAAATCTTAAAAGTGTAGATATAATTATTAAAAAAATATTATTCAACAATCAAGATAAAACTAATCTAATGATTTAACTAACGAAGATAAAATTTTAATTAAAATAAATCTAAATACAGTAATTCAAAATTAAAACTAGAAATTTGAAAACAAATCTTAAAAATTTAGAAGATAAAGGTTTAAATTTTAATTATAATTTAAATACATTAACTCAGTATAATAAAACTATAAAATCAAGATTAAAATTAAAAATTAATTTCCATAATTCAACAAGATAAACCAACAAATTTTAGTAAGTATATATTCAAAATTTAAATCAAAACTAATTATGAAACTAATTAATAAATCTAACCCATTGAAACAATTAAAATAATTAAAATGTGTCAAAGTGGATTGACACATTAGTGGGTTCATACGAAATGTATCAAATCGAGAATTTGATCTATCCTTAGAAATCAACTATAAATTTCTTGATTTGTTTGACGCATGCATACTTACCATGTACATGCATTATTAAATATTAATTTATCAATAAATGTCATGTCATTCATACTAGTATTTATTCATACTTAATCTAGAATGATTAAGGATTTAGGATTGATGAATACTTGATTAGTTAGACCAAGGGTTCTAAGGAGGAAAGTTAAATATTCAATTTCTTTAAAAGACTTTGTCTAGAAGTGGTTGTTGTTCAAATACCCAAGAAGATCTCATGCTTTGTCACAGCCTGGAAGTCGATTATGGAAATGAATATTTAACCAACTAACTGTCAAATCTTAGTTTAACTCAAGTGTAAATCAATTTTTAGATTCCAACTTAAATTTTAAATTAGATAAAATTGACAAAACATCTCACAAAACTCATAAGGGTACCCTAATTGATTGTGCTGAGACACTAAAAATGGGAGAGATGATAAGGACTATTAAATTGAAAATACTTTGAAAAAGTTTTCAAAATTCATAGATATTTTTCTAAAAATTATTTTCAAAATAGTGATTTAACATAATAATGTTTTAATGAATTTCATACTTGATTGGGTGTACTTATATATAAATTTTGAAAAATCTATATACTTGAAAAATATTGATTGTTGTTAACACATCCCAAGATCAACACTAGAATCCAACCCCCTAAACACTTAGGTAGGTTTTCTTGTAGTTAACAAGGATAATCAGGGCGTGTCAGGTTAAGGGGGAGGTGCTTTTTTAGGAAAATGCTTTAAAAAAATTTAGAGATTTTTTAAATATTTTTTTAGAATTCTCTTTAAACCTTTGAAAACTCTTTGAATAATCTAGATATGTTTTCCTTTTGAAAAATATTTAAAAAACCACACTTGAAAATATTTTGAAAACTTATTTTGAAAATTTATGTTTTGAAAAATATATTTTAATTGATCTTTTGATTTGGATCAACCCCTAGACATATAAGCAGTCTTCCTTATAGTTAACAAGGAGTCTTAAGGATATGTCAGGATAAGGGAAGACCTTATAAAAAGATCGATATAAATTTAAAAATTCTTTCAAAATTCATTTAATTTGCAAATCTTTGAAAACTCATTTGAAAATTCATTTTGAAATTTTTTGACAAATATTTTTAAAAACTTACTTTGAAAACTCTTTGAACTTCTTTTTGGAAAACTCTTTGGAAAAGTTAGTTGAAAACACTTTTGAAAACTTCTAAAAACACTTTCCTTAAAAAAATTTAGAAAATATTTTAAAAAATACTTTAGTTGTTTTTTTTTTTAAATTTGGATCAATCTCTAAGGCACATAGGATGTATTCCTTGTAGTTAACAAGGTCCTAAGAAAGTGTCAGATTGAGGGAGAGTCCTGATTGAAAGATCAAACATAGTTTTCAAAATTCTTTCAAAGTAAATTTTTAAAATTCTTTAAAACTATGTTTGAAAACTTTTTAAAAATTATTGTAGTTTTAACTACATTTTCAAAAGTGATATTTTCAAAATAATATTTGAAAACAAATGCTTTAATAAAGATTTCTCAAGTGTTTTTCAAAATTGTTAGTGCAAAACCAAGGAACCTTAGATAGTCTTTTTGATGTGTGTTAAAGGGGAAGAGTGATCTTATGTTAAAAATTTTGACTCCCAAGTTAAGAAAATTTTTAAACATCAAAAGGGAGAGATTCTTGGTGCAATCAGCTTCCAGGGTTTTGATGTTTGATAATATACCTAAGTCTAGTTAGTTTGACCAAGGGTTTATCCAAACAGGACTTAATGTTTAGAAGAGAGAAGTCTAGTCAGAACTAGATGACTAGAAAAAGTCCTAACTTAGGCAAGGGTAAGTCTTAGTGAGTGAAACTAGACAGTAGAAATTTTAGGGGGAGGTAACCTTAGGTGATGGAAGTCTTAGTGAGTGAAGTTAGGCCCTAGTAAGTGAAGCTAGGTGGTGAAAATCCTAGGACGAGGTAACCTTAGGTGGTGGAAATCCTAGTTAGTGAAGCTAGGCTCTAGTGAGTAAAGCTAAGTAGTGAAAATCCTAGGGGGAGGTAACCTTAGGTGGTGGAAGTCCTAGTGAGTGAAGTTAATTAGGCAGTAGAAATCCTAGGAGGAGGTAGCCCTAGGTAATGGTAAAGTCTTGGATGCGGTCCAAACATGAAGCCTAGTAGGTCGGGTAAACTTACAGGAGTGCGGCTTGATCCTAAGGAATTGACCCTTAGGTGGTAGACTTGGATGAAGGACCTCCAAGCAAAAGGTAAGCCTAGTGGGTCAGGTAGACTTACATATATAGGCTAGGTTGTTTGTTTATGTTTGTATCATTGTTTTGCAGGAATCTAGAGCTGGAAGGAAACTAGAGAGAAGACAAACATAAATGAATGAATCGAACCTGACTCGGATTGAACCAGACCCAAACCAGTTCAATAGACCGAACCAGTGATTGGGTAGACCGATTGGGCTTGGTCCAAATTGCTGAGTTATGAAATATTGATATGGAAGATGATGTGGTAAAAGATCTGGTTTATCTTTATGATTTGGATGAGGATAAGGATAAGTTAGATGATTTGGATAGAGATAATGCTTGATCCATATATTGCTTTACCCAGATATGCTTCATCTAGATATAACTTTATCTAGATAAGAGTTTATCCAGATAAGGATCTGATCCAACTCTATAAAAGGAGATGAAGGCTCTACGTTCAAGACATTGTTTCTTCTACTACTCATATTCCGTGTGCTCAAAAGGAAGGCTACAACGTGAAGCTTTACTACTGAGGAAGCTCTAGGAAGGGTGCGCTGCGCTCAAAACTTCCAGATCAGCTCGGTAAAGTTTTTCTTTATATTTCTTTTATTACAAACTATATTTACTTTCATTCTTTTATGCTTGTATTTGATAAACTGTAAGACAGATTTCTCCACATCCGGAAAGGAGACCACTAGTGGACTCATGCTTGAGTGAGTAGGCCTTGGACGTACTGATCCTGGGGGTTGGGAACCAAGTAAATCCCGTGAGTATTATTTTTTTCATACTTTATTTTATATTCCACTGCTACTAACGACTTTGATAGAGAGAACGGACAAAATAAAAAAGAAAACGACAAGTCAAGATTCACCCCCTCTCTCGACCGCACCGATTCTACAGTTTCACTCACTAGGGCCTGACTTTACTCACCAAGACTTTCATACCTAGTGTCACTCACTAAGGTCTGACTTCACTCACCAGGACTTCCCCTTGCCTAACTTCCAGTTAAGACTAGTCACTCAGTAGACTTTTCACCTGCCTATCCTTTGGTTAGAACTTATCCTTGCTAGTCATCTAGTCCTGACTAGACTTTTCTCTTCCAAACATCAAGTCCCGTTTGGATCTACCCTTAGTCAAACTGACCATACTAAGATGCATTATCAAATATCGAAATCCTACAGGAGTGGTCCGTGACTAGATATCTTTATTCTTGACCCCACTATATCTGAATCGAGGAAATTTGTGTCAAAAATGGGCACTTATCGATGGAGGTCCATGGTTCGTGACCAGGATATCTTTATTCTTGATCCCGACTATGTCTGAGTTGGAGGAAGTTTGGGCCTGAAAATGGTCATTTGCTGATGGAGATTCGTGGTCCATGAGATATCTTTGTTTTAGATTCAGACTATATCTGAGTCGAGAGAGTTTGGGCACAGAAACAGACATTTGCCGATGGAGCATGGACTTCTTTCCTCAATTGTCAAGGTCAAAGAGTGGGTGATTACGAGGGTCGAAGAGTGGACTTCTTGCCGATTTAGCTTCCTCTGCATTTACATATTTAACTGACCAACCCAATAGATTGTCAAAGTTAGTCAGGGGCTTTTTGACTAGGGATCGAAAGAATTCCCCCTCTATCAACCCTTGAGAGAAAGTGCTTACTAGATCTCCAAGGTGGCCGATAAGATGTCCAGAGCCACCCGATTGTATCGTCGAATGTACTCCTTTAAAGGCTCCCTCAGCTTTTGTTTAAGGGCGAACAAGTTAAGGGGGATTTTGTAGTATCTTCGGCTGCTAACAAAGTGATACAGAAATCAGATGTCGATTGAATCATCTTTGTACCAAGACCAAAAGTGTCATCAAGAACACTTGGCACTTAATGCCATCAACGTATTGATGCAACAAAGTTACATTTTCAAACTTGCTTAGACAATCCTCCAGGTCGCCTGACCCAATGTACTCTTCAATTTGAAGTGGTTGAAAGTGACAGGGTAGTTAGTTTTCGAGGATACCTTGAGAGAAAGGAGTACTCGAGGGACCCTTCAAGCTGCAGTAGCTAGGTTGTTTCCCTGAAGAGGGGGGTAGGGGCTCATGCCTCATAGATACTTCTACAGGAAGCCAAATCAAACCCAAGGGAACTCCATCGATTGTAGTAGATTTGGCCTCTGATTGACCTCTTGAAGCCCCTCGGTGGATACTATGGGTACTTCTAAGGGTGAAGGGTGTACCATCAGTTGCTTCTATATTACTTCTTATACTTTGGCTGCTACTAGTAGGTCAAGATCTTGTTATGTCATGGTGATGACAGCAAGTCATTTAGTATTATCCATCTTAATATCTCCGTTCAGGTACACGTCCCATAGACGACATCAATTTAATCTCGCTTGAGATCATCGATAGGTGTGCCACCGGTGACCACCGGTGAGCTGTCCTCTATGTTGACTGAGGTGTTGAATGGCGAGAGGAATTAATCACCAAGGACTTTCGCCGAGCTTAAAAAAAAGGAGACCGAGGAAGAAGGAATGCTAGAAGGTCAGGAGATGCCCTGGCTCAGCCATTCTGATGCTCAAATTAATTTCCGGTGGGAAAAGAAAATGAACAATAGTAGATGCACAGAGTGTCTTTTCTTAGTGTACTTACCTTGGCATGTAAATACGAGCTCCTTTTATAATACTGTGGAGGTATTCTTTCTTCATTAATTGGTTATTGTATCATAGTAAAGAAAATGTCCCATCGTTGTATGACGTATACCCATATCTTTTATAATCAGACTGCCCCATGCGCTCTGAAAACCCCTGTGTGGTAGCATTTATGACTCTTAATTACAAAATGAGGATCCATTGGGCCTAAGAGTCTGGCCCATTGAGTATAAGGAGGACCAAGTTTAAGCAACCCATTTTAAAATGGGAGGATACCAACTCGCGAGATGAGTTGGCAAGGCTAGTGGGGGGCCAAATAAAGTGTGGAGTTTGGGAGAGCTGAGCAAAGTACAGCGTTGGTGGTCCGACTGGAGATGATCATGACACTGAATCGAGGAGCTGAGCTCTAGAGTCGATGAGGAGAGAGCTGAGTAGAGAGTAGAACTTGGGGGAGCTGAGCAGAGCACGTTGTCAGCTGGCCAGCTAGAGATGAGCAGGACACTAAATTGGGGAGCTATGTCCCAAGATTTGAGGAGAGTGTTGAGTAGAGCGTAGATTCATGGAGAACTTAACAGAGTGCAGAGTCAGGTGGAGCAATTGGGTGTCGAATCTGCCTTAGGCAAATTGAGCAAGGATACTAGGATTATTCATAGTTGACCTCTCCTCTCCATGTCAACAGGATTATTGATAACAATCAAAATGGGACACCTGTTTTGATGATTTAGAAAAAGAAAGCATTCTTTTAATTTTTGACCTAATTTTTTTTATAATTGATAGAATTTTAGAAATAATTGTAGCTAAAAAGGTGTTTAGCACAAAATATGATGAAAATTTTCAAGTGTAATTAACAAATTTCTTGTCCAGATATTGTTGTGTAGTTGGACCGGACCAATGAGTTAAAACCGAGTTAGGACTTTGGACCGAATCAAAAAGGTTAACCGGGTCGAGTCCGTCCGAGCACACAAAAAACCCTAAGGCTCGCCTCCGTCGCCGCTATAAAAATCTCACCTTTCTGTGACTTCCTCTACTTCCGCATTCTCGCTTCTTGCCCGCCGCTCTCCCTTGTTCTCTTCCCTCATGGCGGAGCGTGGTGGTGGAGATCGTGGCGGCTTTGGCCGTGGATTCGGGCGCGGGCGGGGTGATCGTGGTCGCGGCGACCGCGGCCGTGGGAGACGCGGAGGGCGGCGTGACGAGGAGGAGAAATGGGTGCCAGTCACCAAGCTCGGCCGCCTCGTCAAGGAGGGAAAAATCACCAGCCTCGAGCAGATTTACCTCCACTCGCTCCCCGTCAAGGAGCACCAGATCGTCGACACCCTCCTCGGCGGCCGCCTCAAGGATGAGGTCATGAAGATCATGCCCGTGCAGAAGCAGACTCGTGCTGGACAGCGCACCCGCTTCAAGGCCTTCGTTGTCGTCGGCGACAGCGATGGCCACGTCGGTCTTGGCGTTAAGTGCGCCAAGGAGGTCGCCACTGCCATTCGTGGCGCCATCATTTTGGCCAAGCTTTCAGTCGTCCCCGTCAGGAGGGGATTCTGGGGGAACAAGATCGGGAAGCCCCACACTGTGCCCTGCAAGGTTACTGGAAAGTGCGGCTCTGTCACCGTCCGCTTGGTTCCGGCACCGAGAGGGGCAGGGATCGTGGCTGCCCGTGTGCCGAAGAAGGTTCTCCAGTTTGCTGGAATCGAGGACGTGTACACCTCATCCCGCGGCTCGACCAAGACTCTGGGAAACTTTGTGAAGGTCAGTGTTTCCTGCGATCTGTTGTTATTTTTCAGTTGGCGTGAGGAATTGTGGAGTTGGGCGTAATACCTTTCACTTACCTTTTTGTGCATTCATGACGCCGTTTAGCTTGAAAAAATATACGATTATCTTCTTCAGTTATTCCACTATATAAATTTGTCTCTTTTGAACTCTTTCTGGAACCGCATCATTTCACTATTTCATGCTATTGATTGACGTTGTAGTGATTATAGGCATGTTACCGCCAAATAGGATATTGATGTTTGCTGCTTCCAGAAAAGTGTTAATAGAATTAGAGGAGAGGTAGTTCAACAAAGTGGTGAGCTTGAAGGAGAGGAGAAACCTTGGTTGTTTACATAGGATGTTGTGAGCAGTTACGTTTTCTTGGTTATCTTTTGGTCTAAGTTAATTAATAGACAAAATATTGGATAATTTTAATATGACGGATTGCTTTATTCATTTTTGGATATTAGTTTTTCCCTCTTATTATATAGTGTTGATGTCTATTATTATCCTAATGTTTGTAATCTGAATGAAAGCTTAACTTTTCTGTAAGACTAAGCACCATTTTACAATCCTCTAGAGAGAAGGATTCAATCAAAGATTTGTTATCATAAACTAAGATTTATGAATCCTATGAAATGATTTTTTTTTTATTGACACACTTCCATCACAATTGTTCTACTGGTTTTATGGACTACAACTTGTATTTATTTATTTTTTCCAAGTTGGATACTTGAATATTGAGGACTCTAATTTGCCGATTTGGTTTTAACTGTAAAAATCCTTTCCACATGTTAGATTATTTTGATAGAATTTAGAATTTTCTATCAATTCCCTCGGCTGATTTTTTGTTTTTGTGTAAGAGATACTTGGTTAAATCTAGGATTTTGTATGAATTTCTCATCTTGATTTTTCTTCTTGCACTTGCTCAAATCAACTAGGCTACTAGGATGCTGTTGTTTTATGACAACAGATTATCATATTGTGGAACCACCTGTTTGCCTGATGGTTTTGCCTTCTTGTTTGATTGTCTCCTCTCTTTTTGCTTGTTATTGGGTTATACACAATAATCTGATTATGCACATGCTTAAAATTCCTTAACGTATCTTTGCCATTTCATACTTTTGCTTTGGGTTATACTTTTGTGGCAATGCATGGAATTATCTTTCACACATCGATAACAGAGCTACATTTGCTTGCATTTCACACCTTATTTCTTGCAGGCTACCTTTGATTGCCTCATGAAAACCTATGGGTTCCTGACACCCGACTTGTGGTTGGACACTCGCTTCAGCAAATCTCCCTTCCAGGAATACACCGACTTGCTTGCAAAGCCTACCAAGGCAAGTCTCATCGAAAGCACCGAGAGGGTCGAAGCTTAGGACTTTACGGAGTCGATTCTCTCCCACCGCCCATCTTACTTGCACAAGTATGCTGAAATAGGACTTTAAGTACTCGGTTTTTGTTTCTGTTATGTCCTGAAATTTATGTTTTGCATTAGTCTTTCTTCTTGCCTTGACAATTTCTCCATTATATTATGTGCTACTTCTTAACATAATTTCGTGCTGTTTATTGGTTTGGAAATAAGCTGTACAAGCATATCAGTAAACCCTAATTATTGTGTCAAGCACATAGACTAGGAATGATCTTCCCAATCCCTTGCCATTTGAAATTATTACACGCACTTGTCACAGCCTCCCCACCCTCGCCCACCAAGTCGATGTTCTGCAGCACAATGTGGTGACACCCGACATTGTTGCTGCAGTTAAATGTCATGGCTTCTCTCGAAGCGCTGGTTCCCTTGATGTTCTTGTAGAGTACGTGACTCACTTCCACTGCTGAATCCTGTGCTTAAAATAAGAGGTTAGTAGATGCTCTGAATATCAAATGGATATTGCTCATGTAGATTACTCCACTCCACCTGTTCATGACAAGGAAGTTTCGAGTCGCAGTAGTTTTGGTTAATAATTATGGGATTCTTGACGTTGTGCATAGTGATGTTTTGGAATGTGATGTCCTTCGCGTAGCCTTGCCCGCCCTTGTCAAGGGATAGTTGATGAGAATTTATAGCTCGCAAAGTTAATGTTATCTGTCGAATGAGATTCGCTTACTTGCCATGTCTTGATCCTAATACCATTTGTTGTGTTCTTCAATATGACATCATTCACAAACACATTGGACACACTTTCCTTTGTGTGTTTAGCTCCCAAACTGCCAATGCTGCTCAACACAATAATTAGGTTGAAATTATAGTAGATTATGAAGAAAAAAACTGTATATTATAAATTGTAAATACTAGATAAATAGATAGACAGAGCCTCGAAGAGACCTGATTCCATGACCTGGACCACATACGATGTTTTTGGTGAGTATTTGTCGTGAACCATTCACAATGGATATGCAATCGTCTCCTGTTCTGATGATGGTATCTCTTATTAGGATATTGCTACTCTCGCCGACATGAATCCCATCTGTGTTTGGGCTTGATTCGGGTGCGATGATTGACAGATTTGAAGCTTTGACATTCATGCTTTTTTGAATGTTTAGATGGATTTGTTGGCTATCTTTCATCTTGAGATCCTTCACCACCAAGTTCTTGCATGAATTGAAGAACAATGCCTATACAATTTCCAAACACATGCCAAAATTTAGATACTAGTTGATATAAGAAGTTGAAATTTGTATGCTCATCAGTAGTGTTCATCTGCATACCGAGGGTGCGCCGACACAAGGCTGGATATCGAATGAGAATTAGTCAGTTACTTTAGAAAAAAAAAAAAAGCAGTATCGAGATGAGGTTCCGTTTAGTCAATTACCAAGGAATTATTAGTTTTGCAAGACTTTTGCCACCATTTTTTGCCATTCCCATTGATCGTTCCACCACCTTGAACGACTAGGTTTTTCACGCTATCAAACAATATCCAATACCCCAAATTGTGGGAGTTCCAGTAAGAGGGGTCCGGAGAAGCTTCAAGCGTTCCCTCAATCTAGTTCTCGCACCACCTTCGATAAGCAAAACATAGAGACAAATCGAGGTTGGTTTTAAGATGGAGACAAGTTTACCTTCACTGTGATATGATTTTTGCAAGGACCACAGAATCGAATAGGCCTTAATCTGTATTTGTGATTAGGCACCAAAAGAACAGAGGCTGTTTTGCAAGAACAAGCCTTATGCCATGCCTCTTCAAATGCCTACAATTTTTTCCTTATCTCATCTTTTAAACAAAATAAGATTTATGAACTCAAGAATCAAGAATTCAAGTTCACCTGGTTGTCAAATGATCTATCATCTCCCCTGGCACCAAATTCCTCAACACTGTAAACTCGATCGGCTAAGCGAGCATGTAGCGTAGCAACATTATCATTATCTTGGCCAAATGCATGCTTTTGGAAGGAGGAGGAGAAGAAGATCGAAAAGCAGAGGAAAACAGAAGTTTGCAGAGCCATCAGGAAATGGAAATTGAATGAGATGGTGCACAAAAAACATGCATATCTTGATGAACTTATAATAATGAAATCTACAAAAAAGTTTAGGTGAGGAACAGAGAGGGATTGAGTTTCACTCAATCCATTTGTTTGGCATCCTTCTTCTTCATCATCATCATCAGTATGGAGCTGAGAAGATTCAGGAGGAAGATGATGAGGAAATAATGACAGAAAAAATTTGAGAACAGTATGGATTTTTTTTTTCTTCTTTTGATATTAATTTTTAGATTCAAATAGACCCAAAAAATTTCTAGTGAAACTCAACATTATTTATCTTTTTATAACCTTAAAAAACAGTGAACCAAACTCTTAAAAACACACATAAAAAAGAAAAATCCATAATTGAAACAACAATTGCTTGTAGCCATTAATTAGGGATTGAGGTCACAAGTTTTCCCTTCCATTCTTCCCCATGCCAAAATTACTTGAAACAGTTAAAGTAGGATGGATTTAGGTGGAAAAAGATGATAAACTAGAAATATATCAATCTTTGATTAAGAAAGGAGATGGTGCGGAGTTTATTAATATTTACGAAGGAAACATAAAATTTCCAATTGAGGCATTTCTTGTGTGATGGATTGAAAAAATTTAGGGTATATCTTGAGGGAATGAATCATATAGTTAATGAAGTAACATAATATTTTCATGGTTTGGTTCATTGTTAAGATTCTAAATGCCTCATACTCAATGACACAAATGAAGATGATGAGTATTAGGTACCATTTGAAAATTAAGGTTTATATTTTTATATGTTTTTTAATCTAATAAATAATTAGTTATTTTAATTAAAAATAATATTTTTTTAATAAATTAATGATATGATATTTTAGATGATAATTAACCAAAAGCTATGATTTCAATTAGATTTTATAGGGTTTGCCAAAATCAGAGAGCTAAATAAGGGCAATCGAGCCCAAAAAAAATCCTTATTTTCTAATTTACACTGCAGAATTTTGATAAGCATATATCAACTTTAATGTTTTCAAATTCTTTTATGTTACTAGAAGTCAAGAATCAGTAAATATTTTCCTCCATGGGCATAATCGAGTTGGTACTCAGATTATAGATTATCATAAAAAAAGTAAAAATCGACTCCTCAAGGAAATAATTTTTTGGAACATAAAGTCTCCTCTACTTAAAAAGATATCACTTGGTTATTATGATTTATCTAAATGTCTTAGGACGGATATGGAATGACACCTGAGATTGAGCGCATCACTTTTTACCATAAAAATCAGTAAATGTTTGTTTTTGACAAAAACCAGAGGCAAACCAGAATAACAGTAATTTGCAGTACCATTTCAGAGCACAAATATGTAAGAATCGAAGAACGAGACACCTTTTTCATTCAATTCATCTGAACTAAACTAAAGAATAAGAATATAAATAATTTAATTGGTACAGGATTAGTCTACAAACAACAAAGACTATTTTTGTCATCCTTCTCTGGCAGTTGATGCCACATTGTTGCACATCTGGTTCAGCTAACCTGAGTGGTGAACAGATCAATTCGGACCAGGGACAGTCCTGAGGAAAATTAGATTATTTGACAATTTGGACCCTCCCTTATGCATTAACTTAAAAAATCAAATATATATTAAAAAATCTAATAGAATATCAAATCAAAATATATAATTGAAGAAACTACATGCTAAAGAATATTTTGCATAATTTTTTAAAATAATTTATTCAACGATCAATATTGTTTAAAATGCACTCTTATATTTTTTTTAAGTAAAGTTATTAATTATGTCGTCATATGAGATATCCTTCAATGTATCTTTTTCTATATAGAGGATTGTTAAGTCATTCAATCTCTCTTGACTCATTGTAGTTCTCAAATAAAATTTCAATAATTTTAACTTTGAAGAACTCTTTTCAGTTAATGCTACAGTCACAAGAATAGTCAATAAAATTTGACAGGGAACCATGACCATAGGGAAAACATTCATTTTCAATACAAACTCTAGAATTTTAATGGTCTTCCAAGATTTATTTGTGGCATATGCTTCTAGAGGTAGCATCTCTTGCAACATTCATAATTCTAAAAGTAGATCATGTGCATTAGTATAAGACACATCATCCTTTCTCATAGCAGATTCAAGATTCACATAATATTTTCTCAAATCATCTTCATCAAATCCAATGTCGTTAACTGTTCTCCATCGAACAAGAATCTAAACATCTCTTCAAAAGTATTCAATTGTTCAAACCTACTCCTCAACTTCATAAAAGCAATATCTACCACAACAAGAAAATAATCAGTCCTAAAATATTCTTTAGCTTTTTGTGGTTCTCTTTTAGTTTTAGGAATCTCATCAAATTATCTTTTTTAGAAGTTTATCGTCGCTCAAGAAATACAGGCTCAACTCCTATATTGGAAGCAATTTCTTTAGTAGAATTTATGACGGATGCAAATCCTTTTTCCCTATAATTCTCAAAAAAAAAAAAACAAGTCCTTTCAATTATTTTACCGCAACATTAATTCGCATCGTTTCAGATTGTAAGGATTTATTGACCAAGTTTATGTTGTAGAGAATATCATACCAAATTACCAAACTTAAGAAAAATTCAAAGCTGATAAGTTCATGTGCTGCTAACAATCTAGCATTCTTTCGATATAACTTTCCCACCTCGTGGTGCACAATGACTTAAGTGTTAAATTATCCAAACAATCAAGTAGAATACTCCAACATTTCGTAGAATTGGAGAACACTATATACATGCATTGACATGCTTTAAAAAAAAATTTTGCTTTAACACAAGAGTTTACCATATCACAAATCACCAAATTAAGACAATGACTATCACATGGCAAGTAAAAATCTCTCAGATTTATATCAAACAATCTTTTCTGAACGCCTTGATGTTTCTCTTTCATATTGGAGTCATTATCATAACCTTGTCCTATAATATTATTAATATCAAAGCCAAGAGAGTCTAATGCATCACACAATTCATTGAAAAGACTTAATTAACTCATATTTACAACATTCAAAAATTCTATAAACTACTTAATTTTTAAAGGAATACATGGCACATCAACATACCATAATATTAAAGTCATTCGTTTCTTGTGACTTGCATCAGGAGTATAATCAAGTATCACCGAATAATACTTTAGTTTCTTGACCTTTTTAATGTTTACACTTTTAACTTTTAATGACATATTTGTTATCAACTCATTTTGAATTTTATGACTAAGGTAATGATGTTGAATTTCTTTTCCTTTAATGAGCCAAAGATATTCTTGCATTATCAGAAGATATTCTTGCATTATCAGATCAAACTTGACAATCATCTAAATCAAGCCTAGGAAATTACCTTTGAACCATCTTCAAAGTTTCATTCTTTCGAAAGAATTCCAAGATATTTTTAGCCAAACATTTTACTGTAGGAGATCGGTAGCCGACTAGAAGGGGGGTTGGATAGACGACGCCCCCAAATTGAATGCTTCCTATGTATTTGTTAGTTGCGCAAGCGGAAATACAATAATACAAACTCAATTACGAAAACTAAATACTAAAGGAAAGAATGCAAACCAATATACGTCGATGTAACGTGGTTCGAAGATTAGGGCTCCTACTCCACGGTTGTCCGTAAGGTTGGCAATCCCTATCCGTCAGTGGATTATCCCCCGGCAAACTCCGACTATCTCAAGTCGCTCCTTGTAGGTGGAGAAATCTCACCACAACACTCACAAGCACCTAAGAACTAGTAGACTACTAATTAGGATTTACCACCGCTAATTTCATCAACCTTAACCAAGCTCCCAAGGCTTGGTTATATAGGTCGCTGGTTGGAAAATCCCGCCTCCCAATCGACTGCTAAAACCATCAGTAGACTGCCCTCTATGGAAATTCGACCGTTACATCCCAACGGCTCGATACCAGTCGACTACTAAAAGTACCAGTCGATTGCTCCACACTGGTCGAGCAAATAGAAGCATTTTGTTCGCTCCTAGTCGACTGCCCAGTCGACTACACCAGTCTACTGATGTTTTTATCAGTTGACTACTACAGTAACTACTACAGTAATTACTACAGTAACTATTACAGTAAAACCCTAAACCTAGGATTTTACCCTGAGTACAATCTCTCATGCACTCGTACCCTCACGACTCACTTGATCCTTCATTGCAGCCTTGACCTTTAGCCTTCAAGCTTACTTCCTTTGGCTCTCGTCCCTCGGATGCATCCAAGCCAGCGGCTTGTCCCCAATGTCATCCTTCGCATATGCCTCGAAGTCGCTTCCCTCGGCCTTTGTCCTTGCTATCTTGTCCACGGTCTCTCGGATGCTCCATCCTTCACTGGATCCGAAGCCATCAAGCTGAGTCATATGTGTATCCTGTAAAACTGCCCACTCATATACACATATCAAATAACAAGGATGAACCTAACTTAAACCCTTTGCCCAAACACCAAAACACATGGTCGCACGGACCATCGGGATTGCTCCAACAATCTCCCCCTTTTTTATGTTTGGCATTACGTTTAAGTTAGAGAAAACAAATAGCAAATAAACATGTTAAAAACAATGGACTTACAATGCCAAGGCTACACACTTGGGCTTATACCGCATAATGGACTTACATTGCCAAGGCTACACACTTGGACTTACACCGCCGAATAGACTTACGCTGCCAAGGCTACACTTGGACTTACATTGCCGAATGAAAAATAATGCAACATGCATTGGAACCTATCCCAAGGCTTTCCCTACACCTAAGCTCCCCATTGAGCTAAGATTTTACCATAGGGCTATTTAAGAACCTATCATAAGGCTTCCCCTACGCAAAGGCACTCAAGGTTTTCTCAACTAAACCTTACTTCTCCCCCTTTATCTAACATCCAAAAAGCTTTCCAACAATATCCTAATTGTTGAAAACCTATCATCCAACTGACCCTAAACTCATGTATTTATCCTCCATGGATCTCATACACATACGAGTTGACCCGATCAAAATCCAGTGCTGAAAATAATTTCAGACTGGTATCAGTCGACTGCCAGAAGTACCAGTCGATTGCCCTTATCGAAATGAGCTTACAGAGACATTCTGTGCTTAAAAATACTATTACCAGTCAACTGGTAACTGCACCAGTCGACTGGTACCCTATTTATACAAAAATCAATCTTTTCTGACCAACTTTATAAATGAACTAGAAATTCCACAGGCCTCCAGAAATTCTCAAATTTTGTAGAGGTCTATTTTATCAATGTCTACTTGAGAAAAATATATATAAAAATATATTTATCACAAATCCCATGATTGACACAAAACTCAAAACTAGCTAAATGGTTCAATTGAACCTTAACCTAAGGTTCTAGTTTTGGCTTTCTCTTGATGTATTTGCCCATACTAACCCACAATGCATCCCTAGCATTGGTTTATATGGCATCTATACATCCAAAACTAATTATCATGCTATATAACCCCAATGTCATATTTCTAAGCATGAAACATAAACCAATTGTGCCAAATCCCTAGGTTTGAGACTCAAGTCCGTCTCAAAACCACTTGGCGCATTCCATGGCTCGTCTAGACTCCCAAGTAAAGTCGTCCTGAGATCCATTGGCCATCATCCCAATTTGACTCTTAAAGCTCCCCCTAGAGCTCTTAACTTTAGTCACCTCCCTTGGTGACTCATCCACAATGGCTAGGCCACATCGATGCACCTCCGGTGACATTTGGCCTACAAACCTAACCTTCTTAACCATGGACACCTTGTCCTTGGTTAATTTCTCCTTACTTTTAAATGACTTTCTCTTGCCATTTATTGACTTCTCCTTGCTATAGTCATATGTAACCCTAGCATAAGACTTTCCCTTAGCTTAGGAGACACTAGATCGGTATCCTAGACCTGGTCTATCATTGTTGGGTCTTTGGCTACCCAACACCATACCTAAACCCTTACATCTAACATTGAATCTTTCTAGGATTTTCTCCAACTTATCAAGCTTTACCTTTAAAGCTTGATTTTCCCTTTCTAGGTTCATAAACCTAGAGTCAACATGTCCACCATGGGCATTCCTAGATCTACCCATTTTTCTAGGCATATGTCTTCCTTTCTTTGGATTTTTGCCTAGATTCTCCTTAGGTCTATCATGCCTAGATTTATCATGAATGGTTCTCCGCAGGATTTCCCGGGCTATCCATCCTCGAGCAGCGGCATGTCACCTCAGGGATCCACTCCTTTCGTTGATGATGCTGATGCTCCTCATGATGAGGAGGCTGATTGATACACATTGCTCTATGATGTCATTTTGATTATTTGTGTTTTGGATGTTGTTGGGTACTTATGTCTGACCTGGATACTTGCTGATATTTATGCTGCTCATTTTCTTGTTTTTCTTTACGTTTCACTTCTTATTTGCTATTAATTTGCTATTCATATGCCATGTCTTGTATGTCTCTTATTTCTTTATTACTGTCTTATAATACACTTAGAGGGCATTCTAGGAGATTGAGAAAAAGACAGTATGGGTTAAGGGGGAGTCCTTTAACATTTCCTTACCTAATTCGCACCTTTTCGGTGTTTGACAAAGGAGGAGAAGATAACTAAGTTTAGAGATAAATGAAAGTTTGAGATAAATGAAAGTTTGGCTTTAGGGGGAGGATCATGATTCCCCTATCCTTACATGGTGTTGTATCTGTCGTAGGGGGAGGATCTTGATTCCCCTAAAATTAGGGAAATATGAACATTTCTGATCTAAACTTAAATCGTGTTGTCAAACAACAAAAAGGGAGAGATTGTTAATACAGTCTGACCTGGCTGTTGTTTTGATGTTGACACTGATTTAAGTTTGTCTCAGATATTAATTAGACTCAGACTGATTAATGATCAAGGTTGATCATGTGGAGAGGAAAAGTCCAAGTACGGATACTTGGCACGCAAAGTCGGAGAGGGCTCGGTAGCTCGTTCTCCGGACTAGGTCAGAGAGGGCTCGGTAGCTCGTTCTCTGGACCGGATGAAGTCGGAGAGGGCTCGGTAGCTCGTTCTCTGGACCGGACGAAGTCGGAGAGGGCTCGGTAGCTCGTTCTCTGGACTAGGTCAGAGAGGGCTCGGTAGCTCGTTCTCTGGACCGGATGAAGTCAGAGAGGGCTCGGTAGCTCGTTCTCTGGACCGGACGAAGTCGGAGAGGGCTCGGTAGCTCGTTCACTGGACCAGGAAGGGGTTAGGGTTTAGGGCTGGGAAGCTCTAAAACAAACAGAAGCATTGGATCGGTCTATTGACCGATCCAGTGATACTTTGGTTGTCTGGATCGGTCGACAGACAGATCTAGTGATACATTGGTCATCTGATCGGTCTCGTGACTGATCAGTAACCACACAGAAGCTTTCTGTGGGTTATCTGATCGGTCTACAGACCGATCAGAAGGAAGCGATGGATTCTGGAAAACTATAGGGGATCGGTCTGTGGACCGATCCACCTATAGGCTGATCGGTCCACAGACCAATCAGAATCATCCCAGACCAATCAGAATCATCTCGGACCGATCAGGATGTGTCCTGATCGGTCCAGAAGGCTATGGATCGGTCTGATGACCGATCCACAACGATGTCGTTTGTCTTCTGCTGTTTCTCTACGATTTCTGATTCACCTGATCAAATCATCTTCTGTGAGATTTTTAAGTTGCAGGTTGCAGGTGTCGTGCCAATGGTTAATTTCAAATTAAGCTCTATCAGAAGAAAAAGACCAAATGCTCTTTCTACTGTATTTCGCTGCAAATGGTGCAAATGGAGCATCAACGTTTACTGGCTGCGATCAGTTGGCAACAGCTTGACCCTTGCTTATTGGTTCGAGCTCAGAGACACTAGTGAAGACCATGGATGGTATTGGTGTGAGTTCAGAGAACCAGATGAGGAGGAAGAGTGATTGGCGACGCCTGAATTGGTCGCAGTGATTCAATACAGGTGTCAGTGATTCGGCTCTGGCTGAAGACAGTGAGAAAGAAGCAGAATAAGAAGAAGGCAGAAGAGAGGTTTGGTAAGATTTTTGAAAAACTCTCTGTCGACCGAAGCAAGTGTGCTGTGTTGTTAAGCTCTTGGCTGAGGAATCCCTTCTGTCTTAGCGTTCTGCTTCGTGGCTGTAAGTTTCATTGTACATTTCTTTTGGCCACTAAATTCTGTAAGTCCTGTGCTTCATTTCAAATCTTTTCCGAGACTTTGTGGAGAGGTTACTCCACCGAGAAGGAGAAATACTTAGCCGGAATTTGTCTGGGGTGTGATCTACCGAAAGATCAAGGGATCGTCCACCTTACGGGCACGCCGAGGAGTAGGGGCAAGTTATCCCCGAACCTCGTACATACTTGTGTAAGCTGTGGGTTGTGTTTCTTTCCTTGCATCAGTTTTCTTTTTGTTTATTTCCGCTGTGCTAACAAGCTTTTGTGAGGAATTGATTGAGTTTTTGGTGGAGGCTATTCACACCCCCCCTCTCTAGCCATCAGAAGGTCCTAACAAGTGGTATCAGAGCATGGTGCTCTTCATCCGGAGTAACACCCTAAAGAGCAAGAAGATGGCTATGAAGGATGGTTTTAGCACCAATCGTCCACCCTACTTCGACGGAGCGGACTTCCAATACTGGAAGAGCCGTATGGAGTACTATCTCAAGACCGACATCTCCATGTGGTTCTCGGTCAAGGAAGGGTTCACACCTCCGAAGGACGAAGAAGGTAAGGAACTAGAATCATCAAGGTGGTCCGCCGAGCAAACTCGCAAAGGACAAGCCAATGCCAAGGCGGTGGTCACTCTACAATGTGGGATAGCCAAAGATCAACTTGTCAAGGTAGGTCCATTTGTGAGTGCAAAAGATTTGTGGAACAAGCTCATCGAGCTCCAAGAAGGAACCCGAGACTCTCGGATCGCCAAGAAAGACTTGTTCCTAAACCAACTGCAAAATCTCACCATGAAGGAGAACGAAACGGTAAGTGAACTACACGGAAGGTTCAAAGAGATCATCAATGGTCTTCATTCCGTAGATGAATGCGTAGAGAATCGCGATCTCATAAGGTACGCTCTCAAAGCATTTCCGAGGAATGCCTTGTGGTCATCTATGGTAGATGCCTACAAGGTCTCCAAGGACCTTTCAATTGTTAAATTAGATGAATTCTTTTGTGAAATGGAACTTCATGAACTTGCTAACAAGGGTCAAAAAGAGAAAGGTATTGTCTTAGTTGCAGGAGAAAAGAGCAAGGATGGAAGAAGGAAGAAAGAAAAGAAGAAGGAGAAAGAAATTTCTACATCCTCATCCTCCTCCAAGTCCGATGATGAAGGTGGATCATCATCAAGCGAGATGGCCAAATTCGTGAGAAGAATCATGAGAAGGAGCAGGAGATACAAAGGGAAAGGTAAGTCTATTGATCAAAATATCGATAAGACTAATGTTACGTGTTATGAGTGTAGCAAGAAAGGACACTATGGGAGCGAGTGTCCAAAACTAAAGAAGAAGGAGGAAAGGGCCAAGAAGAAGAAAGCTCTCAAAGCTACTTGGGATGAATCCTCCTCAAGCTCATCGGAGGAAGAGAAGAAGGAGAAAAGCACTCATCAATTAGCGCTCATGGCAAGGGAGGAATCGGATTCTGGAAGTGATACATCAGCCGCGGCTTCATCATCTTCGGATGATGAAGAGGTAACTTCTCATCACTTAGAAAAATGCTACAGAACTATTGCTCATTTATCTACTTTGCTTAAGAAATCAAAAACTGAAATTAAATCATTAAAAGATGAAGTAGAACACTTGAAGACACTTAGGGAAGATGAGGTTGATGACCTACATCAAGAGCTCCTTGAGGATGAAAACAAAGCCCTAAAGAGTGAAGTTGAGAAACTCAAGAAAATGCTTGAGAAATTCTCAACTAGCTCTAAGACCTTAGATATGATTCTAAATGCCCAAAGGGCGGTCTACAACAAGGCTGGGTTAGGATATCAACCTAAGGAGTCTAGTTACATTTCCCTAGTGTCTAGAACCCAATTTCATAGATCACATGCTTCTAGGGTTCATGAGACTAGAAAGGGTGTGACCAAGGCATGGGTTCCTAGGTCTTTCATTGTAGATGCATTAGGTCCCAAGATTTGGGTACCTAAAACATCTATCTTTCGTGTCTTGTAGGCATTTGTCAAGGGGGAGCATCTATCAACTTGGTTTGTTGATAGTGGATGCTCCAAGCACATGACCGGGGACAAGTCACTCTTTACTACCCTTCAAAACAAAAATAGAGGTAATGTGTCCTTTGATAATAATGGTAGTCTTAAGGTGATAGGAGTTGGAGATATTCATATATCCGAATGTCTCCAAATCAAAAATGTCCTTCTAGTCAAGGGGATGACCTTTAATCTCCTAAGTGTCAGCCAATTGTGTGATACGGGTTACACAATTGAGTTTCATTCAAGTCAATGTCTGGTCAAACACATTGACACACTTGACACGGTACTAGTAGGCACAAGGGTAGACAACATTTATCAAGTATCTTTTAAAAGTGCTACTAATGCCTCTACTAAGTGTTTCATGTCAAAAGAAGAAGAATCATGGTTGTGGCATAGGAGGTTGGCCCATGTGAACATGAAGAATATTCGAAAGCTGGCCAACAAAGGATTAGTGCGAGACTTACCAAGCATCAAGTACCAAAAGACAAAATTAGACAAAATTATGTGATGCATGTCAAAAGGGTAAGCAAACAAAAGCGTCTCATAAAGGTAAAAGCGCTGTAAGTACATCTACTGCTTTAGATTTATTGCATATGGATTTGTTTGATTGCAGTAATGTTATTTCATTGAATGGAAGTAGATACTGCTTAGTGATCATTGATGATTTTACTAGATATACATGGACTTTCTTTTTGAAAAATAAGGATCAAACCATAGATGTTTTTGTTTCTTTTTGTAGAAGAACTGAAAATGAAAAATCAACAACAATTAAAACAATTAGAAGTGATCATGGTGGAGAATTTCAAAACCATAGATTTTTAGAATTTTGTCAAGAAAAAGGATATAGGCATGAGTTCTCTACTCCAAGGACCCCACAACAAAATGGGGTTGTGGAGAGAAAGAACCGAGTCTTGCAAGAGGCCGCACGAAGCATGCTCAATGAGTACTCACTACCGAGCTACTTATGGGCTGCAGCTGTAAATACCGCTTGCTATGTGCAAAATCGAGTCTTGATACATAGGTTTTTAGGAAAGACTCCCCATGAACTTTGGTTTGGGAGACCCCCTACAATTAAACATCTTAGGGTGTTTGGTTGTAAGGTGTTTATCTTGAACACCAAGGATCATCTTGGAAAGTTCACAACTAAGGCTGATGAAGGGATACTGGTCGGGTACTCTCTCATCAGCAAAACCTATCGAGTCTACAACAATAGAACTAAATTGATTGAAGAGTCCTCAGATGTAGCATTTGAAGAAATTTCTAAATCAAATGATCAATCAAGGGATGTAGGAGAAATTCAATTTGAACTTAGAAATCTAAGTTTAAATGATCAAAACATAGAAAGAGTCGAAGTTGACTCCAATGACGATGAGCAAAGGCAAGAGAGGGCTCAGTCTGATCCTTTACCTGATACTGAGCCCTTGCCTGTGTCTAGTGAGACCACTCATGAGGCACCGTCAACACCAAGGCAATCTACGATAGCCTCTAGTCATCCCCAAGACCAGATTATGGGAGACATTCAACAAGGGGTTAGGACTAGATCATTCTTTAGAAATGAGTCTAATGAGGTCGCCTTGATCTCAGAAATTGAACCAAGACTAGTTGATGAGGCATTGCACGATCCTGATTGGGTCATAGCTATGCAAGATGAGTTAGGTCAATTTGAAAGGAGCCAAGTATGAGACTTAGTTCCTAGACCTAAGAAGACCACCATTATTGGAACCAAATGGGTCTTCAAAAATAAGTTAAACCAAAAGGGAGAAGTCGTAAGAAACAAGGCAAGACTTGTAGCCAAGGGCTATAGTCAAGTCGAAGGCCTCGATTATGATGAGACATATGCTCCCGTGGCCCGATTAGAGTCCATTCGTTTAATGCTAGCTTTTGCTGCACATAGAGGCTTCAAGCTCTATCAAATGGACGTTAAATCGGCCTTCTTAAATGGTTTCAATAAAGAAGAGATCTATGTTGAACAACCACCGGGGTTTGTGAATACCGAAGCTCCAAACCACGTGTACAAGCTCAAGAAAGCTCTTTATGGGCTTAAACAAGCATCTCGAGCTTGGTACGAAAGGTTGTCAACTTACTTACTAGAAAAGGGTTTTGTAAGAGGTCAAATAGACCCAACACTATTTCTGCGTAGAGATGGTGAAAACATATTTGTAGCCCAGGTGTATGTCGATGACATAATTTGTGGCTCAAATAACAAGGGTTATTTGAATGAATTTATCACTCACATGGAAAGTGAGTTTGAGATGAGTCTGGTGTGAGAATTGACATTCTTCCTTGGACTTGAAATTAAACAAACTCGAGATGACATTTATGTCCATCAAACGAAGTACACTCAAGAGATGCTCAAGAAATTCAAAATGAGTGACTCTAAGGAAGTATCCACTCCAATGGCGACGAACACTCGCCTTGACAATGATGAGAATGGAAAACCAGTTGATCTAACGCAATATAGAAGCATGATTGGTAGTCTTCTATATCTCACAGCTAGTCGACCGGACATACTTTTTGCTGTGGGCATGTGCGCTAGATATCAAGTATGTGCCAAGGAATCTCATTTAATTGCAGTTAAGAGGATTCTGAGATATCTTAAGGGCACAATTAGTGTAGGTCTCTGGTACCCTCATACTGAGTCTTTTGATTTGATAGGTTATACCGACTCCGATTATGTTGGGTGCAAATTGGATCGGAAAAGCACTAGTGGGGGTTGCCAATTTTTAAGTTCATCATTAGTTAGTTGGTCAAGTCGGAAGCAACATTGCGTTGCTCTCTCCACAACCGAGGCTGAATACATTGCCATGGGAGAGAGTGTATCACAATTGTTGTGGATGATCCACACTCTAGAAGATTATGGGCTTTCGTATAAGGGAGTACAAGTGTTGTGTGACAACATCAGCACAATAAACCTCACTAAAAATCCAGTCCATCATTCAAGGACCAAACACATTGAAGTGCGTCATCACTTCATTAGAGATCACGTAGCTAGGGGAGACATTGCGCTCACATATGTTGAGTCAAAATCGAACCTAGCCGATATTTTCACCAAACCTCTTCCGGAAAATGAATTTAGTCATTTGAGGAGAGAATTGGGAATGTGTTTGGCTCAATAGGCCATTAGGACCCCATTATGATCAATAAGGACAATTAAAACAACAAGAAAAATTGGAAAATTAATTTGGGCAACTTGGGCACATCTCACGCAAACTATAAGGTTAACAAATGATTTTCGTTTGCTAGAAATGGGGTGAGATGCTAGGATCAGCCGAATTATTCAAAATGTATCATGCATCCCTTGAATGATTAGGTTGAAGAGACATAAATTGAGTATGGGGAAGACCATTACATAATTCATGTGTATTTGGTTCCTAGATCTTACTCATATATTCCAACCAAGGAAACTTAGTTGGGCCTTTACCTAGATCTTATCTAACTTTGGTTAATGTGTTGATTGATATTTTTGATCGATACCGTTCATAATTTTGATTGAAAATAAGACCATCTATTGAGGTAATGATAGCAATTTAGTTATATTTTGACAAACTTGAAACTGAACATAACAAGGTCGAAAATTTCAATTCTCAAGCCTTGAGTTGTCTGTGTTTCGCAATGTCTGAAACTTTCGAGCTATAAACAATTTCATATCATAATCTTTAGGAAATAGTTATGCGTGTAGATTCTTCAGGGACTAGGTACTGAATTTGGAAGTTTTACTGGAGAAACTTCTACGAATTATCGAACACCTTTACGAATTTCAGTTACTGAAATTACTGGAAAAATTTCAGTATCAGACACTGATCGGTCTACAGACCGATCAGGAGAAGGTGGATCGGTCTGTCGACCGATCCAAAAATCTCTCCAGCCTTTCTGTTAGTAATCTGATCGGTCCGGGGACCGATCAGGTCAGTCTGGTACGCAGAGAATGTTACTGATCGCCTTATGATCGGTCTACAGACCGATCAGAAGGTTCCCTGATCGGTTCAGGGACAGATCAGCGGCTACTGATTGTCTCCTGATCGGTGTACAGACCGATCAGGAGGTTCCCGGATCGGTCCAGGGATCGATCAGGAGGCTCCTGATGTCTCCTGATCGGACAGCCGTCCGATCATTTCGACACTTGGACACCCATCTTCCTTAAAGCTTCCCGATCCTTTCCTTTCTCCCTTCACGCTGAAGCCCTAGCCGACACTTTCCTACACCTCACCTCTTCTCTTCTCTTTGCACGCCGGAACCCTAGCCAACGATACTTCAATGGCACCAAGGTAACTCCATACTTCTCTTGAACTTGGCATTTCGGTTTCGTTTCTCACCATATCTGTGCTTTTTGTTTCGGGTGTTGGTGGCTCCGGTGTTCACTTACTTGCCCCATTGTATCACATTGTTAACCCTTAGGAAGAAACTAGTGGGTGAAGGAACCTCTAAGTCTAAGTCACCTGAGAAGTCGAAGTCTAAGGCTCCTTCCCGACCTCAACCATCTGTCTCTGGGAGATTTCCAAACCACCATTTTGAGGAAGCCTTTAAACAAATAACCTTTAAATTACTCCCTTGTAGGTCTGTGGATCGAAAATTCATGGACGAATTTTGTCCAACCGTGTCAGAAATCATTGCCTACTACAAACTTGATACACTTGACTATTTAGAACGAGATATCAATTATGACTTAGTATCTGAGTTTTATAACAATCTTCATCAAACTAGTGATGTTAGTTATAAAACAAAAGTTGTTAAGCAGACTCTTGATTTCAGTTTCTCAGCCTTCTTTGATTATCTTGCTTGCCGTAGATGTTCAGGTAATGTTTTTTCTATATATCCTGACTTACCAGACCCCTTACCCCCACCCTTTGATGTAACATCTGACTCTATTTATGAGTACTTCTTCAGACATCCGAGACCAGATGGGCTAGATGAATTAGATTTTGATTTTCCTACTTTTGCAGCTTTGAGATTATCTGCCCAAGATTACATCCTCTTTAAGATTGTTACAAACTGTCTTCTACCTATCACATCTAAACCCTTGTCTGAAATCCGACCATATCATTGCCTGATGCTTTATGGATTGCGTCGGCGTCTCGACTTTGACATCATGTCTAGCATCTATTCTTCGATCATCTCTTATAGCGAGCCAAACAGCTTCACTGTTTATATGCCTTATGGGCATATAATTACATATTGGCTCGAGACCCTTCAGATTGATGTCTCCAAGGGTAGAATAGTCAAGATGGTAAGACAGGACTCCAGACTTGGGAAACGGGCATTTTCCAAGTCTGGCATCATGGGACAAAATGGGGACGTTCGATGGAAGGATGGGAGAGCTCTAGGTGAGTTACCACGGGGACCTCCACGACAGGTTGCGGCTGCTCCTGTTGCTGCTCCTCCTGTTGCGGCTGCTGACGATGGAGAGGCAGATCCTAATCTACACTGGCAGATTACCGAGCTGGAGAGTCGCATTGATCGGCACGATGAGCTGCTGGTTGCTGAGCTCCACGGGCTGCGCGTCCGGATTGACCAGCGCTACGATGATTTGCGCAGTCAGCAGCTGGCGACACATCAGGCGATTATGGGATGGATGGCCAGATACCCACCTCCGCAGGATTTCCCGGGCTATCTATCCTCGAGCAGCGGCATGCCACCTCAGGGACCCACTCCTTTCGTTGATGATGCTGATGCTCCTCATGATGAGGAGGCTGATTAATACACA
Organism: Zingiber officinale; assembly: GCF_018446385.1. NCBI lineage: Eukaryota > Viridiplantae > Streptophyta > Magnoliopsida > Zingiberales > Zingiberaceae > Zingiber > Zingiber officinale. The sequence goes on along the minus strand of NC_055992.1, from coordinate 98,686,904 downwards.
TTGCTCTATGATGTCATTTTGATTATCTGTGTTTTGGATGTTGTTGGGTACTTATGTCTGACCTGGATACTTGCTGATATTTATGCTGCTCATTTTCTTGTTTTTCTTTACGTTTCACTTCTTATTTGCTATTAATTTGCTATTCATATGTCATGTCTTGTATGTCTCTTATTTCTTTATTACTGTCTTATAATACACTTAGAGGGCATTCTAGGAGATTGAGAAAAAGACAGTATGGGTTAAGGGGGAGTCCTTTAACATTTCCTTACCTAATTCGCACCTTTTCGGTGTTTGACAAAGGGGGAGAAGATAACTAAGTTTAGAGATAAATGAAAGTTTGAGATAAATGAAAGTTTGGCTTTAGGGGGAGGATCATGATTCCCCTATCCTTACATGGTGTTGTATCTGTCGTATGGGGAGGATCTTGATTCCCCTAAAATTAGGGAAATATGAACATTTCTGATCTAAACTTAAATCGTGTTGTCAAACAACAAAAAGGGGGCGATTGTTAATACAGTCTGACCTGGCTGTTGTTTTGATATTGACACTGATTTAAGTTTGTATTAGATATTAATTAGACTCAGACTGATTAATGATCAAGGTTGATCATGTGGAGAGGAATAGTCCAAGTACGGATACTTGGCACGCAAAGTCGGAGAGGGCTCGGTAGCTCGTTCTCCGGACTAGGTCAGAGAGGGCTCGGTAGCTCGTTCTCTGGACCGGATGAAGTCGGAGAGGGCTCGGTAGCTCCTTCTCTGGACCGGACGAAGTTGGAGAGGGCTCGGTAGCTCGTTCTCTGGACTAGGTCAGAAAGGGCTCGGTAGCTCGTTCTCTGGACCGGATGAAGTCGGAGAGGGCTCGGTAGCTCGTTCTCTGGACCGGACGAAGTCGGAGAGGGCTCGGTAGCTCGTTCTCTGGACTAGGTCAGAGAGGGCTCGGTAGCTCGTTCTCTTGACCGGATGTGGAAGTCAGAGAGGGCTCGGTAGCTCGTTCACTGGACCAGGAAGGGGTTAGGGTTTAGGGCTGGGAAGCTCTAAAACAAACAGAAGCATTGGATCGGTCTATTGACCGATCCAGTGATACTTTGGTTGTCTGGATCGGTCGACAGACCGATCTAGTGATACATTGGTCATCTGATCGGTCTCGTGACCGATCAGTAACCACACAGAAGCTTTTTGTGGGTTATCTGATCGGTCTACAGACCGATCAGAAGGAAGCGATGGATTCTGGAAAACTATAGGGGATCGGTCTGTGGACCGATCCACCTATAGGCTGATCGGTCCACAGACCGATCAGAATTATCCCGGACCGATCAGGATGTGTCCTGATCGGTCCAGAAGGCTATGGATCGGTCTGATGACCGATCCACAACGATGTCGTTTGTCTTCTGCTGTTTCTCTGCGATTTCTGATTCACCTGATCAAATCATCTGCTGTGAGATTTTTAAGTTGCAGGTTGCAGGTGTCGTGCCAATGGTTAATTTCAAATTAAGCTCCATCAGAAGAAAAAGACCAAATGCTCTTTCTACTGTATTTCGCTGCAAATGGTGCAAATGGAGCATCAACGTTTACTGGCTGCGATCAGTTGGCAACAGCTTGACCCTTGCTTATTGATTCGAGCTCAGAGACACCAGTGAAGACCATGGATGGTATTGGTGTGAGTTTAGAGAACCAGATGAGGAGGAAGAGTGATTGGCGACGCCTGAGTTGGTCGCAGTGATTCGATACAGGTGACAGTGATTCGGCTCTGGCTGAAGACAGTGAGAAAGAAGCAGAATAAGAAGAAGGCAGAAGAGAGGTTTGGTAAGATTTTTGAAAAACTCTCTGTCGACCGAAGCAAGTGTGCTGTGTTGTTAAGCTCTTGGCTGAGGAATCCCTTCTGTCTTAGCGTTCTGCTTCGTGGCTGTAAGTTTCATTGTACATTTCTTTTGGCCACTAAATTCTGTAAGTCCTGTGCTTCATTTCAAATCTTTTCCGAGACTTTGTGGAGAGGTTACTCCACTGAGAAGGAGAAATACTTAGCCGAAAGATCAAGGGATCGTCCACCTTACGGACACGCCGAGGAGTAGGGGAAGTTATCCCCGAACCTCGTACATACTTGTGTAAGCTGTGGGTTGTGTTTCTTTCCTTGCATCAGTTTTCTTTTTGTTTATTTCCGCTGTGCTAACAAGCTTTTGTGAGGAATTGATTGAGTTTTTGGTGGAGGCTATTCACACCCCCCCTCTCTAGCCATCCGAAGGTCCTAACACTTCCTTGGGTTTTTTCATTCCTACAACCCTTGTTAGTATTGAAATTAACTTGAATGGGTTTAGGAGTTACCTTCTTCTTACCCATTGGACACCTACTCTTGTAGTGTCCCTTCTCATTGCACCCAAAGCAAATTATGTGGTCCTTTGACTTCACTTCGGTGGAGGTGCTTGCTAGGTTGACCACTTCCAAGACTTCTTCTTCTTCTTCTTCACTTGTCTTGGAATTTTTTTCAATTCTTGAGGATGTAGATGATATCTCATCTTCCTTTTCCTCCTCAGATGTTGAGCGTGACTCAACTTCCATTTGCTCCTCCTTAACTTGAGCAATTAAACCCATCTCCTTGGGTTCTTCTTCTTTTTATGTAGGTTTAGATTCTTCCCGTAGAATCATCTTCACCTTGCTCCACATATCGTGGGCGTTCTTATATTCACCTACACCACTTATCACATTAGACGGCAATATATCTATTAAGATTGATATTACCTTTGAGTTTGCCTCCGAACGTGAGGTTTGCTCTTCCGTCCAATGTTGTGGTCGGAGTCTTTTTCCCTTCTTGTCTATTGGGACTTCGAACGGGTCTTTAAACACCATCATGGTGTCCCAATCCGTGTCAAAGAAGGCTTCCATCTTCATCATCCAAAATGTGATGTCCCCAAGGCTTCCTCCTTCAAACTTTGGAGGTGCTATCAAGTTGGTCATCTTCTTGCTTCCACGGCGATTAGTCCGAAGGAGAGCACCCTTGCTCTAATTCCACTTGTAGGGGATCGGTGGCCGGCTAGAAGGGGGTTGGATAGACGGCGCCCCCAAATTGAATGCTTCCTACGTATTTGTTAGTTGTGCAAGCGGAAATACAATAATACAAACTCAAATACGAAAGCTAAATACTAAATGAAAGAACGTAAACCAATACACGTCAATGTAACGTGATTCAGATATTAGGACTCCTACTCCACGGCTGTCCGTAAGGTGGGCGATCCCTATCCGTCGGTGGATTATCCTCCGGCAAACTCTGACTATCTCAAGTAGCTCCTTGTGGGTGGAGAAACCTCACCACAACACTCACAAGCACCTGAGAACTAGTAGACTACTAATTAGGATTTACCACCACTAATTTCATCAACCTTAACCAAGCTCCCAAGGCTTGGTTATATAGGTCGTTGGTTGGAAAACTCCTCCTACCAATCGACTGCTAAAACCATCAGTCAACTGCCCTCTGTGGAAATTCGACCGTTATATCCCAACGGCTCGATACTAGTCGACTGCTCCACACTGGTTGAGCAAATAGAAGCATTTTGTTCACTCACAGTCGACTACACCGGTCAACTAATGTTTTTACCAGTTGACTGCTACAGTAACTGCTACAGTAAAACCCTAAACCTAGGATTTTACCCTGAGTACAATCTCTCATGCACTCGTACCCTCACGACTCACTTGACCCTTCATTGTAGCCTTGACCTTTAGCCTTCAAGCCTACTTCCTTCGGCTCTCATCCCTCGGATGCATCCAAGTCCGCGGCTCATCCCCAATGTCATCCTTCGCGTATGCCTCGAAGTCGCTTCCCTCGACCCTTGTCCTGTTGCCTTGCCCATGGTCCCTCGGATGCTCCATCCTTCACCGGATCCGAAGCCATCAAGCTACGTCATATGTGTATCCTGTAAACTTGCACACTCATATACACATATCAAATAACAAGGGTGAACCTAACTTAAACTCTTTCCCCAAACACCAAAACACATGGTCGCACAGACCATCGGGATTGCTCCAACATTTACTACTGCTACAATTCTTGTCAAAACTCCTCTCCAACAGTATGTTTAATTTTTAATCTATTCATGCAATTCTTTGTCAATTGTTTTATTTTTTTCTTAATCTCACCTGTAACTTCACCATGAATCTTAAATTAGCAAGATGTTCACTACATTATTCGTGTTCTCTAAACTTCTCACTTAGATGTTTCCAATCTCTAGATCCTTCTTTTGCTAATTGACTTCATGATTGCAGTATTTTGAAAAGTTTACAACATAAACAAAATACTTTATCTAACTCTTGAATAAACTAGTCAGCTTCTTCCATGACTTGTTTTGTTTGGAAGCACATTATTATAATGCTTTGAGGAAAATTGTCTACCAAGTTCATCATGAGGGTATTCAAAATTAACCTCTCTAATTGGGCATTTTTCAATGAGTATAACCCTCATTTTTGTATCAAAGTCATCTCAAACTCTTTGATCAAATATATTGAGAGAATGATCTATGTTTTCATTTTCTTCATTATTATTTTTATCTTGATCCATATCCATGTTTGCAACATACACATCTTCTATATGTTCTTCAGAATGATTTTCTTGTGCCCTCTGATTATTTAAATTGTCAATCCAATTTTCTTGGACAGTTTTCATTTCCTTCAAATAAATTTATCTATGGAACATTTCATTAATTGAGTCATCTTCTTTTCTATTTACTTTTTTTTTTTCCTTTTAGCACTTTCAAAAGAGTATTTTTTTAGGCATCATTTTTCTTTAAATTCTACTACACCAAGTACAAGCACAATAAGACAAAAGTGATAATTTGATTTCTTAATGATTGATTATATTGTAAAACATCAACAAATATAATAGAAAACTTTGTTGATATACTGGACCATAGTATATGGGCCAACTAAGTACTAACAACATAACAATGGATTAAAAAAAGCACAAAAGCAAAAAAAAAAAATGCAAGACAATTAGGCAATAGGCAAGCAAATGATTTCAGACTTTCAATGCTCCAAAAAAGTGCAAGGCAAACAAATTTACGGGCCTACTGGCTACTAACCAGTGGTGCTTTCGGTGCTCCTCTGCTCCACTCCTCCACAGCTCCACGACTCCACCAAAAGGCAAGAGCAAAGAAGAAAAATGAGAGATTTTGAATTCTTACAGTTCTAGTCCTCTGGAATTTCTTTTACTCCAAATTTGTGTGTGTGTTTTCACTTTTCGAAGAAGTAGGGTTTTCAGTCCACGAAAAGCTATATATATATATATATATATATATATATATATATATATATATATATAATTGGACTTGACACTAAATTCAATTGTATTGGGTCATCTAATTACTAACAATTTCTGACGTAACATAATATACTAAAATAAATTAATTGGGATCCCATTCAACGTGGGGCCCTAGGCTGGTGCCCTGCCTGCCCACCCCAAGCGTCACCCCAGATTCAGACCCACAACAAAGAAGAAAATGAACCACAACAATCGTCGGTGTGGGGTTCTGCCTCCCCTTAAGACCCTTGAGGAAGGGGTACAAGTGAATAATCACCCAAAAGGCAAAGTCACCATCTTCATCAAATGCTTTGGATGTAATAGTGAAGTTGGTGTCAATACCAGCAAGAACTTTGAGAAAGACCTTGGAAGACAACAAAGAGATGAGATGAGACACCACCGATGATCCAAAACTACTCGTTCCTCGGCCATTCATTGAATCAAACTCCACTCTAATGCATTTCTAGAATACCTGTGGCAAAAATGGAAATAAAGAGAGAAATAAACCAAATGCTTGCATCATTACTAATGTTGCAATAGAGTGGAGTTAGAATAAGAATCCCAAATTTTTCATAGTGGTTTCTAGAATAAAGAATTGTTAGTTAGAGCCCTAGAGCCAATCATTTGATGATTGTATTATGGACTTGTTGTATCATATTCTTATATAAATAAAGACATTTGTTTTGGTTATTATACTTACTTGTATTGGTGTCAAATAAACTAAGTATAATAGCATCCTTGAGTAGAAGGTTCTCACCTATATCAATCGGTTAGTTGAACCGATAGTGAGATGATATAGGGAACACTACTCTTAATCATTCCTAGTCGAGTATTAACATTCAGGGACAATGTTAATGCAATAAGACTAGCATGTAGGTCAACTCGATGACTTGATCTCACAAATCATGGATATAGAGATATCAAGTTGACACATGGGTATGCATTAGAGAATGTATACTGAATGACCCGCCATGAGAAAGTATCATGGATCGTTATATGAGTGTCATATACTTTCTCATGTGACTATTAGTATGACTACTAGTCCTTAGACCTGAAGTCACCATGGATCCCTACATAAGGAGTTATGTACTTTGGTTTCGTCAAACGTCACCTGTAACTGAGGGACTATAAAGGCGATTATTGGGTATGTAACAAATTATGCGGAGGGATGTGAGTGATGTAGATGAGATATATCCCTCCTATATGACAGGAGAGACATCGGTATTCTTGATAGAGTGAGACCACGAAGTGCATGGTCATGCCCAAATGAGTCAATATGAGATATTGAGCTCATTTGATTTAGTGAGTCTACTTGGAGTTCAGAATTTAGATTGATTAGAGGATGACACGGTCTATGCCTCACATTGATCAATCTAGATGTCTAGGATAGAAGGATACTTGTCATATATTGTGAGGAGTCATAATTAGTAGTCACAAGGTGATGTTGGATCTCAACATTCTTGTAACTTGGGTAGCAATGATGTATTGCTAGATACCGCTTATTGCTTATGTTTCTAAAAGAGTTTAGAAACATTGCCAGCGTTACAAGAACCTATTGGGTCACACACAAAGAACAAGTGGATGGAGATTAGGTTCATATGATGAACCAATTGAATTAGGTTCATATGATGTACCAAAGATTGGATTCGGATTAATTCAAATTAGACTTATTGAGTTAGACTCAATTAGATTCAATTGTTGAATGAGTCTAATTTAAATTTGATTCATTGAGTCAATTTATATTAATGAATTGAGATTGATTAAATTAAAAATTGACTTGAATCAAAGGTTGGATTTAACTCAACAAGGAAGAAAATTGGTCAATTTTGACTTGACCAAATGGAAGTTGAAACATCAAGTTTGACTTGATGTATTGCCACATCATGAAGGTTGACTCATCCTACATGGCATGACTAATCTTGCCACATCATCTCCACCTTATTATGGTGTGCCACCTCATGGATGTTACACATCCCATTCACTTAATGTGGCCGGCCACATTAAATGAGGGGGTTACAAGATGTGAAGGTTGATGTGAAGATTTGCAGAGTACCTACAGAGGCTAACATCGCAGATCCCTTGACCAAGGCTTTGGCACAGAGGAAGCATGATGGTCACACTAGGTCTTTAGGGCTTAGAGCCTACACTGATTGGCACTAGTGCTAGTGGGAGATTGTTAGTTAGAGCCCTAGAGCCAATCATTTGATGATTGTATTATGGACTTGTTGTATCATATTTTTATATAAATAAAGGCATTTATTTTGGTTATTATACTTACCTGTATTGGTGCCAAATAAACTAAGTATAATAGCGTCTTTGAGTAGAAGGTTCTCACCTATATCAATCGGTTAGTTGAACCGATAGTGAGATGATATAGGGAACACTACTCTTAATCATTCCTAGTCGAGTATTAACATTCAGAGACAATGTTAATGCAATAAGACTAGCATGTAGGTCAACTCGATGACTTGATCTCACAAGTCATGGATATAGAGATATCAAGTTGACACATGGGTATGCATTAGAGAATGTATACTGAATGACTCGCCATGAAAAAGTATCATGGATCGTTATATGAGTGTCATATACTTTCTCATGTGACTATTAGTATGACTACTAGTCCTTAGACCTGAAGTCACCATGGATCCCTACATAAGGAGTTATGTACTTTGGTTTCGTCAAACGTCACCCATAACTGGGTGGACTATAAAGGCGATTACTGGGTATGTAACAAATTATGCGGAGGGATGTGAGTAATGTAGATGGGATCTATCCCTCCTATATGACGGGAGAGACATCGGTATTCTTGATAGAGTGAGACCACGAAATGTATGGTCATGCCCAAATGAGTCAATATGAGATATTGAGCTCATTTGATTTAGTGAGTCTACTTGTAGTTCAGGATTTAGATTGATCAGAGGATGACACGGTCTATGCCTCACATTGATCAATCTAGATGTCTAGGATAGAAGGACACTTGTCATATATTGTGAGGAGTCACAATTAATAGTCACAAGGTGATGTTGGATCTCAACATTCTTGTAACTTGGGTAGCAATGATGTATTGCTAGATGCCGCTCATTGCTTATGTTTCTAAAGGAGTTTAGAAACATTGTCAACGTTACAAGAACCTATTGGGTCACACACAAAGAACAAGTGGATGGAGATTAGGTTCATATGATGAACCAATTGGATTAGGTTCATATGATGCACCAAAGATTAGATTCGGATTAATTCAAATTAGACTTATTGAGTTAGACTCAATTAGATTCAATTGTTGAATGAGTCTAATTTAAATTTGATTCATTGAGTCAATTTATATTAATGAATTGAGATTTATTAAATTAAAAATTGACTTGAATCAAAGGTTGGATTTAACTCAACAAGGAAAAAAATTGGTCAATTTTGACTTGACCAAATGGAAGTTGAAACATCAAGTTTGAATTGATGTATTGCCACATCATGAAGGTTGACTCATCCTACATGACATGACTAATCTTGCCACATCATCTCCACCTTATTATGGTGTGCCACCTCATGGAGGTTACACATCCCATTCACTTAATGTGGTCGGCCACATTAAATGAGGGGGTTACAATATGTGGTTGGCCACACTAATGATTGTGGAGAGGTTTTGTTTTATGGCATTGATGTGTGTTTATTGTTGCATCTTCTTCCTTGGGTTCTTCCTCCTCCTTTGCTACTGTTGCCGTGGGTTTCAAGCAAGGAAGAAGAAAGGTGAGTGAATCTAATTCAAGAAGAAAGGTTAGTGAAAGTCACATAGAGTTTTTAGAAGAGTGTGTTCTCTTCTTTTCCTTTCTTCATCTTCCAATCCTATCCGAGAGCATCAAGAAGTGCTAGCACACTTGTGGTGTTCTCTTCTCCATCCTTGAGTGTTAGAGAACACATCTTGTTCGTGTGGATACTTCTAGAGGATTGTCTACGTTGACAATCTTGAGATCCGGCGTACCTTGGACTTGCGGGATTGCGAAGGGCTTCGCTTCAAAGGTATAAACTTTTTCCCTTGTAGATCTAAGTGTAGATCTAGGTAAACTCGTACTCGTAGTTTTTCGAAAAATTTGTCTTTGCACGGATCCGTTGGCTAGGGAGTTTCGGGGTTTCCGTGACGCGAAAAAACGGTTTTCACGGCCCAAAAAACCCAACAAGAATGAGATAAACTGTTACAAGAATCTTATCAAGTGATGAACCAATTGGAGGGGAACTTAAGTAAGAGGGAGGAGGGTAAATGGTGGTGTTGATGTATGTAAATCTTTCCAAGAGCTTCAATAATCCTCCATAACTTTACCATTTTGGGCAATGACGACCAAAGAGAATCTCAACAGATCCCAAGGCCCATCGAAGAACTTGTTTAGACGATCTGACAGATTGATAGGAGCAGAACATTTAACAAAGTGTGTTTAGCATGTTTTTGCATCTAGTCAATAGCAAATGGAGTATCAAAATCAATTGTAACAAAATGGCATTCTAATTGTAAATATGGAGATCCTAACCAAAAACCCTAAGACGAATTTCAATATTTAGGAATGAACAAAAGAACTATTTCTCCAAATAGAGAGCATACCCCTTTTCTCTTTCGGTCGTTGATCCCGTCTGGAAACTAAGTAGATGGGTGATCGGCGAGGTAGCAGGAGTGTTGACAGAGGAAAGGCTTTGAGCTGGGAGTTGCGTATGCCACAGACACAGACAGAGCCAATGATAATATTAGAGTGACAATTAGGGAGGGACTCCCTAACACAAGCACTCCAACACTCAAGTCAGAATGATAGCCGAGCTAAAAATGAAGAAGAAGATGAATAATAGAATAATAATGTGGATGTGTGTAAATGTGCATACATACTTGGCCAACTGAGATGACCTCTTTTTATACCGCCTCTCATAACCTCGGTAATAATGAGACATCAAAGAATGTCAGGAGCCAGAATATGTTGAGTGGTAGAGGATGTACGACAATCTTCCTATAGGTAAAGGAAGGTTCCATTGCGCGTATGTGACAGAGTAGAAGAATATTCTCTAGCAAGTACCTGTTATTCTTTGACAGGTTGTTACGATTCTCTAACAATGTTGTCTCCTAGAGGAGGTCTGACCGGTTCTAGGGCCGATTGGATTTATACTGGGAGTCATGCCCATGAGAAGTGGGGAGTTGAGCTTCGGAGGTATGTGTTGCTAGTCTTGCCCATTAGAAGTGAGGAGATGAGACCCATAGATCCTGCCCTCTATAGGACCGCCCTGGTTTATGTTGAGAGCTTTACCCACGAGAAGTGGGGAGCAAAGCCTGTAGCTTCGGCAGGCTATAAAGTTGCTTGAGTTTATGCTGGGAGTTTTGTTCATGAGGAGTAAGGAACTAAGCCCCGTAAGTCCAAGTAGCTCTATGGTCGTCCGGGTTTATGCTAGGAGTCTTGCCCATGAGAAGTGAGGAGTTGAGTCTCGTAGGTCCGACCGGTTCTAAAACCGCCCGAGTTTATGCTGGGAGCCTTGCCCATGAGAAGTGGGGAGTTAAGCTCGTAGCTCCGGCCGGTTATAGGATCACTCGGGTTTATGCTGCGAGTCTTGCCCATGAAAAGTGGGGAGTTAAGCACGTAACTCCGGTCGGCTATAGAGTCGCTCGGGTTTATGTTGGGAGCCTTGTCCATGAGATGTGGGGAGCTAAGCCCTCTAGGTCCGACTAGCTTTAGGTATGCCCAGGTTTATGCTGGAGTCTTGCTCATGAAAAGTAGAGAGCTAAGCCTCGTAGGTTTGGCCAGCTCTGGACCACCTGGTTTATGCTGGGAGTCTTACCCATGAGTAGTGGGGGTTGGGCCCTATAAGTTCGGCCAGCTATAGGGTCACCCGAGTTTATTCGGGAGTCTTGCCCATGAAGCTATCATATCACCTTAGCTTTGATCATCACATCACTTTATCTTTGACTATTACATCATCTTGACTATCAACCCCACATTACTTTTGGAACCCCTCACAACATACCGTATTAGTCACCATTGCAGTTTCTCAACCTAAATGCTAGCTTTAATCAAATCTGCAGAACAAATAACTCATTTGGTGGTAGATCTTAGTTTAGCAAACTATATAAATCTAGCCGACATTTTTGTTAGCTAGAGCCCTAGAGCCAATTATTTGATGATTGTATTATGGACTTATTGTATCATATTTTTATATTAATAAAGGTATTTGTTTGGTTATTATACTTACTTGTATTGGTGCCAAATAAACTAAGTATAATAATGTCCTTGAGTAGAAGGTTCTTACCTATATCAATCGATTGGTTGAATCGATAGTGAGATGATATAGGGAACACTACTCTTAATCATTCCTAGTCAAGTATTAACATTCAGGGACAATGTTAATGCAATAAGACTAGCATGTAGGTCAACTCGATGACTTGATCTCACAAGTCATGGATATGAAGATATCAAGTTGACACATGGGTATGCATTGGAGAATGTATACTGAATGACCCGCTATGAGAAAGTATCATGGATCGTTATATGAGTGTCATATACTTTCTCATGTGGCTATTAGTATGACTACTAGTCCTTAGACCTGAAGTCACCATAGATCCCTACATAAGGAGTTATGTACTTTGGTTTCGTCAAACGTCACCCGTAACTGGGTGGACTATAAAGGCGATTACTGGGTATATAACGAATTATGCAGAGGGATGTGAGTGATGTAGATGGGATCTATCCCTCCCATATGACGGGAGCGACATTGGTATTCTTGATAGAGTGAGACCACGAAGTGCATGGCCATGCCCAAATGAGTAAATATAGGATATTGAGCTCATTTGATTTAGTGAGTCTACTTGGAGTTCAAGATTTAGATTGGTCAGAGGATGACACGGTCTATGCCTCACATTGACCAATCTAGATGTCTAGGATAGAAAGACACTTGTCATATATTGTGAGGAGTCACAATTAGTAGTCACAAGGTGATGTTGGATCTCAACATTTCTTGTAACTTGGGTAGCAATGATGCATTGCTAGATGCCGCTCATTGCTTATGTTTTTAAAGGAGTTTAGAAACATTGCCAACGTTACAAGAACCTATTGGGTCACACACAAAGAATAAGTGGATGGAGATTAGGTTCATATGATGAACCAATTGGATTCGGATTGATTTAAATTAGACTTATTGAGTTAGACTCAATTAGATTCAATTGTTGAATGAGTTTAATTTAAATTTGATTTATTGAGTCAATTTATATTAATGAATTGAGATTCATTAGATTGAAATTGACTTGAGTCAAAGGTTGGATTCAACTCAACAAGGAAGAAAAATTGGTCAATTTTGACTTGACCAAATGGGAAGTTGAAACATCAAGTTTGACTTGATGTATTGCCACTTCATGGAGGATGACTCATCCTACATGGCAGCCACATCATCTCCACCTCATGAGGTGTGCCACCTCATGGAGGTTACACCTCCCATTCCATTTAATGTGGTCGGCCACATTAAATGGGGAGGTTACAATGGTGTGGCCGGCCACACTAATGCAAAAGGAGGTTTTGTTTTTGTGGCAATTGATGTGTGTTAATGCTTCATCTTCTTCCTTAGCTTCTTCCTCCTCCTTACTACTGTTGCCGTAGGGTTTCATGGAGGGTGAAGATATGTGAGTTGTGTTCCAAGAGAATAGAGAAAGTGAAGGTCACAAAGGAGGATACTACTAGTGAGTGTATAAGATTCCTTTTCGCTTTCTCTCTTTTCTCTCTTCCAAATCCTATCCGAGAGCCCTAGAAAGTGCTAGCACACTTGGGGTACTCTCTTCTCCATCTTTGTGTGTTAGAGAACATACCTTGTTCGTGTGGATATCATTAGAGAGTTGTCTACGTTGACAACTTCGAGATCCGGCGTACCTTGGACTTGCGAGATTACGAAAAGGGCACGCATCGAAGGTATAAAAGTTTTCTTTTATAGATCTACTGTAGATCGAAGTTTTAAACACGTACTCAATTTTTCGTATGTTTTTCTTTGCACGAGATCCGGTGGCTGGGGCTTTCGGGGTTTCCGCGACGCGAAAAGCGATTTTCGCGGCCCGAAAAATCCAACAGTGGTATCAGAGCCACGTGCAAAGACGAGTACGAGTTTATTTTGTGTTTTATGAAAACTTTTCAGTTCTGTAATATTCTGTAAATTTAGGAATTTTATAGTTTTATGGGTATTTTTCTCGTAGAAGCGAAGCACAAGTGTTTCGACACTTGTAGGCTTCGACTACCGAGAAGAATTTTCCAAAACGGCCAAGTTTCGCCCCAAAACCTTTTTGGAACAGCGGGATAAGGCGTTGTTAGATCGCAATGGAACCCTCACGATGGTTAGATCGCGGGTAGGGGCGCTGCCCCTGGCCCCGCAAGGGGATTCGTTTTGCGATTGCGCCCGAAAACCGCAAAACGGAACCGCCGGGAAATTGTACTCGTAAAAATTGTAAAAATTATAAAAATTATAGAAAAAATTACAGAAAATTATAGAAATATATAATTTTGAATTATATATTATTTTTGTGATAGTCATGGCCCAAATACCCAATTTGATTGGATTATTCGTGTTGTAATTCATAATACGGCCTGCGTGCCGTGATGTGATGTGCGTGTTGTATTTTTATTTTTTGCGACCTGCGCATCGTGCCTTTCTTTTTATTCTTGTTGTAAATTAGATTTAGACTCGAATGTAACTCGAGTTTCAAAATTGTAATGTACAAAATTGGAGCTGTGGAAGGTCCACTCGAGACGGAGTTACGAGGAGGGTGCGAGCAACACGAGGTGGTCAAAGGAAGGAGCTTGAGAAGCTGTTGACCTTAGGTTGACCATCCGATCTTCTCATTGGCTTGAGAAGATCGTAGTAGGGCCATGACATAATCACAAAATTATTTGATTAATTATTTAATTAATTGTTTTGTGTGTATGTGATGCATGCTAGTTAATTAAGTAATTAATTAGTGTCTTACGATTAGATTAGATCTAAGTCATGCACATGATGCACCCTTCGATTAGATTAGATCTATCGAATATATGATACGCATCATCGTTTAGATTATATCTAAATCACGTCAACTCGTAATGCCTACCATGCCGTGATACCTACCACTACCTCGATCGCATGTTGTTGTTGAATCTGCCAAAGCAGAGCAACACATACTATCTTGGTAGGGTACGGAGGGACAATCTTGGTCCCACCTATCAATGCATGGGTGAGTACAACTCAATTAGATTGAGTATTCCTAGTTAACTCGGTTGGATCGAATATAACTATAGGCATTCTTCCAACGGTTGGAAAGATAGGTCAAAATCACATATATATTAACTCTCGGGCGTATTAGCCTAAGCTAACTCGAGTTTTAATATAAATGCGGATATTGAACCTATAAACAAGAGTTGCATAGAGATGTAATTGGTAATCGTTACCTACCGATCATACTAAATTTTGGGCGTATTAGCCAAAGCTAACTCAAGGGTTAGTATGATGTGGATCTTGTCCCACATGAATTATGGAATTCAGTGGGAGCATCATTTAGTTAAAGGCCTAATTAAATGATTAAGAATATGATACTTATTTCTGCATTTATTTCTGTTGTAGAATTGCCATGACGTCAAACACGAACATCTTCTCCCTGCGATCTGTCCTTATGAAGGACAAGCTCAACGGAGCAAATTTCCTGGACTGGTACAGGAACCTGAGAATGCCCATTCCGGAGGCTCCTCCTGCCACTGCCATGCGAGCAGACCGAGATGCTTACAAGAAGCATCAAGATGACACATTAGATGTGTCCTATCTTATGCTCGCGACCATGAATTCTGAGCTTCAGAAGCAACATGAGTTGATGGGTGCTTACGATATGGTTGAACATCTTTGTCACCTATATCAAGGACAAGCAAGGCACTGGAAGAGGAACTCCAAAGAATACCTGGAAGATCTTAAGAAGAAGAGAAATAAGATTTCTACTTCACGTATACTTGTTATAGAAGTCAACCTTTCTATTTCTTCATCGTGGGTATTAGATATCGGATGTGCTTCGCACATTTGTACTAATGTACAAGCACTGAGGAATAGCAGGGCATTGACGAAGGATGAGATAGACCTACGAGTAGGTAATGGAGCACGAGTTGCTGCTATTGCTGTAGGAAATTATCATCTATCTCTTCCCTCTGGGCTTGTACTAGAATTAGATGATTGTTGTTATGTGCATGCCTTGACTAAGAACATAATTTCAGTTTCTTGTTTGGACAAGAAAGGATTTTCGTTTATAATAAAGAACAAATGTTGTTCTGTATATTTAAACGATATGTTTTATTGTAGTGCACCTCTAATAAACAGACTCTATATTCTAGACCTTGAGAGCCCTATCTATAACATAAATACCAAGCGGTTCAAGTCACATGACATGAACCAAACCTACCTCTGGCACTGTCGCTTAGGTCATATAAATGACAAGCGCTTATCCCAGCTCCATAAGGATAGTTTGCTGGACTCATTTGATTTAGAATCATATGAGATATGCGAGTCATGCCTACGAGGCAAGATGACCAAGACTCCCTTTAGTGGGCACAGCGAAAGAGCGACTGATTTGTTAGGACTCATACATAGTGATGTATGTGGCCCTTTCAATGTCGCTTCTAGAGGCGGTTATAGGTACTTCATCACGTTTACTGATGACTTCAGTAGATATGGTTATGTGTATTTGATGACACATAAGTCTGAATCCTTTGAAAAGTTCAAAGAATTCAAGAATGAAGTACAGAACCAACTTGGCAAGAGTATTAAGATACTTCGATCCGATCGAGGTGGAGAATACCTTAGCCATGAGTTCCGTGACTATCTAGAAGAGTGTGGGATCCTATCCCAACTCACTCCTCCTGGAACACCACAGTGGAATGGTGTATCCGAAAGGAGGAATCGTACCCTATTAGATATGGTGCGATCGATGATGAGTCACACAGATCTTCCGACATACCTTTGGGGTTATGCTCTAGACACGGCAGCTTTTATACTCAACCGAGTTCCATCCAAGGCCGTGATAAAAACACCATATAGGATATGGACTGGGAGAGATGCCCAGGTGTCTTTCATGAGGATTTGGGGTTGTGAGGCTTACGTTCGACGTCAAGTCTCAGACAAGTTAGGACCCAAATCTGACAAGTGCTACTTTATTGGATATCCCAAGGAAACTAAGAAATATTACTTCTACATTCCCAGTCAGCACAAGGTAGTTGTGGCAAAGACTGGGGTCTTTCTAGAAAGGGACTTTGTTTCTAGAAAGACTAGTGGGAGCGCGTTCAATCTTGAAGAAGTTCAAGATGCGAACAATAACACTGATGTCTCGATGGAAATTGAACTGGAACTACAAAGTGTTGTGGATGATGTTGTTCCACAAGAAGTTGAGGAACAACAACCAGTTCAAGTAGACATACCTCTTCGCAGGTCTGATAGGGTACGTCGTCAGCCTGAGAGATACTCATTTCTCTTGTCTGACCATGATGACGTTGTGCTCATAGAGGATGAGCCTACCACCTATCAGGAAGCTGTGATAAGACCAGATTCTGAGAAATGGCTAGAGGCCATGAGATCCGAGATGGAATCCATGTACACCAACCAAGTATGGACTTTTGTTGGTCCACCTGAAGGGGTAAAACCCATTGGGTGTAAGTGGGTCTTTAAGAGAAAGACTGACATGAATGGACTTATCTATAAGGGTCGCTTGGTAGCTAAAGGTTTCAAGCAGATTCAAGGTATTGACTATGATGAAACCTTTTCTCCAGTAGCGATGTTTAAGTCCATTCGGATCATGCTTGCTATTGCAGCCTACCATGACTATGAGATATGGCAGATGGATGTCAAAACCGCGTTTCTGAATGGAGACCTACTCGAGGATGTGTACATGACACAACCTGAGGGTTTTGTAGATCCACAGCATACTAGCAGAGTATGCAAGCTGCATAGGTCCATTTATGGACTAAAGCAAGCTTCTCGGAGCTGGAATCTTCGATTCGATGATGCAATCAAACAGTTTGGTTTCATCAAGAACAAAGATGAGCCTTGTGTCTACAAAAAGGTTGTAGGGGATATAGTTGTCTTCCTCATATTGTATGTGGATGACATACTACTCATTGAGAAGGACATCCCTATGCTTTAGTCTGTCAAGACTTGGCTAGGGAGTTGCTTCTCAATGAAGGACTTAGGTGAAGCATCCCGCATTCTAGGGATACAGATCTATAGAGATAGATCTAAGAGATTGCTTGGCCTAAGTCAGAGTACATACATTGACAAGGTACTCCTTCGGTTTGCCATGCAGAACTCCAAGAAGGGATTTCTGCCGATGTCACATGGCGTGAGTCTTTCGAAGACTCAAGGTCCCTCTTCTAGAGAGGAGAGAGACCGCATGGATCAGATCCCTTATGCCTCGGCCATAGGATCGATCATACGCCATGCTATGTACTCGACCGATGTCTCGTATGCTTTGAGCATGACGGGGCAGATCTAGGTGAAAGTCACTGGATAGCGGTCAAGAATATTCTTAAGTACTTAAGAAGGACTAAAGAATATTTCTTGATATATGGAGGCGATGATGAGCTAGCTGTAAAGGGTTACAGTGATGCTAGCTTCCAGACCGACCAGGATGACTATAGATCGCAGTCGGGGTTCGTATTTTGCATTAATGGTGGTGTTGTTAGCTGGAAGAGTTCGAAACAGGATACAGTAGCTGATTATACAACAGAAGCCGAGTGCATTGCGGCATCAGAGGCAACAAAGGAGGCAGTTTGGATCCGCAAGTTCATCACTGAACTTGGGGTGGTTCCTAGCATTGCTGACCCCATTGAGCTCTATTGTGACAACAATGGAGCTATAGCACAGGCGAAGGAACCTCGCTCACACCAGCGGACCAAACACATACTACGGCGCTTCCATCTCATTCGAGAGATCATCGAGAGAGGAGATGTGAAGATTTGCAGAGTACCTACAGAGGCTAACATCGCAGATTCCTTGACCAAGGCTTTGGCACAGAGGAAGCATGATGGTCACACTAGGTCATTTGGGCTTAGAGCATACACTGATTGGCACTAGTGCTAGTGGGAGATTGTTAGCTAGAGCCCTAGAGCCAATCATTTGATGATTGTATTATAGACTTATTGTATCATATTTTTATATTAATAAAGGCATTTGTTTGGTTATTATACTTACTTGTATTGGTGCCAAATAAACTAAGTATAATAATGTCCTTGAGTAGAAGGTTCTTACCTATATCAATCAATTGGTTGAATCGATAGTGAGATGATATAGGGAATACTACTCTTAATCATTCCTAGTCGAGTATTAACATTCAGGGACAATGTTAATGCAATAAGACTAGCATGTAGGTCAACTCGATGACTTGATCTCACAAGTCATGGATATGAAGATATCAAGTTGGCACATGGGTATGCATTGGAGAATGTATACTGAATGACCCGCCATGAGAAAGTATCATGGATCATTATATGAGTGTCATATACTTTCTCATGTGGCTATTAGTATGACTACTAGTCCTTAGACCTGAAGTCATCATAGATCCCTACATAAGGAGTTATGTACTTTGGTTTCGTCAAACGTCACCCGTAACTGGGTGGACTATAAGGCGATTATTGGGTATATAACGAATTATGCAGAGGGATGTGAGTGATGTAGATGGGATCTATCCCTCCCATATGACGTGAGCGACATCGGTATTCTTGATAGAGTGAGGCCACGAAGTGCATGGCCATGTGCAAATGAGTCAATATAGGATATTGAGCTCATATGATTTAGTGAGTCTACTTAGAGTTCAAGATTTAGATTGGTCATAGGATGACACGGTCTATGCCTCACATTGACCAATCTAGATGTCTAGGATAGAAGGACACTTGTCATATATTGTGAGGAGTCACAATTAGTAGTCACAAGGTGATGTTGGATCTCAACATTTCTTGTAACTTGGGTAGCAATGATGTATTGCTAGATGCCGCTCATTGCTTTTGTTTTTAAAGGAGTTTAGAAACATTGCCAACGTTACAAGAACCTATTGGGTCACACACAAAGAATAAGTGGATGGAGATTAGGTTCATATGATGAACCAATTGGATTCGGATTGATTTAAATTAGACTTATTGAGTTAGACTCAATTAGATTCAATTGTTGAATGAGTTTAATTTAAATTTGATTCATTGAGTCAATTTATATTAATGAATTGAGATTCATTAGATTAAAATTGACTTGAGTCAAAGGTTGGATTCAACTCAACAAGGAAGAAAAATTGGTCAATTTTGACTTGACCAAATGGGAAGTTGAAACATCAAGTTTGACTTGATGTATTGCCACTTCATGGAGGATGACTCATCCTACATGGCAGCCACATCATCTCCACCTCATGAGGTGTGCCACCTCATGGAGGTTACACCTCCTATTCCATTTAATGTGGTCGGCCACATTAAATGGGGAGGTTACAATGGTGTGGCCGGCCACACTAATGCAAAAGGAGGTTTTGTTTTTGTGGCAATTGATGTGTGTTAATGCTTCATCTTCTTCCTTAACTTCTTCCTCCTCCTTACTACTGTTGTCGTAGGGTTTCATGGAGGGTGAAGATATGTGAGTTGTGTTCCAAGAGAATAGAGAAAGTGAAGGTCACAAAGGAGGATACTACTAGTGAGTGTATAAGATTCCTTTTCGCTTTCTCTCTTTTCTCTCTTCCAAATCCTATCCGAGAGCCCTAGAAAGTGCTAGCACACTTGGGGTACTCTCTTCTCCATCTTTGTGTGTTAGAGAACATACCTTGTTCATGTGGATATCATTAGAGAGTTGTCTACGTTGACAACTTCGAGATCCGACGTACCTTGGACTTGCGGGATTACGAAAAGGGCACGCATCGAAGGTATAAAAGTTTTCTTTTATAGATCTACTGTAGATCAGAGTTTTAAACACGTACTCGGATTTTCGTATGTTTTTTCTTTGCACGAGAACCGGTGGCTGGGGCTTTCGGGGTTTTCGCGACACGAAAAGTGATTTTCGCGGCCCGAAAAACCCAACAATTTTGTCCCTATCAAACCCACTTGACATGAGTAACATATCTCAAGATTGATCTATTCACATCAAAAACTAAAATTTCTAGAAGAACATGAACAAAAAAACACACCTTTAATGGTGCATCGCTCCACGAAACACCAGATTGGTCTCTCCACATGATCCTCTCCTCCCCCCACTCCAGTTCCTTCCAGAGCCAACACCTAACACGGAAGATGGGATATGGGAGCTGATGAAGACGCCTCTACTAATCTACCAGCCACCCATGGACTCCAGTGTTGATCAAGTCATCCATGGCGATGGATGACTTTAATGAGGAGGCGAGGGCTACGAGATTTGCGGCAAGGACCTAATTCCAAAGGGGAACATAAGCACGTGGACGACCATTACTGCACCAAAATGTGATAACCTTGTCTCAAGGCTCCTCTAAGAGCATCCACAATCATTAGAGTTCTTAGAGCATCCATAATGGTTGGAACTCTTAGGGCATCTCCAATGCAAAATTTCTAAGAGGTTTGTAAAATTAAAAAAAGTTGAATAAAAGCCTTGAACCATTGTGGAGGTGAGGTTTGAGATTTATATTTTAAGAGCAGTAGTGAAAACTAGAACTTGCTCTTTGGTCTCAAAGTTGATGTAATATGTATGAAGTCATGCAACTCATGCTATGAATTGGATCCCAAAAAAGCTCATTTAGAGTTTTAACCATTGGAGATGTTTTAATAAGTTTTCATATTGTTGATGTAGCATATTGGAATCATAAAAAAAAACTTATTTAGAACTTTAACCATTCGAGATGCCCTTAAAGAAGTCCTTCATTGCCATATCCGTGCCATGTTCAAAGTAAAAACACTTCATACATCTCTTCACTATCAAAAAAATCTCTCAATAACTCTTTTATGGATCCCACATTTTTCATTATATATATTTCTATCACTCCTCCATATTTTTCATTATATATAATTAAATTTTTATAAAATTTAAATCCATAAATTGCTAACATAAAATAATATTAATAATTAAAAAATATATAAATATTACAGTACATCAAATAAAAAGACATAAATTATAATAATATATAAAAATAAACTTAAACACATCTATACGAGGTCACGTATTTTTTTTCAATCATTTTTCTATGTATATGAAGTTGTCCTGGTGTTATCTATTAGTATCCTTCATAAGAGTTCATAATCCTTATGAAAGATCTCGACTTCTCGCAAAGTCATTTTCTACATTTGATATTCTTTAATATCTTGTCATTCTTTGTCGATGTTTTATTCCATTGTGTCGCTCTCTTTGACTTTGGATTTACCCTTCCTCTTTGCTGTCTTTTGTCCTATCGGACGAATGTAGACTTCAAAGTCATACACATCAACACTCGTATCTGGATTTAATATTGAAGTGTTCCCCCTAATTCGGATGTCCTTACCTTCTTGCTAGAGTAATGATTAACTGATTATGGAGCATATTTCTCATACTCTCTGAGAACCCTCCATACATGCATATACTTAAAGTCCTTGTTATTGTTGTTAGCTTTCTACATATTCAGTGTGTTCTCCAACACATTCTCGTCACTCTAACCGCTTTGACGATGAGTATAAAAATTATTATAGGTTATAGAAAATTCATTTACCAATGGTGCAAACCTATAGTAATGGGATTTTAGCCGCTGATAGCTTCTCATCATGGATCCAATGGGCCAATATTTATTGTAGTAATCAACTATATGTTTTCAAAAAGTTTGATCATTCTGGTCATTACCAATAACTGCATTGATGTTGATAGTTGCTCATGACTTCGCAAGGACCACGTCTTCATTGAGAGACCAAAATCTTCATTTTGAATCATCTTTCTCTGGTTCAACTTCAAGCTCTTCTTGTGATGAGGGTAGTAGCCACTGAGTTGTTGAAACAGATGATAGTGTTAGAGATTCTTTGTTGCTGATAGATGGGTCAATAGTAGCCCTTCTTAATTCATTCGAAAGCATGACTGATTGTTGAGTAGGAAAAAATACGTAAGTAGAAGACATCCCAAATTGATTGCCCATGGCTGACCAATCTTGGGGTAGATACATACCAAATGGAGCTCAAGCGGCGTTACTTGGATTCGTCAAAAATTTTTGAGAACTTTAGAAATTTGGGAAATTTAGAGGATATTGTGGAATATATGAAATATTAAAAAATTTAAAGGGTATTATTGTAAGAGGAAAACTTAGGATATTAGGTATTTGGAGAAATGTGAATATTCTGAAAAGATACATTTTCTTCCACATTTGAAGAATTCAAAAGATTTGTAAATAAAGTATTAAAATTTTCATCTATCTAGAATACAAATAAAAAATGAAAGGAAGAAATAAGAAGTAGAGAATAAAGAGAATTATATAATAAATTTAAAAAATGAGATTTAATATGTATTTATAGATTTTTTAAATTAAAAAAATTAAATTGGGACGGTTGAACAATGACTAACAATTAGTCATTCTTTAACAGCAACAACGGCTAATTTGTTAGTCGTTGTCCAATGAGATGCTGCTACTTTTTTATTACAAATATTAAAAAGAAGACATTATTTTAATATTAAAAAAATTTTAAAAAAAATATGATGAAGTGGCTCGGTAAACAGAGAGTCACTTCTTCGTGTTTCACGAAGGAGCTCCCTCCCACTAGAGGAGGGAGCTCCTTGGGTGTTGTCACATCATAAGCTTTCATTGTGGGTGCTCTTAAAAGAGCTCCTTCGTTGTCACATCTGTGTCATGTTGAAAAGTAAAAAATCCCACATATTTCTCTACTATCAAAAAATCTCTCAATAACTCCTTTATAGATTCCATACTTTTCATTATATATATTTTTCATCACTATTTCATATTTTATATTATATATAATTAAATTTTTATAAAATGTAAATTCATATTTTACATCATATTTACTTCGTTGCTATACAAATATTTTTTAAAAAAGAAATTATATTAATATTAAAAAAATAAAAATTTAAAGAAACAGTTCCATAAACGCAGAGCTTCTATAAAGGAGCTCCCTCCCGCTATGGGATGGAGCTCCCTCCATTATGCCATGTCACAATGACAGGAGCTCTTATTATAGATGTCCTAAGGGATGAGATGAGAGAAGGGAAGAAAGAAAAAAGACATGGAAGTAAAGTATTCATGTTACCCTTATTTGAAAGGAAAAGAAGGTTAATTAACGTAACAATGTGTTACCTTATTTGAGAGAAAATAAAAGTTAAATATATAAAATTATAAAATTTAGCACGTACACCAAATCATCATAAATTTATTTTAAATAAATTAAATCAAAGTAATAATAATAATAATAATAGATTTTTATATATAAAAAATAAATAAATAATTTTTATAATTTTAAAATAAATTTATATATATTTTAATGGATTAATTCAATTAGATTTTGAACTATCACATAAGTTAGGAATTGATCGAAATAATTAATTCAAATTTTAATTAAAAACTTAACTTCAATTCGGTGTGTTGCTTTCCACTCCCCTTGCTCGCGCGACGCACTTGCCACCGTTGCTCCCGAGGTCGTTGCTCCCCTCTTCTCCATCGAGCATTCGGAGAACAGATGTCACCGACGTCTCCTCATCGTCGGTGTCACCTCCTCAAGCATGCTCACGCAATCATGCATCTCCTCCACTGTTGTTACCCCCTCTTCCCCATTAAGCAGTCAGAGAACAACCTATGGCAATGTCTCCTCTAGCCCCGCCTCCTCTCGAGCACGCTCGCTCCGTCGCACATCACCTCCACTTTTGCTGCCCATCAAGATAGTCGAGGCTCCCCCTCAAGCTCTGGTAGCTTGAGGATAAAATTGAAATGACTTTTGTTTGGGTTCGCCTTTCCTCCTTACACTGATTTGGAAGGTAAGGACTTCGGTCTCTTTTTAGCCTCACAAGGATAAAACTTACCTTCCCTTTCACCTCCTAAACTCACTTCTTCGTAAACAAGATTAATCCTTTCCCTCACCTCCCAAACAGAGAGTAAGAGGTAAATCATGGGATGTCGGGCCCTTTACATGGTCGGGTGACCAGTGATATATCTTGCACATGCTAAAAATCAACTACATGATGCATTACAGTAACATTGTATGATTCCTCCTAGACAATGATTAAGCCCTCCCATACATAATCAAGAAATTAAAGTTTACACTTGTTAATTTATCCTTATTAATCCTGATAACCAATAAAAAAATTTAGAAGTTCTATTTTTAACATTCAGTATGTCTTTATTATTATCTTTCAGATTGCATTATTCTATTTCACAGATTCAATTAAGAATAATTCATAGGCAAATTAAAATATATCAAATATTATTAAAAGAGTTAAATTTTCAAATAATACAATAATATTTAATCAATTTAAATTAAAATCATTTTAATTAAATTGATAAAAAAAAATTAATAAATCTAAATATTACGTTTAGAAATTATATTTATTTTATAAATTTTGTGAAATGCACGGTTGAGTTATTGTAAAATGTGATTATAAATTTGGAGAAATAATTCATTTACTAGATTAAAGAAAAAGTCATGCAAAAAACAATCATACAAATACATGCAATTGTTGTCATGGAAGAACAATTCTCTTTTATAGTCATTTTAAAATGAATAACGATGATAAAGACGGTTTATTGCTACTACCTATAGTTTATGAGACACCGAAGGAAATCAAATTTAATAATATACCATCAATGATTATCCAAAAACTGAAAACTAGATTTAAAAGTCCCAAAAAAAAACTATGAAAGTCCTGGCTATAATTCAAATTTAACCGAGAGAAACAAAATTAAGCATAACATTTGAAAAACATTTAATCATGGAGGGCCATTAGGCTCTAACAGTGAAAAATGAGCTGAAGGATGATCAACAAGTCCCTGCATGCCTTTGATAAGCATCATAACCCTACAACAACGACTGGATGTCGATCTCCATGAAAGAACAAGGATCAGGGATACCAAATTTCTTCAAAACCTGCAAATATCATGATGCTTATATCCTCATTTATATTTAAATGAAAACACACTCATCATCACTGTCTTTTACAAGTGCTAAAAGTGCAGTTTCTGGGGAAAATGCGAGGTCATGGAAGAAATCCTAGTGTTTACCAAAGTTCAACAAAATATAATGCCAATTATTTTGACCATCAAATTCATAGTTTAGTTTTACATTGTCAACATTCTACTATTATTTAGCATCGGCAAAGATAGTCTTTAAACATTTGAATCTTAAAAAATTAGATCCTTACAGTGTGCGGGCTTGTAGAGAATAATGACCTAGAGGACCACTACATTAAACGAAATACATGCAACATAATTCTGACACTGCAATCTAAGATAAGTGTGGCTTTGAGAACACAAATCATACAAAATTAAGAACAGATTAAAATTAGAGGAATAATTTAGTAAAATAAATCGGGCAAATCTACGTGAAACCAGGTAAATGAAATTGCTAATTTATATATTTCATATATAGAAGTTAAAATGGTATAAAGTTTTGCATGCAGCATTCTATATAGTACCTCGGGATGAACAATTCCAAAGTTCCCAATTTGTTTCCCATTAAATATGATGCTGCATTGTCTATTAGGAAAATATTCCGGCTCCTGCATGACAAGGTAAACCGGATGAGTAGGAACCTCAGCTGTGACTAGAAATGAAAATACAGGACTCTTACATCTGAAGGCTTATGATAATTATCAGGGACATTAATGTGAGGTGCTCTTACAACTTTCATTATTCTTTCCACCAATCCCAAAATTTCCTGCACGATGAATTTACCCCGATTGAGATGTCTTCTTTTTCCAAGAAACTATCACCTAAACTAGGAAATCTAACTTAAATATCAAGGTCACTGAATAAACCAATAGGAAAACTAATGGACAAAAAGCCAAAAAGCATTTAGCCGAAAATAAGAGAGGAATGCAACATATAGAGGAGGATTTGATAATGAGTACTGTGGTTTCAGAAAAATTATACCTCAAATCCTGAGGAAACATTACAATATAATGCTGCAAGTCGACGATTGTTTGATGCACCGACATCCCGATCGCCACCCAACACAACAACATCACCAACTTCAAATATCTAAATAATTACAGAGTTTATGTGAAAAGGTTGGAAGTACACTTCAGACCAAAAGATGCCAAGTTCAATCAAACATAAAACACAGATAATTTTTTCCTCCTAAATGTTCAGGAGCAGGCAAACTAAATGTTTCCGAAGAATAGAATAACTTTTCCTCTTAAAGAAGGGGTAATGGTAAGAAGGTTGTTTGAGCAATGGCACAAACCAAAATACAACCCACAAAATCTGAACTCAAAAAACTGAATAGTAGTTTGATTTAGGATGGGATTGATTGAAAATTTTCCATTGTGAAACTGAAGAAATCTAGCGAACTTTAATAGACAAACAGGCCAAATTGAAATACCAGCTAATCATGTCTGAATCAGCCATCATGTGTCAACAACGAAATTCATCTACATTGTCATGATTCTGGCATCTTTATTTTAATATGCTCTTTTTCAGATACAAATGAAAATTCTAAATGATCAGGCATTTATATGATAAAAATTACAATGAGCACCAAAATATTACCCATAGGATTTCAGTTTTTTATCAGTAAATAGTTACCAATATCATTAATCTACTGGTTAAACAACATAGAAATTCCTGGAGTTTACAACTCATTAGAGAACATTCAAGAGAGAACAAGAGAGAAACTTGTTTAGCAATCCAACATATTATATACCTTTATAGGTCTGGGGTGGTCAATATTGTGCTTTAGGGTTTTCAATAAGCATGACATCAGACTGGTTCTAACCACCTGTCACATAATTCCAAACAGACATGAAATTCAGTTCTCAAAGCAGAACATAGAAGGTAACAGGTTAAAACATATGAAGGTATACCATAGGCAAACAACTTTTTGACATAAAGAGGGAGAAAGGAGGGGAAGGAAGTGTCAAATGAACATAATATCCATGAACAAGCCCTCCATAAATGGCTCAATAAGAGCTCACTTTTGTTTGTTTGGAACAAATAATAATAATAAATAAAGAAGCTTGAAAATGCTTGACACCGTAATTGGTAACTATACGAAATGATACTCTGTAAGACATCAATCATGTGAATAAATGTGTATTGTTGTTCCATCAGTTAACACCTAATCTAGAACAAAAACGTACTCCTTCAAGCTGATTAGTAGTATCACTTAAGATGGAACAAATTCTGCAAACAACCAATCATTTTCCTTATCTTATAATTTTCGTTGATAAAATTAGCATTGGTACATTGATGCTATCAAATAACATACGATTTAAAATCAAGGACTAGAATTTCAGGAAAGTTAACAACTGAGAGATATTCTTGAAAATACATTAAATAATGAAGAACTCAATTCTCAAGTCATATATGGCTAAGTCACAAACTCACAATATATGATTAGCTAAATTAAACAACTATATATAGTTTTATTATGTTTGAGACAAAAATCAAACCATTTGATATGTGAGTAGTTAAGATGGATGAAAATGAAGTTCCATGTAAGAGTATTAGACAACTAGAATGTATTATTCAACAAGGGCTGTTGATGAAGATATAATTAATAAGATAAAGAGTGGAAGATCTAACCAAAGAGGAGATTTTGGAGTATTGTGTGTTGTCATGTACACCTGAGGCTAAGAGGAAGTTAGATAGGATTGTGGAGGACATCCTGCCATACTTTATGGACAATGATGTTAGGCAATTAAACACAACTCAAAAAAAATATCAATATAGCAAAGTGCTAAGATGGACGCATGGAATTACCAGAAAGGATAACATAAAAGGTAACTCAGAAGAATTAAGTTTAGCTCCAATATATGACAAAATGAGAAAAAATAGATTATCATGTTCAAGGACGATTAATAGAATATATAATAAGACATTTTATGAAATACAGTTGAAGTGAGTAGAAAAAAATAATGAAAATCTTAGTTATTTGATAAAAAAAGATTTAGTTGTTGTCATCTTACTACTAGTGATATATAGGTTCGCCTGGAAGAGTTCAATAGAGTAGTAAGATCTAAGAAATCAACACCAAATAGTTGAACCTTTGGTTTCAACATTGCTTGGTCATGATAGAAGAGTTTGAATCTAATGAACAAACTAAAAGATGATTAATATTCAGGAATAAAACACAAGCTAGTCAAAAGTATAAATGAAACCTCAAAGTCAGCAGAACGAGGATTTGCTATGATAACAGCTTTATCTCCATCATCCTTTCGCCTTAGCATCGAAAAATTCTCTTCATGTGAGCATAAAACCCATGTTAAGACTTCCATGTAACCTGCCCTTGCAACCTACAGAAGATGGTATTTTTACAAAATACTAGGTGTTATGCAAGTAAAGCCTCCCAGGCGAGAGGCCTAGAACAACAAACTTCGCAATTTCCTAAAATTAAATGCCAAACATGTAAAACTAGTCAACACAGAATAAAGGAAGGGAATAGCTACTAGCACAGGAATAACAAAAACAATGATTAAATGAAGTAGATCATATGAAAGACCATTTGGGCAGTATTGACTATAAGGACAACAAGATAGTAACTGAGAAAACAGATGCATTTAATCAGTTAAGGGTAAAATACAAAGATTCGGAAGATTCATTTTTTATATCTTCAGTTGTAGTATAGAAGAAAAGCTCCATCAAAAAAAACCTCATCCTAGTTAAGACCCAGCCAATTTTTTCCACAGATCATAACAGTTTTTGCTGATCAATATAATAAATTAATTCCAGATGACATTATAAATTAATGCCATCTAGATAAAAATAATTTATACATAAAATTAAAAACTTAAAACATAAAATTATTGTAATATTTTCCACTTTATGTTTTTTAATGTAATAATATTTATTTACATGTTGGCTAGTATATTTAAAACCTAGACGCTCACAATGGAATAGCATAGAGTTGAGGAAAATTTTCTAAAAAAACACATGAAATTACAATGCAAAATGCAAGCATCCCTCGATGATAAGCAAGAAAGACAACAATAAATATTTTTTTCAATTGTTATGAATAGATGTCCACTTGTCAAATAAATCAGTTTTGTCATTTGTATTAAGTAACGAACACTGGCCAAAAACTAATTCATGAAACCAGAAGCAAAATACATGCATGCCATATGTTGTCTCAAATTTCACAATAACTATAAACAGACAATCAAACCTGTAGGTGGTTGCAAGAGAGGAACAGGCCAGGCCGAATATGAAGTTTAATAAGCAACCTTGAAGGTGGTTGCAAGAGAGAAACAGGCTGGGCCCGATATGAATTTCAATAAGCAACCTTGAACAACTCGGTAAAACTAATGGCCAAGCTAGAATGTTAAGCTTGGCTCATTCACAGCCCTAATACCAAGGACGAGGGTTAGTGTGGCCTTCCAGAGTTCCATGAAGGCAAAGATAAGAGGGAAATCGATCAAGATATAGACAGGTATAGAGCGTCATTATTCAAAAATCATGTGCATATTAGTCTTCTTGTATCCTGAATTCCCTCATCCACCCTCATCTGCAGAAAATTGGGTGAACAGAATACTGGCCAAATCCTATTTGCAGAAACCACTCCAGTGCCCCTCCTTTTTTTTGGATTGAGCGAATGAAGGAAAGAATCCATTTGAGAGCCCATTCCCTCTGCTTCCATCCAAATAAATGCCTTCAATATTAAGTTGTATACCACATAGCAAAAAAGGATTTGTATTGCCAACAAATACACATACGCTCTTCATGTAAATCTGTGAAGCATATACAACATGATTTTAAAAGCCAGTCTTCAGCATTCTCCCACTTCACCTACAGGTTGTATGGTCTGTTGATTCAAAAGGCAGGTTAGGCAAGCCGCCGATGCAGCCTGTCTGGCCACCCAACTCAGTTGCATCCAGGTTGGTTCACTTGGGAACAAACAGTTTGATCGGAGGGCTGAGTTCAAGTTACAGATAATATTAAACCTAAATTGCAAAGTATCTCCCTATGTTGAGTATATGACACTAGTTATCTTTTTCATATTTTGACATTGTAGTATGATGGCACTAATTATGAATTTGCTTTGTGTTTTTTGCAATGTGGATTTCTGATTAAGAATTGCATGTTGTATTATGATTTATTTTCAATTAACTGCAATGTAAAATAGGATAATTTTGTTATTGTCCTTATATATTTAGTGATTTATAGTATGTTATTTTAATAATGTCTTATCAACTGCTTACTGCATTGAACCGCATTTTAATACCTTAGCAAGCAATAGCAAAAAACATGGAATTCTATCTCATAGAATGAGGTTTTAATTGTAGACAGCCACTTTTGGTGTAGCATGTTGAGTATGACCCAAGAGAAATATTTGACCAATAATTGAATGTAAATAGAGAAGAGGAAACAATTAGTTCAACTACAATCCAATAAGAGCTAGATTCCAATAGAAATAAAGGTCACAGACAGCTTCAAAAGTAAATCAGTTACCCAAGCATTCAAGAGAACAAACAAAACAACTATATGCGACCTTTCTACCTCAGCTCTGACTTTATCAGAAAAGCGGTTCAAAGGTTGTCTCCCTCCAGTAGTCATGCATTTAGGCTTTGATTTTGGGATATTGTTGTATCCATATGCAATAGCTACATCCTTTAAGAATAAGAAAACAAAATTTGCAAATTCAAAGTAAAAGAATAATCAGATATATTTTGCCCACAAACTACTTAGTAGATGATAAAGTAATAAGAGATTGGTTATGAACCCCACTTCCATCACATCACGGGCATGTAGAATGTCGCTGCGAGTGGGAGGTACAGAAACAACAATATTAAAATCTCCAGTGGCCAATGATGAATGAGCTGCTTCCAGTTGCATTTTATTTAATAATGTTACAACCTGTCATATTTAAACATTTTCACTTGTGCATCTTTAGAAAGATTTCAAATACAAGAACATGCAAGCAGGAGGATAACATGTCATAACTACTAGAAAGCCTCACGTCTGTGTTTAATTTAAAAATCTTCTCATAGAAGGAGTTCATTTACAACAGATAATAGTAGGAAAAAAGAAGGATTAAGGCAACTAATTTAAGTGTCTAAATAACAAGAAACTGAAAGAAAAGATTCACTGAGCATAAATCCTGAAAACTAATACAGCATGCCTGACTAATGCATCACAATTGGAGAATTTATTCTATAGCTTAGAATATAGGAAAATAAAACTTCAAATATCACAAATTACTGCCAGCCACTAATTTTTAGTATACAACCAAATATTGTTATTTGAAATTTAAACAAGTTTGCAATTTTAGACAAATATCAAAACCAAAAAAGTTAAAATAGAGAACACAGATGTGAGGATCTATGTTGCATGCATCTTTTCCTTGGGATGGAATTTGAACTACTGAGTTTAAAGGAATATCAGTACCACTTACAAATTTAAATCCATGGCTAAACTCCTGGCAAGTCAATAAATACAAATGGAAAATAACCAAATAAATGTTCTTGCTTGAATTAGAAACATTAAATCAACTGTCTGCAGGGAAAGAGCATCCACAGGCGTCTTAAAAGACATGAAATGATACTGGTTTTATTCGTAAAAACAGTGATAAACTAATTCTAGTCTACAAGACCTAATCATGGTATCAACTCAGCAAGTATTTGCATATACAAGATTAAATTGCTTCAAGTCCTCAACAAAATCACTAACCAACACTAGAAAACATTTAGCTTAAGCAGAAAATATCAATACCTCAGAGACATCAAGAGAGATGCCAATTGGATCAATTATCTCAGATAAAGGGACTTCCATCCTAGAAACTGAAAGATCAGGACAGATCATAGATTTCCCATCAGAATAAATTACCTCAACTGGTTCCACCTCAAATTTCTTTTCGCAATATTCTGAAAACATAGTCACCTGGACAAGTAAAGGAAGTGAGACCCATTAGAACACAATGGGTCCAAAACTATAAAGCATGAGCTAACATTTAGGAGCATCCAAAACATTTTTCTGCCTACCATTGTATTCAAAACAATCTTAGCTTTTGTCAAATCAGTGGCAGTACATTCAATGAACACATTTCTTGTCTTTAGGTTGATTGCTGAATGTGCACCGTTAATAATTGGTGGAAGTGAGAGAACAGTTCTGCAGAAAACAAGATGCATCTATAAGAAAGTTCGCAGCTTGTTCTAAAAGAAAGAGAATACCAAAATTTATTATTTTTGTCATTCTAAAATTCTACACCACCAGAGGAACGTAAAGAATAATACAGAAGTATGAAGTGCATTCGGGAATAATCAAAATCAGTCATTTGACAAATTAGCCAAGTAATTGTCAGGTTGTAAAACAATAATGTGGGCACCAAAATGAATGTATTTACCTATTGTTGTCATAGATCACTGGGTACACAGGAGAGTTCTCAATTATGTGCAAGAACTTCTTAAGCTTCATATCTGACTGCGAAATTGAATAGAATGGTGATAGTGAAAACAATAAAGTACGTGGATTTAGAAATTTACATATTCAAAAAACAGAGCATATAAAAGAAGTAAATTACTAGCATACAATATAACAACAGAAACAAGATAATCTATTTCAAAGCAATTAGGAAGTAACTACATTAATCAACTATTGAGGTAGAAAAGGAGCTTCTGAAAGAAGCAAGGAGTTTTGCATCAATCAATATATTGAACATGAAGAACCGATCTAGAGAAACTTACTTTGTAATATTCCAATAGATCATCAGCCCTGAAACTTTTCACCTAGAAGGTGGCAAAGAAAAATAGAGTTAAACAAAAATTATGCAGCACAATAATTTAACACAACAAATGGCTATGTAAAGTAGAATCCATGCAACTAAAAAAATTGTTAAACTATTGATTGCAAAGTTCTCCGATCTATAAAGTTATCTGATTCTTACTATTCATCACAAATCAGCTTATTTCCTGTAATCAAAATCCATTCCGAGATTCTGACTTAATCTTCATAAAGTAGGATTAAGATGATTGGTTTTGGGTAGCTTGGAGATAGTACAGTTATGAAAAGCTTAGGGATAGTGGAAGATCATTCAAGCTAGGTATAACCTAAGTGTCAAAAACCAAAGAGGCAAGGAAAGTGTGGATCAACTAAGAGAGAATAATTTGACCAAAGAAATCAAACCTAACAGGCAAATTAGAACAAATAGAGAAAGAACAGTCTAAAACCAGAGAGTTAAGACTCTGGCATGTTGCTAAACATTCTTCATTTTTTTTTTTGGCATATCAATAATAAACTAAAAAAAAATAGGCATATCCACGAAAATACTTCAAACATCATCCTGATTGAAGATACTTCCTTGCTTAAAAAGCTGGTATAACAGCTTTTGCAGTCTTATGCTATAGAACTTCTCTATGACAGCAAGAGCAAAACTGTGGATAGTAATGATTTTATAACCATATATATCCTAAAAACTTAGGCTGAAAATATTCATATGATTATGATACCATAACTTATGAGATATGACAATGTAGCTAGTTTCCATAAAAAGTTATTTGGTATTTTTTAGAAAAGTATATATTTTTATTAGATAAGTATGGTATTTTATGAAAAATAAATCGTATCATCAATCTATTGGGCAAATTTTGAGTTAATACAATTTTCAATTTCCAACATCCTATCAAAGTCATAATTTTTCTTTTAGATCGTCCCTTTCTTCTCAAAATCCTGTCCTTTCTTCTCTCTACAACTATTGTATCAGATGCACCTAAATAATCAAGCTACTTTTTCTTGATTTTGTTGATTTCTCTGTTTCAAGCTTCCTCCTCTAATAGTACTAATCAAGCCACTTTCTTTCAATTTTCAGTTTATTTATTATTTTCTTTCTTTTTTCTTTTCCTCTGTTTCTTCTCTTCTTTCTGTTGCTGCAAAAGTATCTACCTCTTCTTTCTTTCTGTTGCTTCTTCTCTTTTACCATAATGCACGTTGCAACCTTTTCTCTGTGCATCCTCTTCTTCACCACAAATTGCAGATCCTTTGCCTGCACCATCGTCAACATCATCTGCACGCAAGTCAGCAGCTACCTGAGTGCCGACACCGGGTGCAGAACCCACGACAGCAGCTCCTAGCTGCAAAAGTCGAGGAGTCACCCCCTTTCCCTACAAATTCAGCAACTCCGCCTCGCAGATCTAGCTTCACTTCGTCCTCGCCTTGCTGAGACACCACAACACCCTCCAGCATCACCTGCAACACTGAGTTTGTGATGCAAGACCAACCTAGGAGTACTCAATCTCCAATAAGTCATAACTTTTGACTCGGGACTCGGAATCAGGCTCTGTCAGCGCTCACGCATGCATAATTTAAAGATCTACATTTGTTACTAGGAACCATAACTACCTAGTTTCGGGCACAAAAACCACGGTTTAGGTCCTTTTCGGAGGATCCGAATATCTTTTTTGCTATTTTTAGTACTTTTTATTTTAATGGTATTTAGGGTATTTTTGGTTTGTCGAGCATTTATGGGTTAGGATTTGTCTATAAGAGCATCCTGTTTTAGTAATTTCTTTTTGTTCGAAATTCTGTTATAAATTTTCATTTTTTCTGGTAAGATTTCTTTCCTTTCTTTACGAGATAAAAATTGAGATCTATATATTAGGATTTGTTTCCTTTATTTAAGTCTGAGGAATCATCCTCTATTGATAATAAGTTTTTTTTTTTTGGGTGTTCTCTTTGTTTTAGTGATTTCTCTCCTTGTCTTCTCCTCAATTCCGCTTACTCATCAGCCCATTGGATAATCACTATCCTCCCGACGTCGGTTTGCCATCTCTTCCAACTGCAATCGCATAGTCGAGGTCTGCCCCAACCTCAAGGAGGACCACACCCTCTTCTCCCGCGACGAGGAGCTCCACCTCTACTATGATTTCTGCCATATTAGGTTTCAATTCATTGGTTGCAATTTTTAATGTTCCTTTCATTAATACAATAGATGATTCAGGTTTTAATTCCTCTAATAAAATAGATGGCTTTTCAAACACTAGTTCATCCTTATCATCAACTTAGGATGAGAAACCTCAACTCTCACTCGTTCTTCAAATATATCAATTGCTTAACATTCAATCCCCTTCTTAAGCTTTACCCTAGAGTCTTCATTAGGAATATAGGGGTTTTATTAGAAAAGTTTATTATGAAGAATATGTCATATGATCAATCTATAATAAGGGATTAGAATCTGATGTATTGGAAGAGTTTTCAGTTAATAAATTTTCAATGTCCAACAAAAATAATAGTGGAAATAAAATGATGTGCTTAAATGTCAAACTGGTACTAGTGGAATCACACAGAAATGTGACACTTACTACCAAGTAATTCTATTTTAACAGCATTTGCTACTGCATTGCCCCCCCCCCCCCCAGGATTACTGGTGTAGCATTTTGCAGCATCTGTAAGATGTTTGCCAATGTTTATATCATGAAAATCTGATGAAGTTCAGACTTGTAACACAAGCCGATACTCATACCACCCTATATCAGCTTTGAAAATTGGTTTAATTGATGCCCAAAGCATTTGACACTCACAAAGTTCAATGTGAAATAGTGGTACTTTAAGTTAATTAATTTCTAACAATTTGCAAATGTAGCACATCAGGAAAAAATTTAAGCATTAAAGAATGAAGAACCACAACTAGATCTTGCAAAAACAAATTGAGCAACATATTTAGCATCACAGCTATGAAGTGAAGGACAATAAATAAACATTGAAGTACCTGCTTTAAAGGCACAAAATTAATCTCTTGAGGTGGTAATGCCTGAAAAATGAAAAGAGAGCGAAGAAATTGTAAGAATACTGGATATGCTCATTATGATAGAAGAACAATAGCGGAGCACTAAAAGCTCCATTGACTAATTTCATGTGAGCAATAAAGAAAGGACAAGTTATTAACTGTGACAAGTTAAGCAATACAAGGATGTTCTACCTACTACCTAGAATCTGAATAGAAAAGCATTCACTATAATCATGTAACAGTGTAATATAATTTATAAAGTAAACTTTGGAAATGTATAATATCACTAAGGAATTCAATATCTTCTGCATAATTTGTGTTGGTTCTGTTCATTATCTCCATAATAATGCTGCATGGATTCAAGATTATTAACAGCAGCAGAAAAGGTCCAAAATTATGAAGGATTGCCACTGACTTATCATAAAGCAAGGTGTGTGTATTACCTCATATGAAAAAGGACCCTGTATTGTATCCAAATCATGTGTCCCAATAGCAACTAAGGTTCTTCGCCTGGTGTTAAAAGAAGGATAAGTTTTGGCAATGATTCGGAAGCAAGAACTAGGCAGGAGAAATCAGGCAAGATTTGAAACATACCTACATATATTTTGGTGTAATTTATCTTGCAGCTCAATGAAGCTGTTGTATCTTGCTTCATCAAAGGTTATTCCTCTTAGAATGGCACAGACAACAAAAGGCCGGATCAATGAGGTCTATTAAATAAGAGAACACTGTTACAAACTTTGTTCTACTCACAAAATAAAGAAAAAACTAAAAAGATATGTTGGCAAGCCAATATTTTTGGTGCAACAACTAAGACGAGAAAGCCTGAGAAGCTAGTCTCAATGATTTTAATCACCTCAGGTTTGACATGCATTTTGAGTATTGATTTAGATGATACATCAGAGACTGTATACAAAGGGTTTGCTTCCTTTTCAATGAAAATTCTGAGAGCTCGAGCAATTCCTTCAAGACAGAGCAAATCATATCTGCAGTTGAATTTACCACATAGAGAAAGGAAGGTATAAAACCAACATTACAACCATCATCAAATGAACAACAAAAGTATACTGCATTGTTATTCCTTCTTGAAAATGCATGTATGTGGATAACAGATAAAGGCTAGAAACTCAAGGCTAAATACAATGCATAATGTGATCCAATTAGAAAATAGAAATCGGCACTGGATGATGAAGTGCTATGCTCACCATGTATCTATAAAATGTTTCTATTAATACAGCAACAGTACAAAGACAACGGTGTTAAACATCTCTGCATGTTAAATACATTCTGAATTAAAAAAAAAACAACTAATGCAACGATTTCCTTTTGCACCTCAATAACACAAGTTGACTAGACAAAATATTAATTAAGATTTAGAGACCTACTAGAAAGATTCGAATTTTACCTATTGGCTGCGACCTCGATCTTATAAATGACTTCCTCGTCCTCGTCACCAGCTTCTGCCTCTTCTTCTTCTTCAAGATGCTTCTCTTTCCGAATAATGGCTTTCTCCGTAGTCTTCGCAGAAAGGGAACAGATAAAATAAGTCGATTACAATAAAGTCAACGAATACTATGAAAGAGTAAGATAAAATCAAATCTACGATGACTCACAACATCATCGAGCTCGATGCCGAATTTGAAGCATAGTTCCTCGAACTCCTCCTGCGCTGAGATCGTCAAAAACGAAAATAAGCAGCAACACAGACGAAGAGAAAGGAGACAGGGAGAATCGAATGGGAGTTACTATAAGTTTCGCCGAGGGCAGCAAAAAGGCGGTCCCTCCCGACGCTCACCGTCGGCATCGGCTGCAGAACAACAATAAAACGGCTGTCTATGGGTTCCGCAAACTACCACGAAAAATCGAACGCTCTGGCCACCGCTCAGCGGCGGCGACGAACTCGCCGGCGAGAGATGGTAAAGAGCGGCGGGAAGGTGCGGCTTAGTGGGTTAGGGTTTAGAAAGCGTTGACTCGGTTTATTCCCTCTCTTTCACGAATGAGCATTGACTTCTCATGGGCTCATTTAACACTCCTTCATGAGCATTGACTTCTCATGAGCGCCCGGAATTAGGATAAATCCTAAATACTAAACATTATATTAATGTATTTTTTAAAAAATTAATTAATTAAATCAAATGAGCCTCCTTTTTATAATTGTATCCATAAAATTATAGAAGCTAACACATTGCTGGTATTCCTATAGTTCTTTCCTAGAGTACACGACCTCTTCGGTCAAGCGAGAGTAGATTCGTACTTTAGAAGACATTGCCAATACTGATCAACTACAAGTCAACCCGATTGATTAGATACGTGATCCCTTGTTGTTCCGGTAGAGCGCCAGTAACCTATATCGAAATAGGCTAACACCTAACTGTCCAATAGATAGAAAAATCAAAATCTAAAAAATATTTATTTTATTTATTAAAATATTATTTTAATAAAATAAAATAAAAACATATAAAATGATATTGTAAAAACTAACAATTAATTTTTACACATAGTAGAAGTTACATGCTAACTTTTATATTATCAATTATAATTGAATAATATTTATTTAAAATATATCGAGTACTATGAATTCCTCATCATTTATTTTGTAACCATATTATTGTTCAGGAAAATAAAATTAAAATATGCAAAGTTATTATTGTAAAAATTAAAAACTAGCTTCTATAACTATATAAGTTAGTTACTAGTGTCTAGTAATTATATCAATGTAAAAATTAATTATTAACTTTCATCTAGTTGAATATGTTAAGACCAAAAGTTGAGTTTAGATTCTCTGTCCCAATAATTTTGTGTCTCTATAGATTCTCGTCGATCGAACGGATTAAATCATATCTCAAGGATACAGTGCACTTCACTAAAATATCATATACATTTTGAGAATATCATAATCATCCGATCTAAGAAAAGACATAAGACACATGATTATTGGGACAGAATATCTCAATTTTCAAAAATTAAGTTTAATTATATGATGTTTCTTAAATAATCAGGTAATATAAGTGTATTTTGGATAATTTGGATTAAATTAAGTGTCCATTTAATTTTAATTAAAAATGGGCAGACGATTTTCAAAATGATCGGCCCTTTTACTTTTTGCCCTTTTATTTTCCCACGTCATTTTAATTTTCCCACGTGTAGAAAACACTGCCTTCGGGTTTTTTTCAATTTTTTTTTTAGTTTTTGGGTTGTTCTCTCTTGTTCTTTGTTTCTTAAATTATCTTCCTTTAATAAAATAAAAACGCTGAACGTATCTCATCCAAATTGAAACAAGTTGACCATATATGCTCGAAGTTCCTCTATGATTCGATCGATTCATCGCGAGCAGATCGGATGAGGGTCGGATCGCCTCCTTGTCAAATTGGTTCTTATCGGATTGATGATAGACGGCAAAGATAACTTGAGAAATTGAGACATCTTGCCGCTGCGGGGCAAAAACAAAAAAAAAAAAAAAACCAACAATTCAATCGAACTTTGATTGGAATGAATAATTGAAACCATACGCTGGTAACAACTACCAGTCAACCTTCCTCTGCACCAAACAAATCAGAGGACGGCCATAAACTTTCCTTTCGACCGAACTCAACGAGCTCACACGGCTTATTCTCAAGCTCATCTGCAAAAGCTTCCTTTTTTCCTCCCGTGCATTTGTTCTTCGCCCACGTGTAATTAAGGAGATCGATGCTGCAGCTGTTCCTGGCGGCGGCGTTTGCGGCGGTGCCGCTGACACTGTACCTGCCGCCGATGAGGAACCTTAGCTCGTTCATGGAGGTCGCCGAGCTGCTGGTCCAGGAGGCCGCCGGGTTCTCTCTGCAGTGGTACCTAGCTTTCCGGCGCGGCGTGCGGAGGATTGCGGCGCTCGTCGCTTTTGCCTTGAGGTAGAACTTCTGCTCGGCATTTTAACAAGCGAATGGTGGTCGTCTTGTGTATGTAGATTGAGCTTCTTGCAAGCTCTGTGTGAAGAAAAATTGCAGGGTTGTGAGTGATTAAGATCGAATTTTACGGTGAATGATCGTATCGTTTGCTTCAAAGAATCTGGATGTGTTTTTGTTTTGACTGGAGATTTCGGCAGAAAAAAAATAAAGCCAAAACAAAAGAATATTAAAATAAGATCTCAATGCTCAAAATACTCTATTCTTAGAGGAAAATTTTAGATATCAAATTACGAGTGATTAATTATTTTAATAATTTCCTTTTAACGATATAATTTTATTTTTTCATAAATTTAACTTTCGTTTGTCAGTTGATTTATAAATTTAAAATCGTAGGGATCAATTATTATAGATAAGATTCAAACAGTGACCGGAATAATTAAGATGAATATGACTTGTCACATTGATAATGACGTGGACCATAGCCGTGCTTATGCACCAAAGCGACTTAAAAGAGGGAGGACTAAAAATTCATTAATTAATTGTTAGTAGAATAATAATAATAATAATATTTGTTGTAAAATAAATTATGTGGATGTTCATAACCCCAATAATTTTATAAACTTCTTCATCTACATATCCTATCATCTTTTAAACTCCTAAGTTATATAAATTCATGAGGAGTTTCAATATGATTATGTACCTATAAATACATATGTATATTCATTTTAATGAGTAAGAAAGAAAGAGGAAAAAGAGAAAAGGTTAATAATAGTTCCTTTTCATATGCAATTGCTTATATAATTTTATATGTTATCAGCATGATAGTTCTATTTTTTTTAATCCAACTATAGGTAATAATATTAATATATATATATATAATTAAATTAGTTATAGGTAATATCAAAAAAAAATGTATAGATATATTTATATATACATATATTTTTTTTCTCAATCAAAATTATTCACATGTCAAGAAGTTAAATTTATAGTTCCTTTATCATTTAGTAGCTATTATCCAATTAATTATTAGTTAGTTACTTATTTGTATGACTTGCAACATTTCAAAAAATTTACAATATTTTACCATTAAGTATTACCAAATCATCTTTTGATTATATCATGTTTTATCATTTATTAATAAATATATATGATGCACGATAATTATTATTAATAATTTAGTTTTCTTTATAATAGATTCTTACTATGTCCAATCTTTCAAAGTTAGAGTTTGTGGCTCTTGATATTTCGGGAACAAATTATCTATCGTGGATTTTGGATGTGGAGATTCATTTGGATGCTATGGGTCTTGGAGACACCATAAAAGATGGAAATAAGGAATCTTTACAAAATCGTGCAAAAGCAATGATATTCATTCATCACCATCTTCATGAAGCATTGAAAATTGAATATTTGACAATTAAAGATCCACTTGAGCTATGGAATAATTTGAAGGAAAGGTATAGTCATTATAAAACTGTGATTCTTCCAAATGCTCGTTATGAATGGATTCATTTACGTTTACAAGATTTTAAATCTGTAAGTGAATATAACTCAACAATGTTTAGAATTAGCTCAAAATTAAAATTATGTGGTGAAAAAATTACTGATGAAGATATGTTGGAAAAAACATATTCTACCTTTCATACATCTAACATGCTCCTGCAGCAGCAATATAGAGAGAAAGGTTTTAAGAAATATTCTGAGTTGATTACATGTCTTCTGGTGGCTGAGCACAATAACGAGCTTTTGATGAAAAATCATGAGATCCGTCCAACTGGTGCTAGTCCAATTCCTGAAGTGAATGGGATAACTGGTAAAAATGATAAACGACAGCACAGACGAAAATTTCATCATGGTCATGGTCGTGGTCGTGGCCATGGTCCTGGTCGTAGATACGGAAATGATCAATCTCAAGAAAAGCATGATGGTTATAATAAAAGAAATACAACAACTCACCAGAAGTGGGTTAACAATAATGTTCATCAAAAGTGGACAAATGACAATGGTAAAAGGGTTCAAAGTGGACAAGATAATGACGAAAAGAAATCAGAAATTCATATTATAGATGTGGCATGAAAGGGCATTGGTCACGTACTTATCGTACGCCAAAATACTTTATTGATCTCTACCAAGCCTCTTTAAAAGGCAAAGTAAAAGATATAGAGATAAATGTTGTCATTCAAGACAATAACACAATTGTTGGTCCTTCTATGATAACACATTTGGATATTTCTTATTTATTTGCAGATCCTGATGGAGGGATAGACAATTTGATTGGAAATGAAGATATTTATGGAAATGTCTAAATCAATCAAATATTTTAAAATAAATTAGTTCATTTGCTATTATGTTTTCTTTCACTAATCTTTAGGTTGTTTCTCATCATGTATCTCTTTTGTTTTAATGAAAATATCATGGCTTTTGGATTCAATAATAGAGATTTATGCCTTATTGATAGTGCAACGACACATTCTATATTAAAAAAGGAAAAATATTTTTCTTATTTAGAAATGGGTGAAAGTAATGTTAATACAATATCTGGTACTACAAATATTATTGAAGGTTCCAGAAGAGTTAATATATCATTATTTGGAGGAACAAAATTTGTTATTGACAATGCATTGTTCTCTCATAAGTCTCAAAGAAATTTGCTAAGTTTCAAAGATATTCGCCGAAATGGATATCACATTGAAACATATGATGAGAATATTGAATATCTCTATATTACAAAATTAGTGTTGGATAAGAAACATGTATATGAAAGATTACCTGCTTTCTTATCTGGTTTGTATTACACAATAATATATGCAGTAGAAACAAATGCAATAGTAAACCCGAAGTTTACTGATTCAAATGATTTTATACTTTGGCATGACCGATTGGGACATCCTGGTTCTACAATATTTCAAAAATTTATCAAGAATTCACATGGACACCCATTAAAGAACCAGAAGATTCTCCAATTTAATGAATTCTCATGTTCTGCTTGTTCTCAAGGAAAACTTATTATGCGACCTTCACCATTTAAAGTTGGAATTGAATCCCCTGCATTTCTGGAACATATACAAGGTGATATATGTGGGTCTATTCACCC
This sequence comes from Zingiber officinale, assembly GCF_018446385.1. Lineage (NCBI taxonomy): Eukaryota > Viridiplantae > Streptophyta > Magnoliopsida > Zingiberales > Zingiberaceae > Zingiber > Zingiber officinale. The sequence goes on along the minus strand of NC_055992.1, from coordinate 98,643,834 downwards.
ACCATGTGGACCATTTAAATATTTTATGGTGTTAATTGATGTCTCTACAAGATGGTCACATGTATGTTTATTATCAACTCGCAACCTGGTGTTTCCGAGATTGCTCGCCCAAATAATTCTGTTGAGAGCTCAATTTCCATAATATTCTATCAAGAAAATACGTCTTGATAATGCGGGTGAATTTACATCCCAAATATTTAACGACTATTGTATGTCTATTGGAATAACGATTGGATATCCTGTTGCTTATGTTCATACACAAAATGGTTTAGCTGAATCATTTATTAAACGCCTCCAGTTAATAGCTAGACCATTGATTATGAGAACTAAGCTTCCTACATCTATTTGGGGGCATGCTATTTTGCATGCAACAACACTTATACTTATCAGGCCAACCAGTTATCATATATTCTCCCCTTTACAATTGACTTTTGGTCAAGAACCTAATATATCTCATTTGAGAATATTTGGATGTGCGGTATATGTGCTAATTAACCCACTACAACGCACTAAAATGGGACCCCAAAGGAAATTGGGAATATATGTTGGATATGATTCTCCTTCAATTATAAGATATTTGGAACCAATGACAGGAGATGTTTTTACGACGCGATTTGCTGACTGTCACTTTAATGAACAATTTTTCCAAAGCTAGGGGGAGAAAATAAAGAGTTTCCCAAAGAAGTCACTTGGCATGCATCATTATCGCAATTTGATCCTCGTACAAATCAATGTGAACTTGAAGTTCAAAGAATAATACATTTGCAAAATATTACAAATCAATTGCCTGATGCATTCACTGACTTGAAGAGAGTGACTAAGTCACATATACCAGCTATTAATGCTCCAGCTCATATTGATGTACCAATTGGACAATCAATTAATGAGATTACAACTCGTCTGAAGCGTGGTAGACCAATCGGTTCTAAAGATAAAAATCCTCAAAAAAGGAAAGGAGCAACTAATCAAGATGTTCATTTTGAAGCGCCTAAGTCTCCTATAGAGACAACTGACATAACTTTTGATAAAACTCCAAAAGAGGTCCAGATACTTGAAAATAATGAAGAAATCTCAATAAATTATGTCAAGACAGGGAAGAAATTGAATCGATCAAGATTAGTTATCGACAATAAATTTGCATACAATGTAGCGCTTGAAATTATTTATGAAAATGATGATCAAGAACCTAAATCTATTGAACAATGTCGTAGTATGTATGATTGGCCAAAATGGAAAGATGCAATTCAAGAGGAATTAAACTCACTTGCAAAACGTGAGGTTTTGGGACCTGTAGTCCAAACACCAAAAGGTGTAACCCCTGTAGGGTACAAATGGATTTTTGTACGAAAGCGAAATGAGAAAAATGAAATCATAAGATATAAAGCTCGTTTAGTGGCACAAGGTTTTTCTCAAAAACCTGGTATTGATTATGAAGAAACATATTCCCCTGTAGTGGATGCAATTACATTTCGATATCTTCTTTGTATGACAACACAAGAAAAGCTTGAAATGCGTTTGATGGATGTAGTAGCAGCTTATTTGTATGGAAAACTTGATAATGATATTTATATGAAAATCCCTGAAGGGCTCACAATGCCAGAAGCATCAAGTTCAAATTTTAAAAATATTTATTCCATTAAATTACAAAGATCTTTGTATGGATTGAAGCAATATGGACGTATGTGGTATAAACGTCTAAGTGATTATTTGATGCAACATAAATATCAAAATGATCTAATATGTCCATGTGTTTTTATAAAAAAGGATGGACTAAAATTTATCATTGTTTCTGTATATGTTGATGATTTAAATATCATTGGAAGTCCTGAAAAAGTTATACATACAGTTGATATCTTGAAAAGAGAATTTGAGATGAAAGATCTAGGAAAAACAAAATTTTGTATTGGATTACAAATTGAACATTTTGCTGATGGAATTTTTATCCATCAATCAGCTTATACACTAAAGGTTCTAAACGATTTTATATGGATAAAGCTCATCCATTAAGTTCCCCAATGGTTGTTCGATCACTTGATGTGAACAAAGTGTTAGGATCTTCGGATGCGGCTAGAGAGGGGGGGGGGTGTGAATAGCCGACCCCAAATTCTCGTTTCTTCCTACAAATTGAGTTAGCGCAACGGAAATAAAAGATAGAAACGAAACGAAGAATATCAAACCTCAAATGCGACGATATAACGAGGTTCGGAGATGATACTCCTACTCCTCGGCGTGTCCGTAAGGTGGATGAATCCTATCAATCCGTCGGTGGATGAGACCCCGGAAAACCGGCTAATAAAAACTCCTTCTGGGTGGAGAAACCTCGCCACAATCTCTCTTTCAACAGCAAGATCGGAGTACAAAGATATAGCAAGAAGTCAAGAACAATATGAATGTAGAAACACTAGTTTGCTTGCCTTCTCGTCGATTGTTGATGAAGCAACAACTTCACGGATGCCAACCACAGCAGCAACTGTTGTTGGAGACCCAGCCGAGGGAAGCTCACACGAAGCTTCAGCAGTAGAGAGCTCAACAAAGCTCAGATCGCAAGGAGGAAGAAGAAGAAGCAGCTAAAAGCTCTGTAGAGGCCCTCCACCTCGTTATATAACTTCAACCTGCGAAGAAGAAAATATAAATCTAGCCGTTGTGTCTCAACGACTAGGTCTGGACCAATCAGGAAGCGAGACAACAGGGGATCAATAGGGGGATCGGTCTGTGGACCGATCCACCTATGGCCTGATCGGTCCACAGACCGATCAGGAATCGACAACCCCTCACTGTGAAGAGTTGGGATCGGTCTGGGGACCGATCAAACTAGGCCTGATCGATCCAGGACATCCCTGATCGGTCTGTGGACCGATCAGGCTCTAGTTTGATCGGTCCCCAGACCGATCCCAACTCTTCACAGTGAGGGGTTGTCGATTCCTGATCGGTGCGTGGACCGATCGCCATATAGTGGATCGGTCCGACCGATCCCCTATGATCCCCTGTCTCGCTTCTGCGATCGGTCGCGGGCATCGTCGATAACCCTGACTTGTGTAGTTACCGATCGGTCACGAGCCGATCGATAACTAAGTATCCTGGATCGGTCGAGGACCGATCCGCATAACAATATCATTGGATCGGTCAGCACCGATCCAATGCCTGTTGGTTTTGAGCTTCCCAACCTAAACCCTAACGTCTTCTGGTCTAGAGAATGAGCTCGAGCCCTCTTTGACCTAGTCCGAGAACGAGCTACCGAGCCCCGACTTCACGTCCGGTCCAGAGAACCTACAGAGCTCTCTCGATCTAGTCCGGAGAACGAGCTACCGAGCCCTCTCCGACTTCGTTCGGTCCGAGCGAGCTACCGAGCCCTCTCGACCTAATCCGGAGAATGAGCTACGAACCCTCTCGACTCCATCCGGTCCGAGAGCAGCTACCGAGCCCTCTCGGCCTAGTCCAGGAGAGCGAGCTACACGAGCCCTCTCAGACTCCATCCATCGAGAACGAGCTACAGGCCCTCTGATCTAGTCCGGAGAACGAGCTACCAAGCCCTCTCCGACTCCATCCAGTCCAGAGAACGAGCTACCGAGCCCTCTCTGACCTCCCATGCCAAGCTTCCATACTTGGACTTTTCCCGTGCCAAGCTCCCTACTTGGACTTTTCCGTGCTAAGTCTCCATACTTGGACTTTTCCCGTGCCAAGCTCCCTGCTTGGACTTTTCCGTGCCAAGTCTCCATACTTGGACTTTTCCCGTGCCAAGCTCCTTGCTTGGACTTTTCCGTGCCAAGTCTCCATACTTGGACTTTTCCGTGCCAAGTCTCCATACTTGGACTTTTCCCGAATCAGGTCAACTCAAGTCGGGTCAATCAGGTCAACCTTGACCAAAGGTTGCACCCACAATCCCCCAAGTTCCTATTCTTGTCAAACATCAAAGTGTAACTTCTCCATTCTTGTCAAACATCAAAATATACCTCGAGTCAGGTCAACTCGAGTCGGGTCACCCAGGTCAACCTTGACATAAGGTTACACCAACACAAAGATCATTTTCAACCTAGTGAAAATGGTGAAGAACTGCTTGGTCTTGAAGTACCATATTTAAGTGCAATTGGTGCATTAATGTATCTTGCTAATAATACAATACCAGATATAGCATTTGCTGTAAATTTATTAGCAAGATATAGTTCTTCTCCAACACGTAGACATTGGAATGGAATTAAACATATATTTAGGTATCTTCAAGGTATCATCGATTTGAGCTTATTTTATTCTAATATGTCTACTTCAGAGTTAATTGGTTATGCAAATGCAGGATATTTATCTGATCCACATAAATGTCGATCTCAGACTGGTTATTTATTTATATATGGTGGAACAACTATATCTTGGAGATCTATCAAATAAACCATAGCCGCTACATCATCGAATTATTCTGAAATACTTGCAATACATGAAGCCAGTCGGGAATGTGTTTGGTTGAGATTAATGATTCAACATATCAAGGAAAAATGTGGTTTAGCTACTAATAAGGAAATTCCAACAATATTATATGAAGACAATGCGACATGTATAGCTCAATTAAAGGAAGGGTAACATCAAAGGGAATAGAATAAAACATATTTCATCAAAGCTCTTCTTCACTTATGATCTACAAAAGAATGGTGATATTAAAGTTCAACAGATTCGCTCTAGCAATAATTTGACAGATTTATTTATTAAAGCATTACCTACAACAATATTTAAGAAATTAGTACATGGTATTGGAATGCGGCGGTACAGAGATCTCAAATGATATTTCAAATAAGAGAGTAAATTTTCACTATACCATATTATATTGTCTGGTAAATTTATAGTGATACAGTTACAGAATGACGTACCCTTTTTCCTTACTAGGTTTTTTTTCCCATTGGGTTTTTCCTAGTAAGATTTTAATGAGGCGGATTCCTTAATTATGGACATCCAAGGGAGAGTGTTGTAAAATAAATTATGTGGATGTCTATAACCCCCAATGATTTCATAAACTCCCTCATCTACAAATCCTATCATCTTTTAAACTCCTAAGTTATATAAATTCATGAGGAGTTTCAATATGATTATGTACCTATAAATACATATATATATATTCATTTTAATGAGTAAGAAAGAAAGAGGAAAAAGAGAAAAGGTTAATAATATTTCTTTTTCATATACAATTACTTATATAATTTTATAACAATATTATTATTATTCAATAATATACTCGATTTTTTAAAATCAAATCTATATTTATAGCAATTTTACTCTTTAACTATATTAAAAATATGCCTCCATTTCTAACTAACTCTCACACGATTAATTTGATAAAATTCAAAATTTTATTAGTAATTTATAAAGATCAATCAAATATCTAAAGTTCAAATATCAATTATAATGTATTTTTAATTTTTTTTATTAATCAATCAGAAATATAAAATTCTAGGTTAAGTTGTGATTATTAAAAATTGTTTTCATTAATCAATCAAGAGTTCAAGATTAACTGTAAAATACTATTAAGAATCTTTTTTATCCTTATTTAATTATGTATTATATTACACATATATACACATGAATTATTAGAGGATTGCAAGTATTGCATAAGTTGGATTGAATAGTCAATCTAATCTTTTTAAATAACGGATAAGGATGAAATGAGCATCCTTCTGATTATTTTTTTTATTAAATCGTTAGGATTGAATTAAAGCGTTATAACTTATAATGATTTAAAAATATAAACTCTTGATTTTTAAAATAATTAATAATTCTGGATGTAAAACATATCGTCTTTAAACTTAAAAAAACAAGAAAAAAACTCAAAAAAGGACCATTCAAAAACAATGGAGCCCACTTTCATATTTTATCTTATTCCATATAAAATAACATAATTAGCTATGATTTCATAAATACTATAATTAAATTATTAGATCATTATGGAAATAAAAATAATTTTAAAACCGTTTTAGAATATTTCGGGAAAAAAAAACTCGGTCAATTTCAAAACCTGCGCCGTGCCCTATAAAAACGCCTCCGCCATAGTTTGGCATCTTCTACTTCCGCCACCGGCCACCCTGTTTCTCTTCATCTGCGTGTGCGCGCTCGCCTCCTGCTTCGATCCCTCCACCGCCGCTACGGGCTGGATTCTTTTATGATAGGTACGCATGAGAATCTTCTTCTTTTCTTGCCGGTTAAAGCGCGAGGAACGCGATCTAGGGTTTAGATCCCGAAGATGTGGTATAGATCTTGCTAATTGGTTTTTCGCAGGCTGCTGATCGCGATTTCTATGGCCTCGACGAATCTGTATCTCAAGGAATCGAGAACATCCTACTTCCTCGTGATCTGCTTCGTTTTTGTCTTCATCTGATCCCCGAGTTATTGATCGCGATCCCGTTACTTTCAGCCTCTCAGGTACCGATTTGTGCTAGGGTTTATGGCGTCGTCGGATTTAGGGTTTTCCGGAGATTTAGGAGCGATTTTTTCGTGTTTCAGTGCAACTTTTTGTTCGAGGATGCCGTTGGTTCGAGCTGATCCGGCGGACAAGGATGCAGAGCCGTTCGTGGAGACAGATCCCACTGGGCGATTCGGGCGATACGACAACTTGCTTGGCTCAGGCTCCGTGAAGCGGGTGTACCGTGGCTTCGATCAAGAGGAGGGAATCGAAGTGGCTTGGAACCAGGTGTTTCTGAGGAGATTCGCGGCGGATCCGCCGATGATGGATCGGCTTTTCGCCGAGGCGCGGCTCCTGCGATCGCTGCGGCACGAGAACATCATCACTTTGTACAAAGCGTGGACGGACGAGGAGGGCAACACGCTCAATTTCATCACCGAGTTCTGCACCTCCGGCAACCTCCGCGATTATAGGAAGCTACACCGCCATGTCTCCATCAAAGCCCTCAAGAAGTGGTCGCGCCAGATACTGAAAGGCCTCGAGTACCTCCACAACCACGAACCGTGCATTATCCACCGAGACCTCAACTGCTCCAACGTGTTCATCAATGGCAACACTGGCCAGGCTCGATCCTCTGCCCCAAATCACCCTTTTACAAATTTCATATGTTCCGACTGATTTCAAATTGTCCAATTCGTAACAATTAGAAAAATAAAAAAAAAAACTTTATTTGTTGAAATCTTTTCTACAATAACGCTTGTCTCCGTTCGCTCACAGGTGAAGATAGGTGATCTCGGCCTCGCGGCGATCGTTGGGAAGAGCCACACGGCGCACTCGATCCTGGGCACGCCGGAGTTCATGGCGCCGGAGCTGTACGAGGAGGACTACACCGAGCTGGTGGACATCTACTCCTTCGGGATGTGTGTTCTGGAGATGGTGACGCGCGAGATCCCCTACAGCGAGTGCGACAGCGTCGCCAAAATCTTCCGGAAGGTGATGGCCGGCGTGCGTCCACAATCCCTGAACAAGGTCAAAGATTCCGAAGTTAAGGCCTTCATCGACCGGTGCCTTGCTAAACCTCCGGCTCGCCCTTCTGCCTCTGAGCTCCTTGTCGACCCGTTCTTCCTCGGCCTCGACAATGACAATGGCGACTGTGACGCTGCTGCCATGCTTCAACCACCTGTTCCTCAGCCTCGGCCGCGCTCGTCGGCCGTCGCCGCCAATCCCGCTCGCCTGCAGATTGCGTGACTGTGGGATAACAAAAGGAAAACACGGTGAAGTGCCCGTATGGTGTGACTTGCTTCTCCTCCATTGAATTGTAATTTGTCTTTTTTGAGTTTGTTTTTGATTTGTTGCAAGTGTTGAAAACTATTAAAGGTTAAAAGCGAGAAGGACGTGTATATATATATATATATATAAAATTTAAATCTGGTGCATTAAAATGGTTAGTGTTACCATTACAGCCACTATAGTTATATAATAATTATGATTTTATAATGGTTAGAATATGAAAAAAAAATGGTAATTTATCAAAAGACGTGGGTAGAATTAAGTATTTATCAAAACATATACTCTAATTTTATTTATACCAAATGATGTATAACAAAAAATGATGATACAATGTTGTACCTCTCTTTCTTTTTAAATTAAAATGAAATTTTATTTTCTCTCCATTATTACATGCAAAAAAATTATTATGGTAATGATGATACAACGTTGTAGCAATTAGTATGCAGTAGCTGCTACAACGATACAGAAGTTGCTATAATGGTACAGTAGCTACTATAACGGTACAAAAGTTGCTACAACGGGGCAGTAACTGCTATAATGATATAGAAGCTGCTACAACGGTGCAGAAACTGCTACAACGGTACAGTAGTTGCTCTAACGATGAAGTAGCTGCTCCAACGGTACAGTAGCTACTACAACATAGTAGCTACACAATAACACTTAGGGCTGTAAATGAACCAAGCGTTCGTGAACAAGCTTGGTGTTCGGTTTGGTAAGAGCTTGTTTATGTTCGTTCAATATACACAAGATTGATTAAACAAACAAGCTTGAATAGCTCGTTAAGCTAAACAAACAAGCTTGAACACATATGTGTTCAGCTCGTTAACGTTCGTGAACAACGTTCGTGAACAATGTTCGTGAACAACGTTCGTGAACAATGTTCGTGAATAACGTTCGTGAACAATGTTCACGAACCATATTCATTAATAAAACTCTTTTCAATATGCTAAATAAATAATAAAATAAAATAAAATAAATAAATAAATAAATTTAAATTTCCAAGCTCAATAACCAATCAAATAACTAAAAGTTTCAAACAATCAAACAAGCTTGAATTAAAAACTCGATAACATCTAAATGAACCAAGCTCAAGCCAAGCTCGAACCAAGCTCGAACCAAGCTCAAGCCAAGCTTGAATTGAGAGCTTGATAACATCTAAACAAACCAAGCTCAAGCCAAGCTTCAAACAAGCTCAAGCTCATAAAAAATAAACCAAGCCAAGCTTGAACACTCATTTCAAAAGCTTGGTTCATTTTAAGCTCGGCTCGGCTCGGCTCGGTTACCTTATCAAACAAGCTTGAACACCCCAAAGCTTGGCTCGGCTCGGCTCAGCTCGTTTACAGCCCTATTAACACTGCTACACGTTATAACAGCTACTATACTGAAGCTGCTACAACGTGTAGCAACTATTGTGTAGTAGCTGCTACAATGTTATAACAGCTACATCACCTTTAAAAATTAACAGTACCGTGATTGCTGCATGCAATCAGATGAGAGAGAAATGAGAATTTTATAGTTGTTGTATACAAATGAGAGAGAAAAGTTATTGCATGCAGATGAGAAAGAGATTAAAAAAAATGAGAGAGAAAAGTTATTGCATGCAGATGAGAAAGAGATTAAAAAAAATTGAGTTTTGGTCATGTCAGATAGCCCACGTCGAATTTCACTCATGGTCACGCACAAAGCGTCGCTTAGCATATCAAATATATATATATATATATATTTTAAATCTGGTGCATTAAAATTGTAATTGTTACGATTACAGCCACTATAGTTATATAACAATTATGATTTTATAATGGTTAGGATATGAAAAAATAATGATAATTTATCAAAAGGCATAGGTAGAATTAAGTATTTACCAAAAGATGTATTATAGTTTTGTTTATACCAAATAGTGCATAACAAAAAAATGAAGTTTCCCTTTTACCCCTCCCGCCAATCTCCTCTTGTTAATCACCATTTTCCAAGTATCCAAGCCACATTTTTAATTGAAAATCATTTTGTGGGTCGTATGCAAGTCCTCTCACCCTCTCTCTCCCTCAAACGATCATGAACCTCCTTCACTTATTATACCTTCTCGTGATGTTTGGCGGCATTACAAAGCAAGAGTTTCAAAAGAAGAGTTCATAGGACAACAACGGTTAAGAACCGCAGCGTTGAAGAACAAATTTGTAGCAAGAGGGAAATTAGTAGAAGAAGACAGTTAAAGATTTAGCGATGTATGTATAAATTTACTACTGTAAGGTTGTCATGTAAAAAAAATATTATAGTTTGGTAGCAAAGGGTGATGAAAAAAATCGTGTTTGTGGTTTCATTCGATGTCTGGGGAATAATAAATATTCAACAACACTTGCAAGGTGCTCCACTGTGATGCTAGATTTTAGCTAGACCTTGCTCATGTATGTTAGGTTGATATGGTAGGTATCAGGGCGTTGGGCTTAATATGCAATCATATCAGGTCCACTATATTTATTGATAAAAAATTTAGTTTGATACCATACGTACCTTCTCCTCGTTTAACCCTTCGTAGTGATGAGGAGTTTGCATAAATCCAATTACCCTAGGTCCATAAATATGTTTAGACCAAAACCCACTTAAGGACCTAAAGTTGTTTGATTACACCCAATGAATGTGTTGTTACTTTCTGGTGTTGTAATGAGGTAGATTGTACTATCCATTGCTTATTCAGGGCTCTAAGTGGTGGTCCAATGCTACCAGAATTTATGCTTCAATGAGGGTTTGTTATGGGATGATATCAGGTCCACATTGGGCCTAATATTATCCCATATCAGGCCTAACATGGGTCTGATATTATCCCAAATCAGGCCCAACATGAGCTTGATGTGAGATTATATCAGGTCTTGCATGATTTTTGCTTAAAACTTACATTTACACCATATATACTATTTCCTTGCTCAACCCTTTCAAGTGTTTGAAATTATGGAAAATTACAAACCCTAGGTCCATATCAATTGAATTGTGTCACAACTATTGATAAATTATGAAAATCTAATATGTACACCATATAGATAGTTACTTGATCTTTGTTAAATTAGTATGCACAACATCACTTATTATGTAGTTATAACTTTGCTAAATTAGTTTGCAATTTTTTAATAGGGGTGATCATATTACTAAAGAAATTCTCTCTGAGATATGGAATACACTTGATACAAATTCTTACATGGGACATGGAGCAAATGTAGGAGAATTATCTAGAACAAATATTCCATCGTCTTCTGAGTATAGTCGTGTGCAGAACATAAATAGAAATATAAGCAACAATTTGACATTTGATCTAAATAAAGAAGCAAATATTTCAGAAGATGAAGTTCTGAATCCTTGTACAATACTTGATGATTACTTTGAGCTTACTTGGAGTGAGGAAGAAGGGCATTATACCCAAATTGAAGAGGAATTACAATGCAATATAGATGTACAAGAATTCTAAGCTAATGATATATAGGTTACACAATATGAAATTCCCCCAGAGCAGTACAGTGACTTAGAGGAGGAGTTTCCAATAATTGATGATCCATATATTATAAATTCTCAATTACTCCAAAGGTCAATTGAAGAGGCAACAGATGAGCATAAATTTTGCGTTGGATAGATTTTTTCGTCTCGACAAGAGTTCAATAATGCACTTATGAAATATGTCATGGTTAAACATATGAGATATAACCCAATTGACACACAGAAAAATAAAGTAAAAGTCATCTGCTTCAATCAATCATGTGCATGGAGAATAGTTGTCGGGTGGATGTAGAGTTCACTATTACAAAATATGTAAAGGAACACCAATGTTGCACATCAGGGAAAGTGATGATCATCAAGCATGCTCTTCCTCCTTTGTAGCGTCTTTTGTTGAAGAGCAATTTCTTACTAATGAACAGTACAAGCCAAGTATGATTATATCAGATATAAAAGCTAGGTTTGGAGTGACCATATTATTGGATCGTGAAACGTCGATAGAGGGGGGGGGGTGAATATCGATTCGAAAAATAGTGTTAATAAGAGTTAAGCGCAGCGGAATAATAAAAAACTTAGAAAAGCTGAACACGGTGTTTTTTACTTCGTTCGGAGCCTGTGATGACTCCTACTCGAAGGCCCGTACTCCGTGAGTACTTTCGTTGGGCAATTCACTAGCAATTTGAAATAATGATTACAAAAACAATACAATGAATGCTAATGAAAATTAAAACAAATACCGACAAGAATTTAATAAGAAAAAAAAAGGAGCGTATTGTCGGAGCTTTGTTAGCGCCGCAGAAGCGCAGAGCAGTAGAAGACTTTTCTTTTTGTTGTTGTTCTGAAGCTCCCCTCTGACCCTTCTTTTATATGATGCTCGGGGTGCCCTGGATGCCTTCCGGGCGCCCTGGTGAGACGAGCTCCAAGTGGCGACGCGCGATCAGGATAATTTTTGCCTCTAGGGCGCTCGGACCACCTTTTTCCAGCGAACAACTTTCCTGCAAAACAAGGTTAGTCCGAGACAAATAGATCCTGCAAAATAAAGTGTTAGCACAGTTTATGAGTTCAGTATAAGAAGTATGACTTAGTAAAATAGAGTATGACTTAGATTCCGTCTTTTCGAGATCGGAATCTAGTCACGATCTCGACTTAGATATCCGAAATGGATTTAAGCCGGATCGACGCCTAATGTTCCCTTCCCGGGAACGCGTCCTCGCAGTCACTCCCCTCTAGTGACTTACCTTACTTACCTGCCAGACGTCCGGTCAGCCCTTCGACCCGTCTGGACTTCTCGCCAGCTATCCGGTCAGCCCGTCGACCTAGCTGGACTTCTAGCCAAGCGTCCGGTCAGCCCGTCGACGCGGACTTCTCCTGACCTATCCGGTCGACACATCGACCTAGCCGGGCCGTGCGGACATCCGGTCGGCCGTCGACTGTCACGAACTTCTCCTGCACACTCGATCAGAGTGTTAGACAACAACAGACTAACTTAACCTGATTTGTCATTCATCAAAACCTGGGTTAAATCGTTAGTGCTAACCGCACCAACAATCTCCCCCTTTTTGTTGGAACCCCAAGGTTGGTTTTGGTGTGATCAACAAGTTAAGTTAGGTTCTGTTGTTTTCTAACCTTGTGTCTAAGTGTGCAGGAGCTTAGGAGCACAGTGTCGGCGGAAGACACGGCTAGCGAGAAGGGTGGCACGCGGTGCGTCCGAGGGACGAGGCGCTGCGGAAGAGTACACCGGCTGACGAGAAGGAAGTGCGCGCGATGGTTCCGAGGTACGAAAGCCGGAGCGGAAGATTGCTCAGGGAGCAAGAGACGCAGCTAGCGCGAAGGTCGGCACGGGGTGCGATCGAGGGACGAAGTCTGCGGATGAGTACGCTGGTGGACGAGAAGGGACACGCGGTAATTCCGAGGGACGAGAAGCCGGAGGGAAGCACGCTCGAGAAGACCGGAAGATGGGTTCGGGTGAGCGCTATTCCGGATGTCAGAGATCACCCAATCAAGCGGATCCGGAGCAGAAGATCCGGAGCAGAAGATCCGGACCGAGACGGGGACTTAACGGAGAAGTGGTCCCGGACAAAAAGTCAACCGCAGTTGACTTTTTGCAGTTCGGTTCCGAATCGGGGGCGCCGGAATGCTTCCGGGCGCGGACCCGATTTTGACCAAGATCGCGATTTACGTGATTGGGGACACGAACTTTTCCCCTGAGCGCCGGAACCCTGCTTTGACCAAGGCTATAAATATAGCCTTGGTGCGAAGCTCTTCATCGGTTCGAAATTGTAAACAACACTTGTGTGCTTCCTTTATGCTTAGATTACTTTGGGATGCATTTAAACATGAGCCTCACCTGAAGGAGCTCTTAGTCGATCTTCATCCTTGGATTAACAACCTCCGCTGGTAACCAAGTCAAATTGGTGCCTCGTTTTTATGCTTTATTTTCTGCTTAATCTATTTTTATGTGTTAGCTTAATCATACGAGAAAGGGTTGTGTTTGATTTTTAGGGCTATTCAACCCCCTTCTACCCGGCCACGGTCCAACAAGTGGTATCGAGCAGGCGCTTTGAGGACCACCGAACGAAGCAACAAGATGGCGGGATCCAACATCCACGCACCAAAATTCGAAGGGGACTTCGCTAGCTGGAAAAATCGAATGGAGGTATTTCTTGAAACAGATTATGATTTATTACTAACAATGGAATTTGGCTATGAAGCACCAGAGGGCAAAGCAAGAAATCAATGGTCAAAGAAGGAGCAGGCTGACCACGTGGCAAACAAGAAGCAGAATTCCATCTGCTAAGTGTACTTCCAACACAAGAAGTCAATCGAGTCGGTACCTACAACTCGGCAAAGGAGCTTTGGGAGAAATTCCTGGAGTTACACGAAGGAACATCCGAAGCCAAACTTGCAAGACGGGATTTACTTCGTAACCAGCTTACAAACCTCCGATTTGAAGAAGGTGAAACAATTGCACATCTACACTCGAGGATTCAGGAACTCATCACTAGACTTACGAATCTCGGAGAAGAGGTAAGTAACCGAGATTCGCTAAGGTATGCCCTAAATTCCTTTCCTAGAAACTCAAAATGGGCATCACTAGTAGATGCCTTTTACATTTCAAAAGATCTAGAAAAATTTCATTAGACGAATTCTTTTCAACTTTTGAAGTGCATGAGTCAAGATGTGCAGGTCCGAAGGAGCCCAAGAATAATGTCGCTCTTAAAGCTTCGAGAGACGAACCTGAGTCAGAATCTTCTCTCGACGACGAGGAAATGGTAATGATGGTAAGACGATTTAAAAATATTTGTAAATCTAGGAAATCTAACCATCCGCAGGGAAGAAAGAAAAGAAACATCCGCTGCTACCATTGCGATGAAGAAGAGCACGTCAAGGACAATTGACCTAAACTGAAGAACAAAGGGAAGGACAAGGGTAAGAAGCCCATCCAAAAGCGCAAGGCCCTAAAAGCGGCGTGGGACGATACGTCGTCGAATCGTCGAGGAGTTCTCCGGGCTCGCGTTAATGGTGAGTCATCAAGGCGACTTCGAGTCAAGCTCTTCCGAAATGAGCATCGAAAGCATCGATGAAGGGGAGCCACGTCAGAAGAAAGCTCAGGGGGAGAAACCGACAGCGAGATCGACAAGGTAAGTGAGGTGCGATCTCTTCCTCGATAAAAGTTTAAATTCATTAAAATTTTAACAAAAGATTGCTGCAAATTAGAAAATGAAAATAAAGATTTAAAAGCAATATTAGCTACATCTTGTCCGTTAGAAATGCTAGATAAATCAAATTTAGAAAATAAAAAATTAAAATTAGAAATTCAAAATTTAAAAATTCAAGTAGAAAACTTGAAAAACTCTGCTTGCTCATCTAAAACCAATTTTAGAAGGTTCAATAATTTGAATTGGTATTATAGATATCACCAGGGACAAATTAAAAATATCTCTAGAAAATATGTCCCTAAGAAATTTTTAGTTAATCCAGTAGGTTGGAACCTTTATTGGGTTCCTAAATCTTGCTTAGTGTAAATTTTAAAATCAAAATTAGCGCTTTAAGTGAGAAAATTAAACAAAAATTTCTTTATGGGCTTTGACTAGAAAGTGGTTGTTGCTCCAATAACCAAGAAGGCCTAGTGCCTCGCCACTGCCTGGAAGCCAAATATTGAAATAAATGTTTAATTAATAAAGCATTAATACTAGAATTATTTAATGCTTTAAAAAGTTATTCAAACATGTTTCAAAATTTTGACATAAATTTTTTAAATAATTATTTTCAAAAATCATTTTTACTTAGAGTGTTTAGAAAAATTTTCAAAAATTATTTTTTCCTAAGTTAAAATTTTACTTAGAGTTTTTTCTGCTTTTATTGATTCAAAAATATTTTTCAAAATATTTAATTAAGTTTTATTGATTGCAAAATTCTTTTTCTAACTTAGAATCTTTTGACTTAGAAATTTTTTTTAAGGTATCTTTTCAAAATTTTCTAAGTCTTTAACCCTTAGATTTTTTTTTGGAACCCCATTTTTTTTGTGATCAAAGGGGGAGAAGGATAAGTATAAGTCTAGGGGGAGGTAGCCTAAAACTATTTTTTTTCTATCTTTGTGCACTAAATTGTAAATTTAGTTAGTTTATTTTTTGTCTAGTTAACCCTAGCTTAACTTGGGTTGATCACACCAAAAAGGGGGAGATTTTGGAACCCCAGGTTGGTTTTGGTGTGATCAACAAGTTAAGTTAGGTCTGTTTTCTAACCTTGTGTCTAAGTGTGCGGGAGCTTAGGAGCACGGTACTCGAGTGGAAGGCCTGACTGGGTTCCAAGAGCTAGCCTCCCCAGCTGCCTACTGTACCGGCGGACGAGAAGGAAGTGCGCGATGGTTCCGAGGCAGGCCGGAGCGGAAGATTGCTCGGGGAGCAAGAGGCGCAGCTAGCGAAAAGGTCGGCAGGGGTGCGATCGAGGGGAAGTCTACGGATGAGTACTGCTGGTGGGCGAGAAGGACACGCGGCAATTAGGGGCGAAGCCGGGAGGAAGCACGCTCGAGAAGACCGGAAGATGGGTTGGGTGAGCCCTATTATGGATGCAGAGATCACCAATCAAGCGGATCCGGGCGAGAAGATCGGGCGAAGATCCGGACCGAGGCAGGGACTTAGAAGTGGTCCGGACAAAAGTCAACCATGATTGACTTTTTGCTCCGGCGCCGGGAACCAATCCGGCGCTCGGGCTGTCCGGGCGCCGGACTCGATTTTGACCAAGATCGCGATTTACGTGATCTGAACGTTGGGGATAAACTTTATCCCAGCGCCCGGAACCCTTCCAGGCGCCCCGACCAAGGCTATAAATATAGCATTGGTGCAGAAGCTCTTCATCAGTTCAGAAATTGTAAACAACACTTGTGTGCTTCCAGTGTTTAGATTAGCTTCTGTCTTTCTGTGCTTACACTGCTATAAACGAGGCTTCTCCGCCTGAAGGAGCTCTTAGTGCGATCTTCATCCTTGGATTAACAACCTCCCCGGTTGTAACCAAGTCAAATTCGGTGCCTCGTTTTTATGCTTTATTTTCTGTTTAATCTATTTTTTATGTGT
Organism: Zingiber officinale; assembly: GCF_018446385.1. Lineage (NCBI taxonomy): Eukaryota > Viridiplantae > Streptophyta > Magnoliopsida > Zingiberales > Zingiberaceae > Zingiber > Zingiber officinale. The sequence continues at coordinate 98,627,118 of NC_055992.1, read as the reverse complement.
TAGCTTAATCGTACGAGAAAGGGTTGTGTTTGATTTTTCAGGGCTATTCAACCCCCCCTTCTACCCGGCCGCATTAATTTTTAAAATAATTTTTAAAGTTAATTTATTTTTTAAAATAATTTTTAAAGTTAATTTAATTTTTAAAATGATTTTTAAATTTAATTAAATTTTTAGAATAGTTTTTAAGGTTAAAATAATTTTTAAAGTTAATTTAATTTTTAAAATAATTTTTAAAGTTAATTTAATTTTTAAAATGATTTTTAAAGTTAATTTAAAATAATTTTTAAAGTTAATTTAATTTTTAAAATGATTTTTAGAGTTAAAATAATAATTTTTAAAGTTAATTTAATTTTTAAAATAATTTTTAAAGTTAATTTAATTTTTAAAATGATTTTTAAAGTTAATTTAATTATTTTTTAAATAAAAGTTAATTTAATTTTTAAAATAATTTTTAAAGTTAATTTAATTTTTAAAATAAAAGTTAATTTAATTTTTAAAATAAATTTTAAAGTTAATTTAATTTTTAAAATGATTTTTAAAGTTAATTTAATTTTTAAAATGATTTTTAGAGTTAAAATAATAATTTAAAAAGTTTAAAATGAATTTAAAAGAAATTTAGTTTTAATTTGAAATTTAATTTAAAATTTGAAATTCGAATTTTAATTTGAAATTCAGAATTTTAATTTTAATTCATTTGAAATTTGAAATTTGAAATTTAATTTTAATTTGAAATTTGAAATTTAACTTGAAATTTCAAAATTTAATTTTAATTCATTTGAAATTTGAAATTTAATTTGAAATCCGAAATTTAATTTTAATTTGAAATTTGAAATTCAAAATTTGATCTTTAGTCATCTCATCCGATTTAAGTTTTCAATCAGGGAATCCTATAATTTTGTGAGATGAGTTGGATTTTAATTGTGGAGTTTGGTTTAACTTGTGTTAGATTCAAGTTTAGCTTTGGTCTCTACAAATAGACATTCTTCGGATAAACTTCTAAGCTTGGTGAGTCACATGGACGTCATTAGAAGTAACCAACCTTTCGAGGTTTTTCGAATAGTCCTATCCACAGAGCTTAGTACTAAACCTTGGTCTAACTAGTTAGGATTCATTTAAGGGTAGCTTCGGTCAGTTCCACTTGGCCAAATGCATCAGATCGAAACCATATCTTTCTAGACATGTGATGCCCAAGCTTCCCTAACGTACTATCATCCAAAAACTTTACCAGTACCATGATTCAAGTTAAACTTGGTCTCTTTTTAACTAATCCTAATTACCCTGCCGGGTTAGTTTGTTTAGGTTACCTTGTCGGGTAAGTTTGTTTAGGTTACCCTGTCGGGTAAGTTAGTTTTGAAGGTACCAGCTATTCTGGAGCCTCCCCCTGAATTATTGTCTTTTAATTTAAATTTTCGTTTTAGGTTTGTGTCGATTTCTTTTATAGTTATAATTAACTTGGCGATAATTTATATTTTGTTGAGTTTTAATATGTTTAAATTTTGATTTCTTTGATTTGTGTTTTGGTTTTTGATTTAGTTTATTCGAGTTTACATAATATATTTTTTCTTTAGGTATGTAATATTGATTAATTCCTACTTGCGTGGTCAAACACGCTTTCGGAACCCAAGCTTGATTAGTTGATTTGTATTGGGTTATTAATGATTTAAAGGTTTTATTTGAGTTCGACTTGTGTCCAAGTCCGGTTTTATTATAACATGTTTTTTGATTGTTCAGGATTAAGTCTAGATTTTTTGATCTTGTAGTGAATTTTTCTAGTATTTCTTTTAAGTTATTAATTTCTGATTTTAATGATGAATTCTCTTCAAGTATTAGATCTTGAGTTGGATTTGAATTTCTTATTTGTTCCTTGAGGTCTTGATTTTCCTCAAGGAGTGATTTGTTTTCATTTTCTATTTTAATTAACTTACTATTTAAGCAGGAAATAATTTTAAAAAACTTTTTGTTTAAATTAAAATGTACCTCATCTGGGCCTTCGGAAACGAGTACGGACTCGTGGCTTGATTCGGGTTCGGATCCGTCTTCATCTCTCGACTCGTCTTCCGTTTCAGCTTCGCGGGCCATCAGCGCGAGGTGGCTCTGGTGCTTCTGCTCTTCTACCTCCGATTCGTCCGAGGAGGAGTCGTCCCACGTTGCTTTGAGAGCCTTCTTTTTGGTTGGCTTCTGTTTGTCGAATTTTAGTCTTGGGCATTCATTCTTGTAGTGCCCCTTTTTATTGCATCCGAAGCATGTCACGTTCTTTTGTTCCGCGGGAGAACTGATCTTTTGAAGGTCCTTCTTGCTGAAGCTCCTTTTTCTCTCGGTGAACATTTTTCTTACCAGGTTCACCAGGTGTTCTTCGTCTTCGGAATTTTGATCGAAATCTTCTTCAGATTCAGGCTTGCTCTTCTTTTCTTTGGATGAACCTGCAAATAAAGCAATACCTTTCTCGGCTCCAGTATTAGTTTGTTCATGTAATTCTAACTCACAGAAAAGCTCGTCTAATTTTAACTTAGATAGGTTTTTCGAAATTTTGTAGGCATCTACGATTGATGCCCACAAGCTATTACGAGGAAAGACATTTAGTGCGTACCTTATTAAATCTCTGTTTTCCATCTGGTGGCCTATCGCGTGGAGTCCGTTGAGGACGTCCTTGATTCTCGCATGCAGTTGACTTGCTGTTTCCCCTTTCTGCATTTTTATATTAAACATTTTATTTAAAAGTAGGTCTCTTTTTGTTACCTTTGCATCGCTCGTTCCTTCGTGTAGCTCGATCAGTTTGTCCCACAATTCTTTAGCGTTCTGATGCGGTCCGACCCGATTCAGCTCTTCTCGTGTTAGGCCGCAGTGTAGCGTGTTGATTGCCTTGTTTTCTGTTGATGCCTTTTTCCTCATGTCCGGAGTCCACTGTTCCGGGTCTAGTGGATTTCCGGAGTTGTCGACAGGAGTTCGGTACGCCTTTTTGACGCTGAACCATTGATCGTAGTCTGTCTTTAGGTATACCTCCATTCTTTTCTTCCAGTACGAGAAGTCATCCCCGTTGAATAGGGGAGGACGTACTGTGCTGAAGCCTTCTAGTTGGGACATCCTGCACACAAGTAAACGACGAAAAAGAATATCCCAAGACTTGGTCTTGGATTAGCAGTGTGGAAAAAAATAATATGAGTATCTAAATTAGTGTTGCACCAATATCGGTTTAATTGTAACGAAGATAAATTCCCAAATTAATAGTAATAATATCAGATTAGAATTAAGCGTAAAAAATATATTTTCACCCCCTGTTTGATTGGTGGTTGCACCAAATCAGAGCGGTACCTGCTCTGATACCACTTGTTGGATGGTGAAACGTCAATAGAGGGCGGGGGTGAATATCGATTCGAAAAACAGTGTTAATAAGAGTTAAGCGCAGCGGAATAATAAAAAACTTAGAAAAGCTGAACACGGTATTTTTTACTTCGTTCGGAGTCTGTGACGACTCCTACTCGAAGGCCCGTACTCCGTGAGTACTTTCGTTGGACAATTCACTAGCACAAGGCCGATCCTACTAATTTTTTGGTCTGAGTCTAACTTAGAAAACAGGGCCCCTATATTAATCATGCTACTTTATAGTGAATTTTTTTTGAATTAAATCAACAAATTTAAAGACAATATATAATACAATACAATACAATATTATGTACAATGGTCTAAATATTTCAATTATAACTAAATAGTAATGACAAACATATTGAAAATGGTCAGTTAAAGACAACTCGCCTTACAGTTTTGGCAGCAAAAATATTAATCAAGTCTGTATAATCAAGTTGCTCAATAATTTCTTTTTCAATTGATAACATAGCTAGCGTATTCAATCTTTCTTGTGACATGGTCGATCGAAGAAAAGTTTTGATAAGCTTCAACTTTGAGAAACTTCTTTCTGCACTTGCTACTGTAACTGGTATTGTCAGCAAGATTTTGTAAGCAACATGAGCATTTGGAAAACAACCATCCATCTTTTTCAAATAATCTAGTACATCAATAGCTGATTTTGATTCCTCTGGTAAAGAGCACTTTAAAAATGTTAACTCTGAAAATAAATCATCTCCATTAACGTCAGAACAACCATTATGTGCAAGAGAACTTTCAAGATTCTTGCAAGACCTCAACAAGTTTTCATCATCAGAACGTTGTAACCTCTCCACATTGAATAGAAAATCAAATATTTCCTGATATTTTTTAAATTGTGCAAATCGAGACTCGATAGATGAATGAGCTTGATTAACTATAAAGAGAAAGTAGTTAACTCTAAAGGACTCCTCTGCTGACAATGCTATTTCTGTACTACTACTTTCATCAAATTGTTTTTTTCTACGAACAACTCGCTTTTCTCAAAATACTGCTTCAATGCCCATTTCACTTGCCATTTCTTTAGCTTCAACCATTGCCTTATCAAAACCAGTTTCTCTATATTCTTCAAGAAATATAATAATTCCTTGTAAGAGTTTGATAGCAGCATCAATATCCATATTTTCGGATTGAAGAAATTTACTCACAGTGTTAATTGCGAATAACAACTTATACCAAATTATAACACCAAGTAAGAATTCAAACTTCTCAAGTTCATATAATGCCAAGGACTCTGCTTCACTTTTTGTTTTGGGATCTTCAGTATCATTTGTTAAGTCAAGTAAAACATCTCTAATTTGTGCAGTTTGTTCTTTAATAGGTTTCACTCTCTCAACATGACTTTCCCAGCGTGTTTGTGACAATGGCTTAACTGTCAAACCCTTTACATGATCTTTAAAGATTCTCCATCTCTTCGTAGAAGAGGAGAATAATGTATAAATGTGTTGTATTACTCCAAAAAATGACATAGCTTGAGGACAACAGTTCACCATATCACATAATGCCAAATTAAAGCTATGACAACCACAAGGAGTATAAAAGGCTCTGGGATTTATTTCAAGCAATCTTCTTTATAGACCTTTGTGTTTCCCTTTCATGTTAGAACTGTTGTCATATCCTTGACCTCGTATATCATCAATATCAAGCTCAAGATGGATTAAAGCATCCTTAAGATGCATAAAAAGTCCAAGCCCAGAAGTATCATCCACCTCTAAAAATTCTATCCAGTATTCTTTCACTTTTGTTGAATTTTCTGACTCATCCAAACACCGTAAGACAAGAGACATTTGCTCCTTATGACTAATATCTGGAGTACAATCTAAGATGACTGAAAAGTATTTTGTCTTTTTGACTTTTGCGAGTAATTTCTTTCTTACCTCACCTGCCAACATTTCTATCAATTCATTTTGAATTCTGCTACCAAGATATATAGTATAAGTTTCATGGTCTTTAATACGCCGAAGGTGCTCATTCATTATTGGATCAAACTCAGCAATCATTTCAACCATTTGTAGAAAGAGACCATTGTTTTCAACATAAAGCTTCTCACAACTTCCTCTAAAGGCCAAGTTATTTTTTGCTAGTCTTTGCACAATAGCAATTATCCTATGTAACACATGTTTCCAGTGTTCTTTTTCTTTGTTCAATTGTAGCTGTGCTCTTGCATCAATTGTCTGATTCTTTTGCAACCTTCTTTCTAATTCAAGCCAATCAGTCATACACTCCATATGCTCCTTACTCGCTTCATGGGATGTAAGACAACGACTCAAATTATGTCAGTCGTTGTATCCTTCATTAGCTAACTGAGTACCAATCTTGTGCTTTTGCTTTTTAAACAGTTTACAACAAAAACAAAAAATTTTGTCCAAAGAAATTGAATATAATAGCCATCTTCTATCATTTTCCTCCCCGTTTGACAAATTCTTTTATAATGCAATACATTAAAATGTCTGTTGGTACTATCTTTTGGAAACAACGTACAAGCATCTCTCTTTGGACCTCTCTCCACCAAAAAGTCTCTAATTTTTTGATCAATATTATCCCACTTTCCTGGATCATCAGAACAAGTCTCTTGACTTAAAGTTTCATGTTGAACTTGCTCATCATCTTTCTCAAAAAAAATTAGATTCATCTACAATGAGAGGTTCAAGAACCTCTTCGTTATTATTGTTAACCATTTCATCCATATAGATAGGTTCAAGCACTTTATCATCATCATTTAATCCCATATCCTCTTCGTTATTCAGAAAATTTTCAGCCACATTTTTACTCTCTACAAGATTGGGAGTAAAGTACTTATTGATATCTCCAGCTTGACTTTGGATTAATGATTCTATTCTCTGCTTTCTTTTCTTCTTTTGATATCCAGACATGTACTTGGGAGGCATGGTATATGAATTTGCTTAACAAACAAAGAAAATATAATTTCAAGTTAGAGATAAATGCTCAAGTTTAGTTAAGTTAAGACATATATATTCATATTGATATAAATACACAAATTTCCTATAACACAACAAATTAAAATTCACATATTTTACACAATACTAAGTTGGTGGTTATCCAATTCCAAAATCTAAAAATTTATTTCAGAATATTAATTCACTACAAAATTTCTCAATTCTAAAACCTAGAAATTAATTTCAACATCATAATTTAAGCAAGAGGTACAAAGAAAGATTTCATATATTATATATACTAACCTATAGAGTGTAGACAGTAGGTTTTACAATTTTGATAGAGTTCTCTACACTAATTCTGAATTTATGATGAAAAGCTTAAACACTCCAAAGTAGAAAATTAAATAAAAAGCAATTCACGGAAAATCGAACGCAAAAGAATTGTCTTCACTTGACAAGGATTCATACAAACCAACCATCAAATTAATGAAAAATCAATAAGAAATAGATAAATATTTACTATTTTTCTTCAAAGACCAATAATCAATCCTTCAAGTTAAAAGGAAAATTAAACTACATTAAAAAAAAAACCCAACCTGGTAACCTAAGTACCTAATAACCTAATCCAACATGAAAATCGTCATCACTTAAAGCTAGGCAACTAGCATATATTTGCGTCGTTCTAAAAACCAATCTTGTTGAAATTTCAACCATATAGATCTTTGGTATGCAGTATGCTAGGGCACACGAAACAAAAATTTTATACACTTGACAATCTAATAAATAAATCATCAAAATAATTTTTTGCACATTAATTAACATGGAGAGATAGAGGAACACTCACCGTTGTGTAGCAGTTAAAAATTCTCAAAATTGGAAGTACAAATGGCAAAGAGAGAATTTACGAGTTTTTTTTGCAGAACTAAAGGGTTTCGCCGTTTCGGCAGAGGAGAAGTCACGATGTTTTAAAAATAAAACATATAGGTAAATAAGTTAAGTGGATTGTAGAATATGAACCTATTAAGCTATTAATTCTCATTAATATAAAGTCTAAAAAAAAATGGACCCTAAAAAATATGAGGCCTGAGTCCATTGACTCCGCCGCTTCATGCAAGGAGCGGCCCTGCACTAGCAATTCGAAATAATGATTACAAAAACAGTACAATGAATGCTAATGAAAATTAAAACAAATACCGACAAGAATTTAATAAGAAAAAGAAAGGAGCGTATTGTCGAAGCTTTGTTAGCGTCGCGTGGAAGACTTTTCTTTTCGTTGTTGTTCTGAACCGACCCTTCTTTTATATGATGCTCGGGCGCCTGGATGGGCGCCACAGTGAGACGTGGCAAGTCCAACCAGCGAGCTCCAAGTGGCGGCGATCGGGATAATTTTGCCTCTAGGCGCGGGTGCCTCCCGGAGGCGCTCGGATCCTCCGCCCGGACCACCTTTCTAGCGAACAACTTTCTGCAAAACAAGGTTAGTCCGAGACAAATAGATCCTGCAAAATAAAGTGTTAGCAGTTTATGAGTTCGATATAAAGTATGACTTAGCAAAGCAGTATGACTTATATTAGTCTTTCGGGGCGGAATCTAGTCACGATCTCGACTTAGATATTGAAATGGATCTAAGCGGATCGACGCCTAATGTTCCTCACCAAGTCACTCCCCTCCGATGACTTACCTTGACTTACCGGTCAGCCCTTCGACCCGTCTGGACTTCTCGCCAACTATCCGGTTAGCCCGTCAACCTAGTTGGACTTCTCGCCAAGCGTCCAGTCAGCCCGTCGACCCGCTTGGACTTCTCGCCAGCTATCTGGTCAGCCCGTCGACCTAGCTGGGCTTCGTTCCAGACATCCGGTCAGCCTGTCGACCTGTCTGTACTTCTCCTGCACACTCGATCAGAGTGTTAGACAACAACAGACTAACTTAACCTGATTTTTCATTCATTAAAACCTGGGTTAAATCGTTAGTGCTAATCGCACCAACACATATCATACAGAAAAGCATACATAGCTCGAGAGAAAGCGATGAAGAAAGTCATTGGAGATTATGACCAAGCATATAAAGATATTCCACTATATCTACGTGAGTTAAGAGTTAGGGATCCTAAAACCTATGTGGCACTACACAAGAATGGGGATAATTAATTCCAACGCTATTTTTGAGGTTTTGGAGCTTGCCGGAGAGTATTCAGGTCTTATCTTCACAAAACAATCAAAATTGATACCACATATCTAAGAGGGAAGTATTCGGGTGTGTTGTTGTTGACTACAATAATTGATGCTAATGACAATGTCCTCCCAGTAGCCTTTGGAATCGCTAAAATTGAATGTAGGTCTGCTTGGGAGTGGTTTTTGGATTATACAAAGAAATTCTTTGCTGTTGATGGACAGTTAATGAGCATAGTATTAGATAGATATCGCGACATTATATCAGCAGATAGAAAAGTCTACCCAACCACCCATCATGCTTTCTGTTACCACCATATGTCTTGTAATATGGTAACAAATACTGGCAGCAGATCAACTTTAGGCTTGTTTTGGGCAGCAACATGTGCAAACCCAACACTCTAATATGATCTCATAATGTAATTCATACTTGTAAAACATCCAGATACTCATAAGTGGCTTCAAAACATTGACCCTAAAAGATGGGCTAATGTACACTTTAGTGGGAGAAGATACACAATGCTAACCACCAATTGTGTAGAGAGTTTAAATGCTTTGTTCAAGCATACACGTGAACTTCTCATAAGCAGGTTAATTGATAATACCAGAAGAAAGGTAGCTCAATAGTTTTTTAACCGTAGGGAGGAAGCCTCTAAATAGTATGTTGCTTTGACATCTCATGCTACCAAAGAAATGGATTCAAGGAGAGAGAAAGGTAGATGATATAAAGTCCAACCCTACTCTCAATCTGAAATGGAAGTAGAGACATGGGTGTTTCATTCATTGTTGATTTGGAAAGAAATTATTGTAACTGCGAGGTGTTTCAAATTTCAGGGTTACCTTGCTCACATGCTATTGTTGTCATCATTCACCGGAACATAGATACACTCCCATATTGTTAGCATTTTTTCATTCACAGAATTGGAAATGCAACATGCATGAATCATATTTACCTATGTTGAAGTAAGGAATTTTGGCCTAGGGGGCGTAAACAACATTATAGTTTTATGTCCCCGTAGCCTTGTGTAGCTAGGTAGGCGAAAGAAGCAAGGATCGAGTCAAAACATAATTAAAATGTAAAAATCAAATGCAACCAGTGCAAACAACTGGGCCATAATCGAAGGACTTATAGAATGCTGTCAACCCCTGGTTCTTGACTTACCTGTATATGTATACATGAATATTATGCTTGATTTAAATATTTTGTAAGCAGGAGGAGTGGATCCTTATATTTTGTATGCAGTGCATCTATAGTGTTGTAAATAAAACAGTTGCGCAAAAAAAGTTACTGCTATATCATTGTTTGAAGTATTCATTTTTTAATACAGTGATATCTATGATATGAGAAGTGCAAACCAATATCAGGAAGGCATAAGTAATACTTCACACCATATGTCAATTTTGTAAAATAAAAATTCGCTAACAATTGTGAATATTTAGAAATATAATAGGCTCAGGCCAACTGTGCATTTAAAATCAATAGGTTAAGGTTGGAAATTTTAAAGTCTTAAAAATTTGTTTTCAACTCTAACCAAGTTATGACCTAAATAAAATAAGTGTTATTGTGCTTGAAAAATATAATAGGACAGTGGTTGTTGCTAATAGAATACAATTTAGGTGCACATGTTTTATGCCAACTGACACATAACACGAGCTTCATTTGTAAAGGTTAAAACTAAGTTTCGACACCATATATAGATTCTGCAAACTCAAACCTTGATAGGGTAAGTGATTTTAGAAAAATTCAAGTTTTGTAGGGCCATAAGTGGATTTTGACTAAAATCCACTAATGGACCTACACATCTCTAATCGAGGCCATTTCAAGTCTTATGAGTTTATAGTATTCCAAAGACTCCAATGGTGTTATCCATTACTAATTTAAAGATCCTTAGAGGTGATCAAACATTACGAAACATCTCAGTCATATTATGGGTCTGATAAGCTAACATATCAGGCCTACGTTGGGCCTAATATGCTAGAGTATCAGGCCCACGTTGGGCATGATATGCCTTGACCGTTTTGTTCAGCCGATCACTTCTAAATTCTTGCTCCACAAATCTAAAACTTGACACTATCTCTCCCTTCTATAAACTATAAACTCACTACGGATTACGAAAAAAGTATAGAAATTCCAGTATGCTAGGTCCAACAGTGGGTTTTAAGGCTATGATGTGTGATTGAAAATTGCTAATAGTAGTGCAATATCGCTTTAACCTCTAACTAAGTTGTCACTAAAAAATAAAATAGCAGTACTTGGTGTTGTTGTAAATTTAATGATGTTTATTTAAAGAAATCTAATAGGTGCACATGTTCCATGCCAATTGGCACGAAGCAAGAGCTTCATTTTTATTGGCTAAAACTAAGTTTTGACACTATATATAGATTCTACAAACTCAAATCTTGATAGGGAAGGTGATTTTAGAGAAATCCAAGTACCGTAGGGTCGTTAGTGGATTTTAATCAAAATCCACTGATGAACCTACACATCTCTGATTGCACCCATTTCAAGTCTTGTGAGTTTCTAGTATTCTAAGGACTCCAACGGTGCTATCCATTACTAATTTAAAGATCCCTAGAGGTGATCGAACATTACAAAATATCTCAGCCTTATCATGGGCCTAATATGCTAACATATCAGGCCCACGTTGGGCCTGATATGCTAACATATTAGGCCCGGTGTTAGGCCTGATAGGTTGGGACCTTAGCCACTTTGTTTAGCTAATCACTTCCAAATTCTTGCTCCACAAATATAAATTAAAACATGACACCATCTCTCCCTTTTATAAACTATAAACTCACTATGGATTGCGAAAAAATATAGAAATTCTAGTAGGTCAGGTCCAACAGTGGGTTTTAAAGCTACGACGTGTGATTGGAAATTGCCAATAGTAGTGCAATATCGCTTTAACCTCTAACTAAGTTGTCACTAAAAAATAAAATGGTAGTGCTTGATGTTGTTGTAAATTTAATGATGTTCATTTAAAGAAATCCAATAGGTGGACATGTTTCGTGCCAACTGGTACGAAGCAAGAGCTTCATTTTTATTGGTTAAAACTAAGTTTTGACACCATATATAGATTCTACAAACTCAAACATTGATAGGGAAGGTGATTTTAGAGAAATCCAAGTATCGTAGGACTATCAGTGGATTTTGACCAAAATACACTGATGGACATACACATCGTGCCCATTTCAAGTCTTATGAGTTTCTAGTATTCTAAGAACTCCAAAAGTGATATCCATTACTAATTTAAAGATTTAGTTTAAACATCTTATATCATACATACCATTGTATTCAACAACAAATACTACATACATAGATATAAAATTAACAATATTACATAATTGTACCTTTACATTCCTTACCCAACTTTTTTCCTTACAACACTATGGATAATTAATCTGATGTTTTATAGAACTTGCCCCTCGAAATTGATACAATTACATAAATTCTAATTTTTTCATGTCTCTTTGTCTGAAGTCTATCTTCAGATTATATAGAAAACATCGAATGTATTGCATCACAAAGAAGCCACAATCAACGCTATAAATAACATCAGAAATTTAATATTCGATATTTTATATCAATATTTTATATTCACACTGTTTGATCTCGACTTATCTGACTTCTTGTTGTGGACATTCTATTGTGAGAGACACCCATTGGTCAAAGGGATGCTGCCTTTCAAACTTTGGATCAATAACAACAAGATGCTCACGATTATATTGTTTTAAATCTGATACCTGTAAGATTGAATAAGAAATAAAAATTTTACATCAACTAGCAATTATACTACATTTCTAACATACACATGAATATTGAATGCTTATCGCTGCTTCAAAATCATGGATTTACTTCTACTTGCTAGAAAATTGTAATGATTGAATGTCATTGATTTAGTGTCAGCCATTAATAAGTGAAAGTGTACATTATCATTGCACAAAGGTATAAAAATATACCTAAATTCTTCATCTTCTTTATCTGTCTTTATCACTTGTTGCAAGCCAAACTTGCTTGAGGATTTTATTGATGACTACAAATATACAAAGTCATACATACTTAAACAAATAATAAAATATATTCAAATATTATATATTCTCAAATCATTTAGATTCCTTACTGTGAAAATGGTTGAACAATATATAGACTTGTTGTATGGCCTACCAGACGAGGATGCCTCCCCTAAATAGTATTTTACAATACGTGTCAATTACCTTTCCTTTTGTCAAAATCTCTCCATTCACACCAGATAAGAAGGAATGTACATTTAAACCAAAGGGTGGATCCTCCCAAACTAATTCACTTGTAAACCTGCAAAGTAAATCAATGACTATAAATCACATAATAAAATTTTGGAAATTATATAATTATCTATGTTAGAGAACCATTTAATTATCTTGACTTATTACTTAATTAAATCAACTATGTATTTAACATACTTTATGTTCTCTAATTGTGTTAACAAGTAGGCTACATTTTCGTCTTGTTTTTTCTTCTTCAAAGTCTTAAATTGTTTTTTCACAAACTATGCCCACAAACATAAAATACATTTAATTAATGAATTAAATAAAAAAAATATTATTTTATATGCAAATATAGACTTACAGCAATGACTTATTTCCTCATTTTGTTAAGTTGGGTAATCCTAGCTACATCTTTCTCTACCTCTTCTTCAGAATTGCCTTCCATTAATGTGATGATGTCTCTTTCTTTTTCCATATCATCGAAATCAATTTTTTGTTTCGCCTTGTCCACAACATCAGGTTCTTTGACAAATTTTTTACCCTCTACTTCTGGTAAAACGTTCTCCATAGGCTCGTATATTTGTATATTTCTCTGCTTCCTCTTAGGTAAAATATGGAGTCACAATGGACTATCAATTAGAGTATCCCTATAATCATAGCGACTTCTGTCACGTCCTCTCCTACTTCTTGTTCCAAAAGCTACTAGTTCACATTGAGGATCGACTGCAGGATCGTTTGATTGAGGTTGCATACCTTTATTTTCTATTATTTCCAGTAATTCTTTCACCCTTTCATTCAAATGCATGTTCTCTATTGTTAGTTCCTTAATTCGGTTTGCTTGACTAATACAATTACAACATCCGTTATTATTTTCACTTCCTTCTTCGTTGTCTTCAAATTGTAATGTCTCCTTTGGACATGGAATGGCATCAACGAAATCAAGATTCTCAACCAATGATTTTTCATATTGGGTAAGGATTAGGTCATGTTGGATGCTACTCAGAATTTCGTTCTGCTTCCCCTGTACAAAAATTTGTACAAGCACAGACCTCTCCTAACAACCTATGTGTTCCTCATGAGTTAAACTTGAATTGGAAACTGAACTTAACATTTTTTACTTCAAGTTCAACTTATGTGTTCTTCAGTAGTTAAAACTTGGATTGCAAACGATACTTAACATTATTAATCCAAGTTCATCCCATGTTACAAAAGTTGATTAAATATATATTTCAAGGATTGACTTCCAGGTTAAACATGGTGAGACACTTGGCCTTCTTGGGTATGAGATCATCCACCACTTCCTAGACAAAGCCTTTCAAAGAAATTGGATATTTAAACTTCTTACAGTAACCCTAGGTTTAACTACAAAGATCTCAATAGAAGCACAAGATCTAAACACTAAATCAAAACACAAAAAATGAAACATGGAATCGCTAGCCTCTTGTGTTGGTATTTTAGGATCCATACAAAGAAAAACTAGTTTCGCTGTGGAATTAAGAACTAGTTATACCTTTCTTTGTAAACAAAGACCTCTTGATCTTCTGTTGTATTCCTCTCCTCCTCTTGGACGTCGTGTGAGTGACGATCTACCAAGATGAAATCCATCCAAACAACTTCTTCTCCTCCAAGAAATTCGGCCACCAAGGGAAACAAAAATAGGAAACTTCCTTCTCTTCTTCTTCCTCTCCAAGCAACCGACCAATTGATGTGCCACCGGTCCCTAAGGAAGAAAACAAGGTGAGGAGGCCTCCTCCTTTTTCTTCTCTACCAAACAACCTGATGGATCGAAAGCGCTAGAGGGGGGGGGGGGGGGGAATAGCGCTCGTGGCTATTTCATTTTTCTAAATCGTAAAAGCTTGTTCAGAAATAACGCAGCGGAAAGTAAATAAAGTGGACACGAAGGATTTACTTCGTTCGGAGCCTGTGACGACTCCTACTCGAAGGCCCGCGATCCTTGATCGCTTCCGGTGGGCAATAACTATAATATCGAAAAGATTACAATTTGAATTACAATTAATGCAATAAGTAAACTGATACCGACAACAAAAGATCGAAGAGTCTGAGCTTCGGGTCGTCGATGTCAAGTAGTAGCACTTCAAGGTCGTCTCGTTGGCAGCACTTCACAGAAGAAAGCTTAGAATTTGTTGTTTTTAAAGCTGCACCTCAACCCTCCTTTTATATGAGGTTCCGGGCGCCTGGGACCTTTCCGGGCGCCTGGAGTGTGACATGGCCAGCCAACCAGGTTGCTCCACGTCGCGAAGTCGCGCAGGGGATAAAAATTGGTCCCGGGCGCCCGGACCTGTTCCGGGCGCCCGGATCCATCCCGGGCGGTCGGACCTCCTTTTTCCAGAAGCCGCTTCTCCTGCAAAACAAGGTTAGTCCGAGCAATTGCATACCCTGCAAGACAATGTTAGAATCTGATAATTCATAAGTGAAAAAGAGCTGACAGTCTTCGGACTGTCCGAGTCTGACTTCGGATTTCCAACCGGAAACCCTAGGTCGACCCGACGCCTACTGTTCCCTCTACGGGGAACGCGTCCTCACCTACTCCACTCAGGAGATTTACATGATGCCAGTCCGGTCCTCCAGACCGACTGGACTTTTTGCCTAGGGTTACCCCCTAGGACCTAGGGTTACCGCCCCCTAGGGTTTTTCTCCACCTAGGGTTACCGCCCCTAGGACCTAAGGTTACCGCCCCTTAGGGTTTTCCTCCACCTAGGGTTACCGCCCCCTAGGACCTAAGGTTATCACCCCTTAGGGGTTTCCTCTACCTAGGGTTACTGCCCCTTAGGACATAAGGTTACCACCCCTTAGGGTTTTTCACCTGCCTAACTGCAGCTAGGACTTTCCTGAAACACTCATTCAAACATGTTAGATCATACACTAACTTAACTTTGAATCCTTTGCCATTATCAAAACTAAGGTTCGATCGTCGGATGCTTTCCGCACCAGCAATCTCCCCCTTTTTGATAATGGCAACCGAAATTCAATGTTAAGTAGAAAATATGCAGTTATGTATAAGCACAAGAAACAAGATAAGCGTGATAGCAAGATAAGCATAAACATAGCTCCCCCTTAATATAAGTTATTCTCTTTGAATTTTTTACTAATAGCCATAGCTCCCCCTTAATACAAGCTCCCTTTAAAATATTTTCTTTGAATTTCTCTACTCTCCCCCTTTGGCATATATCAAAAATGAGATAGTTTTGAAAAACTTAACTTTTCAAGACAGAATTTAGCAGAAAACATTTTAACTTAGGCAAGGAGCAAGTGAAAGGCAACACCTTAGAATTGATTTTGCTTAAAGAGATATAGCAAAAAGGAGCTCTTTTTAACTTAGTGTATTTTGAGGAGTTTCCAAAAATTTTCACAGAAAAATTTTCAAAACACAATTTTCAACTTCAGAAATTTTCCGGAAAAATATTCAGGTTTTTTTTTTAAAGAAAATTTCCAAGGAAAATTTTCAACTTAAAGAAGTTAATTGTAGCTTAACAAAATTTTTCAAACTTTAAAGAATTTTCTAACTTACGAAATTTTTTTTAACTTAACGAATTTTCGAAAAAATTTTAGCTTAAATAATTTTCTAACAAAATTCCAAAAAATTTTTTCAAAATAGAGGACACTTGAAAGTTTTAAATTTGGAGAAGTTTTTGAAAAGTTGTTTAAGGCTTGTTTTTGAAATGAATTTCAAGAATACTTAAGGCAAAAAGGAGAAGCGATAACCTTAATGTTTAATAGTTTGCCATTTTGTTTTAGTAAGGTATCAGAGCCCTAAGGTCCAAGCATGAGTTAAGATTTGTTTTGATCAGGTATCAGATCCCTTAAGTACAAGGATGCTTGAACTTATTATTTCCATTTCCTTTAGTTTGAGAGATACTTTTAGCTAAGATAAGGTTATTTTTGTCTTTAACAAGTAACTAAGCAAATGTTTGTGATATCACAACACTTTAATTTTTAGTTTTTAAGTTTTTAAAGAGGGAGTTTAGCAAAAAAAAAAATTTGATCAAGATTCAGTTTAGCTAAGAAAAATACTTTTATCAAAGACTTAACTAAACTTATGAAGATAATAGTTTTGTTAAGTATTTAACCTTAAAAAAAAAGACTTAGTTTTAAAAAGACTTATGAAGATAATTGTTTTGATGAAATTTTGAGAATGATTTGGAAAATACTTAGCATTTTCAGCAAAACTTAGCATGTGAAAACAATTGCTTTGAGAGACACTTAGCTAATATTTTTTTTTTAACTTTAAAAAATACTTAGCTAAATTTGAAAATACTTAGCTATATATTCAGCTTAAAAATGATTGCCTTGAGAAAACTTCTTTCCAAATAGCTAAGTTTAGAGTATAGTCTAACTAAGCTTAGTTAAAGAAGACTTGATAAAGTACTTAGCTTAAAGAGGTTTTATATAAATGCTTAGCTTTGAAAACATTCTAGAAGAGTTATAATTTAAAAGCCATGTCATAAATAATTTCAATTTTAAAGTTAAGTTAAGAATAACCTTAATTTTTGAAGATAAGTAAAAATTAGTTTTTAATTTTGAGGTCAAGTTAAAATTTTATTTTAACGAAAAACTAATTTTAAAACCAATTTAAAATCACTTCCCCTTAATAAATGCCTTAATAAATTCTTTGAGTTCAGGAGTCCAAGCATGAGAGGTTAAAAAATAATTTTCCTATCTTTCCATCTCACTCATTTAGATAAACAAGTATGTTTAGCATATGAGTGAACGTGAGATGGAGTTAACATTTGCAATCATAATTTTATAATATGATTTGAGAATTAAAGATTTTTAAACCCTTTTAAATTAATTGAATAACATTATGAAATTAATTGAATAATATTTTGAAATGATTTAAAAAAATTTAATGATTTTGAAATGCATTTTCAAAATATTTTTGAAATGAATTTTCAAAATATTTTTCAAAATGATTTTTAAAAGAGTTTTTTTAAAATAATTTTTAAAGGATTTTTAAAATTCGGTTTTAAAAGATTTTTAAATGATTTAAAAAGATTTTTCAAGTAATTTTTAAATTAAATTTTAAAAGATTTTTAAATAATTTTGAAAAGATTTTTAATGGAATTTTTTAAATGATTTTCAAAATAATTTTTAAAGGACTTTTAAAGGAATTTTAAAATGATTTTCAAAATAATTTTTAAAGGACTTTTAAATGAATTTTAAAATTAAGTTTTGAAGTAATTTTGAAATTAATTTGAATTTCAATTATTTATCAGTTTGTTTTTAATTACTTATTCATCTCACCCGATCTGAATTTTCAATCAAGGAATCCTATAATTTTTGTGAGATGAATTGAGGTTCAATTTAAGGGTTTAGTTTAACTTTGTGTTAGATTCAGGTTTAGCTTTGGGTTCAACAAGTAAGCATTCTTTGGATAAACTTCTGGGCTATGGTGAGTCACAAGGAGCTCATTAAAGTAACCATGCCTTTGAGGTTTTCCAAGTAGTCCTACCCATTGAACTTAATACTGAACCTTGGTCTAACTAGTTAGGATCCATTTAAGGGTAGCTTCGGTTAGTTCCACTTGGCCAAATGCACCAGGTCGAAGCCATATCTTCCTAGACATGCGATGCCCAAGCTTCCCCAACGTACTATCATCCAAAAACTTCACCAGTACTGTGTTTCAAGTTAAATCTAACCCTTTTAATCTATCCTTACTTACCCTGTCGGGTAATCTATTCTTGTTTACCCATTTCGGGTAGATTAAGTTCGGTTACCCAGTCGGGTAAATAGATTTCGGAGTTGCCAGCTATTCTGGACCCTCCTTCTATTTTGATTTTTGGATTTTTGAATTAATTTCGAATTTTTGAAATTGAATTTTAATAATTGATTTCGAATGTTGAATTTTGAATAATTAATTTCAAATTTTGAATTTTGAATTTTGAATTTTAATAATTAATTTTGAATTTGAATTTTGAATAATTAATTTTGAATTTGAATTTTGAATAATTAATAATTAATTTCGAATTTGAATAATTAATAATTAATTTCAAATTTGAATTTTAAATAATTAATAATTAATTTCGAATTTGAATAATTAATAATTAATTTTGAATTTGAATTTTGAATTTTAATTTCGAGTTTGAATTTTGAATTTTAATAATTAATTTCGAGTTTGAATTTTAAGTTTTTGAATTTTGAATTTTAAATTTTGAATTTTGAATTTTGAATTTTAATAATTAATTTCGAATTTTGAATTTTGAATTTTAAGTTTAATAATTAATTTCGAATTTTAATAATTTTGAATTTTAAGTTTAATAATTAATTTCAAATTTTAATAATTTTGGCTCCCCCTGGATCATAGTCTTATAAGGTCTATTGAGGTAATGTATTTGATCCTTCGGGACCCAATACTGTCCAAATCCAACTTGATTGATCAGGTTGGACTTGGCAACCCATGCTTGGACCATTTTTCTATTGGTTCTTTGTATGAGAGATAGGTATGACCTATATCTGTTTTTTGTTTTGTATCCTAGTCCAGTTCGATTGTAGATTGCCCTTTGTGTTCCGAGAATTAAGTTAAGATTCTTGGACCCCAAGGAAAATCGTTCTAAGGTTGTCTTCAAATCCTTGACTTGACTTTTCAGGTTGGAATTCTCTTCCTCAAGTTTTTGAAATTGAGTTGAGGTTCCAGTCTGAACTGGATCAGTCAAGGATTCGTTATTAGTCGTCTCTTTAAGGAGTGTTACCTCCTTTAGAAGCGACTTGATTCGAATTTTGGACTTAGATACTTTATGCATTAAATAATTAATTATGTAATATAACCTATTTTGACTTACAGAGGGGTTTGGCCCTTCGGAAATGGATGCGGATCCGTGGCTTCTCTTGGACTCGGCTTCCGATTCGTCCTCGCTTCTGGATTCGTTGGTGTAGTCCCGGGCTATCAATGCGAGAAAGTTAGTCTGCTCTAGTTCTTCATCGTCGGATTCCTCGGAGGAGGACTCATCCCATGTTGCCTTCAATGCTTTCTTCGTCTTGCTTGTTCTTGCAAATAACGCAACACCTTCCTCGGCCGGACTAGTATTAGTCTGCTCAAATAATTTATTTATTAAAACATGCTTACCTGTTTTTGTATCAGGAATACCTTCGTGTAACTCAATCAGATTCTCCCGCAGCTCCTTGGCACTTGAGAATGGGCCGGCGCGATTCAGCTCCTTATTCGTTAAGCCACACTGAAGTGTATACGTTGCTTTTGCGTTTGCTTCTACCTTTTTGATAAGGTTCGCGTCCCAGTTCTCGTACGGTAGTGGCTTGCCGACGCCGTTAGTTGGCAGTTGAAGCCCGGTTTTGACGATCATCCAGACTTCAAAGTGAGTCTGGAGATACGCCTCCATCCGACCCTTCCAATCTCCAAAATCATCTCCGAAGAAGAGCGGTGGGCGAGCAGTGTTGTAGCCTTCTTGATGGGTCATCTTAGAAAGACAATCTCGCAAAATAAACACAATAAAACTTGTTCCAAGACTTAGTCTTGGATTAGTAGTGCGGGAGAGAAATAAAAATAGTAATTCAGGAATTTTGAGAAAAAATAATAAAATATTATTAAAATATTATTAAAATATTATTAAAATAATATTAAAAAAATATTACTACAAATTTTTGAAAATGCAATATTTTGCTAATTCCAACCAATGGTGAAAAGATGAAAATTAATTTTTCAAAAATAGTTTTGGAGGGAAAAAACGAAAGGCGTAAGGTTATATTTTTAACCTATATAAACGACAAAGCCACGAAAAATGCTTGAATGGTGGTTGCACCAATTCAAAGCGACCCAGCTCTGATACCAATTGATTGATCGAAAGCGCTGGAGGGGGGGGGGGTGAATAGCGCTCGTGGCTATTTCGTTTTTCGAAATCGTAAAAGCTTGTTTAGAAATAACGCAGCGGAAAGTAAATAAAGTGGACACGAAGGATTTACTTCGTTCGGAGCCTGTGACGACTCCTACTCGAAGGCCCGCGATCCTTGATCGCTTCCGGTGGGCAATAACTATAATATCGGAAAGATTACAATTTGAATTACAATTAATGCAATAAGTAAACTGATACCGACAACAAAAGATCGAAGAGTCTGAGCTTCGGGTTGTCGATGTCAAGTAGTAGCACTTCAAGGTCGTCTCGTTGGCAGCACTTCACAGAAGAAAGCTTAGAATTTATTGTTCTTAAAGCTGCACCTCAACCCTCCTTTTATATGAGGTTCCGGGCGCCTGGGACCTTTCCGGGCGCCTAGAGTGTGACGTGGCCAGCCAACCAGGTTGCTCCACGTCGCGAAGTCGCGCAGGGGATAAAAATTGGTCCCGGGCGCTCGGACCTCCGGGCGCCCGGATCCATTTTTCCAGGAGCCGCTTCTCCTGCAAAACAAGGTTAGTCCGAGCAATTGCATACCCTGCAAGACAATGTTAGAATATGATAATTCATAAGTGAAAAAGAGCTGATAGTCTTTGGACTGTCCGAGTCTGACTTCAGATTTCCAACCGGAAACCCTAGGTCGACCCGACGCCTACTGTTCCCTCTACGGGGAACGCGTCCTCACCTACTCCACTCAGGAGATTTACCTGATGCCAGTCCGGTCCTCCAGACCGACTGGACTTTTTGCCTAGGGTTACCCCCCTAGGACCTAGGGTTACCGCCCCCTAGGGTTTTTCTCCACGTAGGGTTACTGCCCCCTAGGACCTAAGGTTACCGCCCCTTAGAGTTTTCCTCCACCTAGGGTTACCGCCCCCTAGGACCTAAGGTTACCACCCCTTAGGGTTTTCCTCTACCTAGGGTTACCGCCCCCTAGGACCTAAGGTTACCACCCCTTAGGGGTTTTCACCTGCCTAACCGCAGCTAGGACTTTCCTGAAACACTCATTCAAACATGTTAGATCACACACTAACTTAACTTTGAATCCTTTGCCATTATCAAAACTAAGGTTCGATCGTCGGATGCTTCTCGCACCAACACAACCGACCACCAAGGATGAAGAGAGGTGTCGCCGGCCTCAAGGGAGAAAATGACATAAAGGGTCGACCACCAAGGAATAGAAGAGGAGACTTAGGTTGTGTGTTACCCCATAAGACACCATCTACCTCTCTTTTATAATCCGTGGTCATGGCAAAAAAAAGTAAATTTTAATAATAATTAAAATCTCTCTCTTTTTAAATTTCCTATTGTGATGGTTACAAAAAGAAAGTTTTAAAATTAATCTCTCTCTTTTAACAATTGTAGATGACTACAAAAAAGGAAAGATTAAAATTAAATTTTTTCTTTTAAATCATGGTTACAAAAAAGGAAAATTCTATCAAATTAAAATCTTTCTTTTAAACACTACAAATAAGGATAGATTTTACAAAATTAAAATCTCTCTTTTAATCCTTTGTAGATAGTTATAAAAGGAAAATTTTTTAAAATTTAAAACTCTTTTTAAAAATCATGTGGATGTCTATAAAAGGAAAGATTTTAATAAAAATAAAACCCCCTTTTAATCCTAGTGGTCGGCCCCTAGCTTGGGCACCAAGCCATGCTTTGGCCGGCCACTTCTTGGGCTCCAAGCTAATGCTTGGCCGACCCCCTTGTTAGGGTGTATACTAAAAGCCTAGCTTTTGGTATAAACATTTATCTAGTAATAAGAATCACATTGGTCAAATGTCTACATTTATGATAAATGTAGTTGTTCAATTAATTTATATTGTAGATAACATGGTGTGTGGTGTCACACACAGAGGATCATGTTATCAGTACCTTATAAATTATAAACAGTAGCTCACGACCAAAATGGAAAGGAACAAACCATTAGAAGGTCGTAGTGTAATTAGGTATCAGTTTATCTTGACTGTATAATTACACTAGTACACTTAGAGTGTATTGAGTAGGACCATTTGAGGTCGTTTCTTTTATACTGATTTTATAAAGAAACAAAGACCTCGGTTATTATGGAAGTGTGTGCTCTTAATCCTAATATAATAACAAGCACATATATTTGATATTTATTTCTTTAATTTATCAATGGGTGAGATTTAGTTCGATGAATCAATAAGCCCGATAAGTTGGGAAATGGTATCACTTATAGTGTGTGTTGTTGATTATAGAAGGATGTCCTAGAGATACTAGGTTGATAATGTCCTCAAGAGGAGCTCATAAGGATTGTCATGTTAAACCTGCGGTGGACCTAGTCCGACATGATGATAAGGTTGAGTGGTACTACTCTTGGACTAAGATATTAATTAAATGAGTTGTCAGTAACTCACTTAATTAGTGGACATTCGATATCTTAAACACAGGGAGACTAACACACTCATGATAAGAAGGAGCCCAAAATGTAATTTGGGATTGGTGCGGTAGTTCAATAATAGTTCTCTAGTGGAATGAATTATTATTGATAAAATTAAGTTGTGTGTTCGGGGCGAGCACGGGATGCTTAATTTTATCGGGAGACCAAAACCAATTCCTCCTCTCGGTCCCTATCATAGCCTCTTGTATATAGAGATTTATATCCACCACATACCCACCTTCTTACCCAACCAATAGGGGCCGGCCAAGCTAAGCTTGAAGCTCAAGCTTAGGGCCGGCCAAGCCTAAAGGTTGGCCTTAAGGTGGCCGGCCAATAGCTTGGAGCCCAAGCTTAGGTGGCCGGCCACATCATATTAAAAAGGATTTTTTATTAAAATTATTTCTTATGTGGATATCATAGTTTTAAAAGAGAGTTTAAAAATTAAATCTTTCCTTTTAAAAGCTTTCTACAAAAGATTAAGAAAAGATTTGAAATCTTTCCTTATTTGTAGATTGAAAGGAGATTTTATTTTTAAGAAAAACTTTCCTTTTTAACCATGATAATAATTTAAAAGAGAAGTTTAAAAATTAAATATTCTCTTTTATTAGTTTCTACAAAAGATTAAGAAAAGATTTGATATCTTTCCTTATTTGTAGATTGAAAAGAGATTTTAATTTTTAGAGATAACTTTCCTTTTGGAAATTATCCACATGTTTAAAAGAAGAATTTTAATTTATAAAATTTCCTTTTTATTAACCACCATGAAGGGAAAATTATTGGAGAAATTTTTTATAAATTTCTGGAGACAAATTAGGAAGTTTTAATTAATTAAAACTCTCCTTGTTTATAGCTTGATGGTGGCCGGCCATGTAAATTGAGAATAGGAAAATTGTTTAAATAAAATTTTCTTTTTCATGGCAAAAGAATTAAGGAAGTTTTTAATTAAATTTCCTTATTTGCCAAGACCAAGGATTATAAAAGAGGGGGTAGAGGTGCCTTCATGTGTGATCAACTCTATTATTCTTCTCCTCTCTTTTCCTCCTTGGTGGCCGACCCTAGATTTTTCCTCTTCTCTTCTTCTTATGGCCGGCGGCAACCTCTCTTGGAGCTCTTGATGGTGGCCGGTTCTAGCTAGGAGAAGAAGGAGAGAAAGGTGGTTTTGTTTCTTGCATCCCTTGGAGCTTGGTGGTGGTGGCCGGACCTCTACTTCTCTTGGAGAATTGTGGTGGCCGAAACTTGTAAGGAAGAAGAAGGTGCTTGGTGGTTCTCATCTCGGAAGATCGTTGTCCACACAACGTCCGAGGTTAGAAGAGGAATACGGTAGAAGATCAAGAGGTCTTTTAGAAGGTATAACTAGTAATTTTTCCTTTCCGCATCATACTAGTTATTTATGGAAATAATACCAAATACAAGAGGCTTACGATTCTAGAATTTCGAATATGTTTTTCGATGTTGTGTTCTTTTGTTTTTTCTTTTCCTTGTGATTTGATTGTTCTTTTCGGTTAACCTAAAGTTATTTTAGGAAATTAAATATTACTTTTCTATAAAAGGTTTTGTCTAGTCGGTGGTGGTTGCTCCCATATCCAAGAAGGCCATGTGCCTCGCCACGTCAGTACTGGGAACCAATTATGGAAATTAATATTTAATGGAATTAATAACTTAAGGTGATTTGGGTCGAACGTGTTAAGTTCCGCAGGAGATCCAAGTCAAAACCTAAAAGAACAAATAGATTAAGTTTTGGATCAAACGTGTTAAGTTCCGCAGGCGATCCAAAATTTAATTTAAAAGAACACATGGTAGCTAGGAAAAGGTTCAGACCTTTGTACACAATTTTTGTACAGTGGAACCTCTAGGCTTTCCGAGTAGCAACCAACAATTGGTATCAGAGCTAGGGTTTTGCCTCTGTGTATTTGGTATTAGTTTAATTATGCACATGTCATACATAATTTAGGCAGGATAATAGTAGGATATGCTAACTTTGTGGATGCAGGATCCAACTATTATGGCTTATAGTTTTATGTGTGTGATTGGACCCTTGGACATATCAAGGGCATTTATATGTGTGTGCATGATTGTATTATAAAATACAGCAGGAGCTGTATTTAGTTTTATTAGAATTTTATTTTTGATCTAGATACATGTACATTCCTTTTATGGAATATAGGATCAAAATTGTAAAATTCTATTTATGTCGCGGATCGAATCTTGCAAAGCGTGGAACCTTCTAAGGACCAGAGGCGCAGCGGAATAAGGAGCAAGATGGATGCGACAGCTAGACCCGGTGGCGGTGGCCAAATATGGCAGCAGCTTGGGATGACAACACACGGAGGACAACTAGAGATAAAAGCCGTAATAGTTGAAAATTAGATTTTCTATTTATTGCTTTTATATTGTGCTGTGTGTGCATGTTAGTTTACAAGTTTAGTAGGCTAGCATAGTTAAAATTCCTCATTAATAAATAACTAAGTGGGTGAGGGATTTTTAAGTAAATCCCATGGTCTCCATTACTGGTTTGTAAGTGATGCAAACAAGCTTGCGCGTTGGCTCTGAGTGCCTTCCTCCATAACGGATGAGCTTGTTTGCGGATCACTAGAACAGACTTCCATTTTTGGATGACTATAGGAAGTTAATTAAGAGCGTGTGATCTTCCCCAACGGAAGGGACATAATCTTATTAATGGACTTAGTGTCAAGTAATGGTATACACTTAGACACATCTAATAGTATCCTCCCCATCGGAGTCACTGCTATTATTTGTGTGACCAAATGAGACCAACTATTAATTTGTCATAAAACTAGGTTGACAAGATAATAAAATTAAAGGGTTAAAACCCCTCTTACAAATGATTGATTTTGTATACGTCCACACTAACGTGGCATACAAAATTAACGGTGTTTGAGATAATTTTATTTGTCATAAAGTTACGTTGACAAGATAGTTAATGGGTAAAACCCTCCTCTTACAAATGTTAATTTTGTATACGTCCACACTAACGTGGCATGCAAAATTCACGGTGTTTTGAGGTGTTGGTAAATTTAAATAGTATTGTTAGAGGAATCAATATTATTTTAAATTTAGAGTCTTGACCAAATATTTGATTAAAGATAGATCAACTATTAATTTTATTCATCATAAAGTAAGGATGACGAGATAATAAAATTAAATAATAAAATTTCCTCTTTGAATTTGTATACGTCCACACTAACGTGGCATACAAAATTCATGGGGATTTTTAAGGAGTTGGTCTTAACCAAATATTTTTGTGATTCTTAGGATGATGGTCAATCCCTAGCTGATATACTTTAGGATAGACTTAGTGGTCCCAATTATAATTGATTGGAAATAGGATTTGGACATTAAGGTAGACTGTCCTTTTAGAACTAAGAATAATAGAGGTGTATTTTATTCATTAGTTGATACATGTTTAGTGGAGTTATCTACCGGTACCTGGAGTGTAGATACAAGATGCCATTAATCATGTCTGCAATTCATTGCAGGGTTCCAGAAAACCCGACAACTAAATGAAAGGTAAATCACTGTCCACATGGGCACTACTGTAAAAGTGGTAGCTATTGCAGTGGGAGATGTTTATCCTTTGATAAGAATAAAATATGGATTTTAAGTAATTGTCTTTACATACCAAGTTTAGAAAGAACCTGATTTCAGTTTCTAAACTATTATAGATATTGTGTCTATTTTGATAACAAAGTTGTTATCAAGAAAAATAGGGAAGTTATCTATTCTGGTATGATGGTTGACAATTTATAATCCAATAACTCCCACGATGCAATAAATGGAAATTAGTAACACATCTTCTAATTTTAAGAGAAAGCAACCTTCGGAAATGAACCAATTATATCTTTGACATCTAAAAGCTAGGTTATACTTGAGTAGGATTCATTGGTAACTAATGAACTTTTGGGTTCATTGGTAGTGGAAATATTTCCAACCTGCGAGTCTTACTTGGAAGGAAAATAACCAAGAAGCTTTTAAGTCCAAGGGGTATGGAGTCAAAGATATGTTGAAATCGGTTCATTCTGATTTGTGTGATCCTATGACTATCCAGACAAGAGGTAGTATTGAATATTTTGTCTATTTTATAGACAACTATTCAAGATACAAATAAATTTACTTAATGTACCGCAAGACTAAGTACTTTGATTAGTTCAAAGAGTACAAGGTTGATGCGGAGAAATGTTAAAGTAAAAAGTCACTATGGAAGATCCTAGTGGCAAGTACCTCTTGGGAGAATTTAGGAGTCATTTATCAGAAGTAGGGATTCAATCCAAACTAACTGCACCTGGTACACCCCAACAGAATGGTGTAGGAAAAGGAAGGTATAGGACTCTTATGGAAATAAGTAGATTGATGAGTTATTAAGAATATTATCAAAATCATTTTAAGGATATACTCTGGAAACAGGAGTGAATATAGTACCTTCTAAAGTCAGAACTCTCTACTCATATAGAATTGCTGAATAGGCGTAAGCCTATTTCGAAGCATATTCGGATTCGAGAAGTCCAGCACATATGCAGAAGAGAGACAATGATAAGTTAAACAGGAATTCACTTGTTTGTGGGTTATCCTAGTAAAATGAAAGTAGGTTTATAGTCTTAAAAATCAGAAGATCATTGTTAGTATCAATGACCGATTTTTAGAAAAGGACTATGTAATAAACCATGTGCCCATAAGAAAATTTGTTCTTAAGGAAATAATAAAAGGCATGTCTAATCTAGTACCAACTGTACAAGATGAGATACCACAAGAAAACTGCAACACGTATCACAAATTGATACACAATTACAGAAAGTATCTTATTGTAGTGGGAGGGTTGTTATGCAACCTAAATAGGTTCATGTTTTGGGAGAGTTTTTGGACTCGATCCTGGAGGGCATGAACACGATCTCCGATCATATGATGAAGCACTCCAAGATAAAGATGCATCTTGGCAAAGAGTAATGAATAAAAGAATTAGAATATATGTATTCTAATAAAACTGAAGCTTGTAGAATCACCAAATGGTGTAAAAGCCGTTGGGTGTAAAAAGTCTATAATAGGAAAAGAGGATAGACAGAAGGTAGTAACTTTCAAAGCAAGGCTTGATGAAAAGGAAACTTTTCACCGGTAGTCATGCTTAAGTCTATCCGGATTCTTTTATCTATTTGGCAAGAGGATGTCAAGACAACATTCCTTAATGGAAGTTTTGAAGAAAGCATCCATATAAAGCAACCAGAAGGGTTCATTGCAAAGGGCTAAGAGCATCTTGTGTAAGCTCAATCAGTCTATGGACTGAGGCAAAGCTTCAAGGTCTTGGAACATCCGGTTTATCAAAGTAATCCAGATCTATGGATTTATTTAGTAACTGGATAAGTCTTGTGTATACAAAAGGTGTGATGGAAGCGTGGTGGTATTTCTTGTACTATACGTAGATAACATTTTTGGTAGTTGGAAACAATATCAAAATGTTGTCAGAAGTAAGGGTATGGTTGTCCAAATAATTCGATATAAAGGACTTGGGAGAATGTATATATTTTTGAGATCAAAATAATAAGGGATCGAAAGAAAAATATATTTTACTTATCCCAAGCTTGATACATCGGAAAATCCTTGCTCGTTTTAAGCATGAAAAACTCCTCGAAAGGTTTCTTACTTTTTAAGCATGGAGTGTCTCTATCTAAAGAGATGTCTCCATTGACATCAAAAGAGATTGAGGACATGTAGGCAGTTCTTTATGCTTCGGCAGTTAGACAACCTAATGTATGCTATACACGAGATCAGAAATCTGTTTTGCCAAGGGCATAGTTAGCAGATATCAAAGTAACCCTAGACAAGGACATTGGACTGCAGTAAAGCATATATTAAAGTACCTTAGAGGCGCTAGAGATTATATGCTAGCTTACAAGGCAATTAATTTGGTCCCTATGGGTTACACGGATTTTGACTTCCAATCGGATAGGGACAATAATAAGTCAACCTCGGGGTTTTGTGTTTACTTTAGGAGGTAAAGTCATAACTATGGAAGAGTGATAAGCATAGGTGTTTTTCTGGACTCCACCATAGAAGCTTAGTATATGGCAAGCCTCTGAGGAAGCCATAAAAGCTGAATAACTTAATTACCTCAAGATAGACTTAGATATGATTTCTAGTTTGTCCAAAGATTATTACAATTTATTGTAATAATAATGGTGCAGTAACAAACTCGAAGAAACCATGAGTCTAAAAGGCAAGTAAACACAATAGAGCGCAAGTACCACCCAATACGAGAAACCGTATAAACGAGGAGAAGTTGTTGCCGCCTAGAATGCATCTGTAAAATACCGGAAAATAAGCGAATATTAATAAGGGAATTTTCTGGAATTTTTGGAAATTTTTCGGGAATTTTTCGGAGCTCGTACGGATAAGTTCACGGGGATAAAAACGGGGTCCGGAAAAGCCTGTTTAGACTACCCTGTTTTAATGAGGAAAAGTTTTATTTTTTCTTTTCCTTTTTCTTTTCTTATTCTTTTTCTTTTCCTCTTATTCTTCCCGCATGCCCTAGCCTTTCCCTTTGCTCGGCGATCTCTCTTCCTCCTTGCGCCGAGCCGCCGAACCACCTGTGCCCTAACCGCCAGGAACCCCAGCGCCGGCAGCCGGTTGATTGCCCTGCCCGAGCTTGGATTGCCAGCCCTCTCCGCCACTGAGATCAGGAAACGCGCCGGCAACACTCAAGCCACTGCCGGTTTTTCCCCTTCTCGGCACCCTATCTCCGATCACCTCACATCAGAGCCGAACTCTCCTTTTTCCCCTCATCTCTTGCGACGCCGGCCTTCTCCACGCCGAGTTCTGCACAGAGCCACCGCCGACTGAGCCACATCCTGGTCCACTCCTCCGCGCGGGCTGCGCCCTTTGCTCCTTTGCCCTAGAACTCGAGCCGCTGCTGTCGACCGAGATTGTTTCTGCCCTAACGCCAGTTGCCACCACCTCTGTGCCTACCGACGCCGCTGCCCTAGTGCTCTCTGCCTTGATCAAATCCACGGTGAGATTTAGTTTGGTTGGAAATTCTGTGAGTTCAAGAATTTGGATTAATTGCTGTTTTGGTTTGTTCGATTTGTTCCAGCAGCAACCCATTTGTACTGGTAGCCACAGTTCTGGTGTGGATCAACAAGCACGACTACGAGTTGGGTAAGGAAAATTAGGTGTTGCTGATTTTATGATGTCCTCATCTTAATTGGACAGTGGGAAAGAATTCTAATGGGATTTGCTGTGGTTTCCTTGATCCAGCAATTTATTTTGTTGCTAGCGGCGACAAGTCGATCTTCAGTTGTGCAGTTGACAGAAGCTTTAGAGTTGTGTAGATTTAAATTGGGTAAGATACTTAATTGAGTTTGTTTGGATATGTTTGATTCATTATATAGTTGGTGGTTCATGTGTAGTTTGGTTGACTTGTGGTTAAGTTAGGAATGAAATCCTAAGCTTTGGATTAGGGATAGTTAACTATGATTAACTATTTAATTAGGGTTCCTGGAGAAAAATAATTTGGTTTAGCTATTTTGCTTATAATTAAATTTAGCTAAACTATACGGTTTATTACAGGACTTTGATTCGAGACGAGTATCTCGATTGTCGGATTGGACCATTTCGATTGGAGGCGGGTACTTTTGACTTATTGTCTTTGATATGCTTAGTAATTAAATTAACAAGATGCATTAATTGTGTTTCTTACTTGTTTCGATTAATCACTGCCCAATACATGCTACCTGTTGATTGATTGTTTGTTTACATCTTGTATGGATATGTACCTGATTCCACATGCTCATGGGTAGTGATATAACCATATTTTACCATGTCAGGACCTAGGTTTGATACCTTATATGATCAGATACCTTGATATGATTCATTCGCTTTGGTGCACATTATGATATGTCCAGAGATTGGTTTAGTATATTACCATGTTTAGTGACATGCACCATTCGCATGATTGCATGCTGAGTGATTGATTGCTCCTTTATTGTCGAGCACTTTGCCAGTTTCATCACTGTTCGGTGCTCCGTTGTGACGCTCATGGGTAGCGGGACACAACGTGGTAGCACGTCAGTTTGACTCTTCCGGTGCTCCGTTGATCCGCTCATGGGTAGTGTGACGCAGCGTGTAGCACGTTAGAGATTCCTCCCCGTCATAGTATACCGGGAGATGAGAGCATTGCGCTCCCCCATTTATGATTTGGGGTAGGAGTACGTATGTACTCCGACAGCATCCCGTCCACTCGATCACTCATCAGGAGTAGTGTTGCAGAGTGCACGGTTGTCACAGCCCTACCCACTCGGTCCCACTGTTGTTGTGAGTCGGCTGACTGGCGTCAGGGGTGACCATGACATTGGCATCATATGCATGATGCATTTATTGTTTGTGTTTGTGTTTGTTGCACTTATATGCTGCACATTGCTTGGATACCTTGATTGACATGCATACAGGTCTTCTATACCTTTCGGATTGTTTGTCCTTTTACCGGGTCCTGGTTAGTACAGATTCTCTCCTGTCTTCTTCAGTTTGTAGTTACATTTAT
Source organism: Zingiber officinale (assembly GCF_018446385.1). Lineage (NCBI taxonomy): Eukaryota > Viridiplantae > Streptophyta > Magnoliopsida > Zingiberales > Zingiberaceae > Zingiber > Zingiber officinale. The sequence continues at coordinate 98,595,628 of NC_055992.1, read as the reverse complement.
CTTTATCAGGAGACTGTACGCATGATTAGTGCTAGGTGTTATTTCTTTACTTTGCATATCAACTGTACCTGCTGAGTGTTGGACTCACCCCGCCTCCATTGTTGTTATTTTCAGGTTGATGCTATCCGGAGGGAGTTCCAGTCGCTAGTCCCCACAGCACGTGGTGCTAGATCTCTGCAGACCTCGATGGTTTATATATCGTTTAGTTTTGTTTTGCATTTATTGATTATGCGTGGACTTGGTTTGTTTGGATACTTGGTTGTTATATGGATTTTTGTGATGATGATGGATTTTTATTCGATGTGTTTTTTTTACTACGTGCTTGCCTGGAAGGCAGAAGAGGTGAGTTCGTCGGATTTGAGCTTTACGAGTGTAGTGGAGTAGGGTGGATTTCGAGTCAGAGTATTATTTTACTGTTTAATTATCTTAACTGCGTGGTTGTGACAGCCAGAGGCTGAATATATTATATATAACTGCGTGGTGATGTTTTATTTTGCTGTTATTATTCCAGCCGCCTGTGGCTGAGGTATATGGGTTATGTAGAAGTTTCAGATTGTCCGCCGTACAGGGGAGATGCTGCCGAAATTTCTTCGGACAAGGACTTCTCTGGGGCGTGACAATTTAGTTGTATCAGAGCTTAGGTTATACGATTCTTTGTTTTCATATTTTGGATGTTTGGGATAATCTGATACCAATTTATTTACTTGGTATCAGAGCGCCAAGTTTGGCGATACTTGTTGGATTTTTGTATTATGGATTTTCGAGATTTATCTGATACCAATTTATTGGTATCAGAGCGGGTTATGATACCTGCTTTTGGTGTTCTGGAGATTTATCAGATACCTGTTGTTGGTATTCTGGATATTTGGGTTGGCCAGGTTTGCGAGTCAAACTGGGCATTTTCGGATTTTCGATATGGTTATGTTTCGGGTTTTCGTTTCGGATTTATTTGGATTTCCGGTGATATTCTCGTTTGGAATTTTGAGGTCAAAAGTTGGGGACTGGACAGCGACGGAACATCTCCAGACAGCAATTAGGTATGATGTTTAATTTTATAGTTTATGACATGTATTAGGATTCTTTATTTAATACTTGTCTGGTTGTTGTAACACATATTACATGTGATAGGTTAGCCATTGAGCATGGTTGACTTTAACAGAGATCAAGGATTATAGTCTCTGGTGATTTTTCATATCATACCATCAGTAGTTTTAGCTTTTGTTACTACTATTAGGAGATGGAGGCACATATCAGCCTCTGCTATTGTTAGCTGGGTAGTGGATGATACCTGCATATTCCTGTTGACTTAGCCAGGAGAGTTTTATACTCATATCTTTTGGATATTAGGGTACCAGGTACGATGGAAATTGATCATTGGGGGTTACCATGTTTGATCATTGTTGAGAATGGTTTGAGGTTGAGGGATGTTGTGAGATCAGATATTATGATATGTTGATTTCTAATGATTTATGAGAGTAAATGTTATGTGGTTGTTTGATGATCCATTATTAGATATTTGTTTTGATGATCTATTAGTGGATAACTATTTTAATGATTTATATTTGGGTTGTCATTGATGGTGACATAGTGAGTGTCATTTATGATATTCACAGGTTTGATGATTATAGTTGGTGATCAGATATAGAACAGGTGCTAGAGAATTTACGGTTGAGTGTGCCTATGAATTTTAATAAATCTGGTTAGTTGTGGTTAGTTAACAGGATGATAAAATTGATATTTGCTTCCTCTGATATTGGACTATGTGGATAAATAATGATTTGATGTTTGGAATATTAATTTGCTCTCATGGGGAGTAGAGACTTATTCATCTGATAAGTGTGGGCTGATGTTTTTGAGGATGAAGATGAGAGTGTCATGATGTTCTTAAATTCTGACTTTTTCTTTTGGGTCGTACGCATTTATACATATGATATTATGTGGTTGGATATACCTTAGTTGCTTGTGGAGGATTAAGGTATTCTTGATTAGTTAGTAGATGAATGATTTAGTTTTGTTGGTTGATCAGTAGAGGATTGTCATACTCTATTTTTAGATGTTCGAACCTTTAGGTTATTTGTGCTTAGTAATGTATCTAGAGCACCTTTGAGTACATGTTTTGTACTGACATGGGAAGGACTGATTTAGTCATAAATCATTTTCAGCTTGGATAGTTTATAAATGATCGATGTATCCTATTCCATGAAGACTTTGACCGTGGACTGTATATACCTGGTGGGATAACTTAGAGGGTGCGTTGGGATATGTGACCCCGCTGGTGTAAGGAAGTGTAGAGCTAATTGCTTAACACTTATGGGATACAATCGTTACTAGTGTATACTGGAAGAGTACATTTGGATTTATGATGATAAAATTTTCCCCATTAGATATAGTCTTGGTAGTGTATGACATTGACTTGCAATGTTACACCATGGTGTGTATATCTTTCTTGTCCGATACTAGTTCCTTTGAACCTATAGCAGGGTTGTTACTGGATGATTAGGCCGCTTTATTTTGGGTTGCTTTTGATTGATGTATTCATGCTTGATACATATGCATGAATTTTGTTTAGATATACCGGTAACCCATGAGTGTTGGTAGCATAAGGTTGGTCTCTTTGATTGAGCTGGTATGCTGATTTTGCATGTATATCATGATTGTTTTGGGTTGTAGGAGTCCTGTGGTAGATTGTTCAATTGCAAGTAGTATATGTATCCATGTTCTGATATGATTTGAAGGTTCCTTGTGGATCATAGATATGTAGTTCGGTGTGGATCATAGATATGTGGATCATAGATATGTATCTGGAGGTATTATTGAAGATAGTTTGTTGATTAAATCCGAGATGTAGTATAAGTACATTGGTGGTGTTCTGATGGAGGCATTTTGTCGATTTAATCTGAGTTGTGATATGTACATATGTGTTTGGTGTGGTATCTGAGGTAACTTTTTGATTATGTTTGATTTGTGAGTGCACCTGAGTTTAGTATGCTTTATTGGAAGTATATGTTGGTTATACTCTTGGCATATGTGAAGATATGTCATGTGAGTGTTGTTTGTGGTGTATTGTTGATTTTACCTACATTGATTTTTGCACACGTGTTCGGTATGTATTGTTGGAGGTATCATACTGAATATACCTGAGTTGTGAGTAGGTTTGGTGTATAATAATTGGAGGATTTTGTTGATCATACATATGTTGTGTGAGGATGTGTGCTAGGTGTATACATTGGTAGTAGTATGATGATTCTACTTATACTGAATGCAGAATGTGGAGTGACTGCATTATGTCATTTGTTGAATTAACCCATCAACTAATTTTCCTATCAGTGGATGACCCACTAGGATGCTGATAGAGTTGATGATGGATTTGATTAGTTACTAGGTTGTTATATCCTAGGCTAACCACAGCGAATTGTGGTAGAGAGATCTTGTACAGTCTTAGCTGGATAGTTAGGTGCCTTGGGGTACTTAGGTATTGTTTTGTGGTGGAGCGTTGCTCCCACATATCACGGATTGCTGGTAGCGGAGTATTGCTCCTATATTTTTTTGCAGATACATATTTCAGATTATTTGTGGTGGAGTGTTACTCCCACATATTGAGGATTTCTTGTGGTAGAGCGTTGCTCCCACATATGTGGTGTTTCCTGTGATGGAGCGTTGCTCTCACCCTGGAGGATTTATTCTTTGGTGATTTATGTTATTGATGATCAGATTTTTCGATTTATTATTGGAGATCTTATGGATAGGAATGTCTGTGATACGGACATTATGTGTCTTGGTTTTTGTCATATAGGCTTATAGTGCCTTAGATGTTTTCAGGGACTCGATGATCCTGGTATGTCGAGGATGTTTTGATAGGTGTCCATTATCTTTGTGGACGATGTTGTGATCTAGTACGGATCCGAGGTGAGTCACGTACACTACCTTTGCATAGATCTAGAGATGATTCGACGAGAACATCTATATGTGATTATCAGTAGTGCTGGTTTGGATTGTCTTTTGTTATGATGTTTGGGACACACGGTCACCAGTAGGAGTGTACCGTGGTTCCACAGGAGATAGAGGTTGTTACCGTTGGGAGTGTAGGAGATCCGCAGTCTTTTGTGACTCGTCGGATATTACCGACGTTTTGTCGAGGGCTTCTCGCGTATTGCTATGCCAGCGACACGTCTTACCCGGAAAGGCGTGAAGTTCGTATGGTCCGAGGATTGCGAGACCAGCTTCCGGAGTGAAGCGGAGATTAGTGTCGGCTCCAGTTACACCGACGCGTCTCTACAGGGTTTGGGCGCTGTTCTGATGCAGCACGGCAGGGTAGTCTCTTATGCTTCACGTCAGCTGAAGGAGCATGAGAAGAACTACCCAGTTCATGACTTGGAGTTAGCTGCCATCATCTTTGCTCTGAAGCTTTGGCGTCATCATTTATACGGTATCACATTTGAGATTCTCACTGATCATAAGAGTCTCAAATACATTTTCACTCAGAAGGAGCTTAATCTCCGACAGAGGAGATGGATGGAGTTCCTGAAGGACTACGATTGTACCATTAGCTATCACCTGGGAAAAAGCTAATGTGGATACCGATGCACTTAGCTAGAGGTCCAGAGGGACTTTAGCTTGCCACCGAGTTGTGGTCACAGATTTGATTTAGGATTCTGAGTTAGACATTGAGGAGCAGGGACAGACAGAGCAGGGTATTCTTGTTACCATAGTTGATCAGTCGTCGATCAGGACGAGAATCCGAGAGACCCAGTTGTTGAGACCTCATAGAGCTCAACGTGAGGCAAAGTAGTCCATATTATCAGACAGAGGATGTCAAAAACATAAGACTGCCAGAAGAGTTATGCTGACCCGAGTCGGAGACACCTTGAGTTCTCTATTTGCGGCTATATATTTCTGCGAGTTTCGCCCACGAAAGGGGTGAAGAGATTTGACCTCAGAGGTAAGCCAGCTCCGTACATTGGATCTTTCGGATCTCGGAAAGGATTGGAGCGATAGCTTCTTGGTTGGCACTATCGCCGTCCTTAGTAGGCGTGCACGATGTATTCCACGTATCTATGCTGAGTAGATACGTACCTGACCCGACACATGTGTTGACAGATGTCTTAGTTCCAGTTCAGCCTGACGCCACTTATGAGGAGATTCCGGTATGAATTTTGGACCGGAAAGAGCGTCAGTTGAGGAACAAGACTATCCGGCTGGTTAAAGTCGGATGGCAGCATCATTCGGATGAGGAGGCTACTTGGGAGCTCGAGGATACTATCCGAGCTCGATATCCCCATCTTTTCACTTGAGGTATGTGATTTATTTACCGTTCAGCATTTATACTATATATCTGTTGTTAGTATTTGCTGATGGTAGATAACGAAATTTGGGGACCAAATTTTTATTAGTGGGGGAGAATGTAAAATACCGGAAAATAAGCGAATATTAATAAGGGAATTTTCTGGAATTTTTGGAAATTTTTCGGGAATTTTTCGGAGCTCGTACGGATAAGTTCACGGGGATAAAAACGGGGTCCGGAAAAGCCTGTTTAGACTACCCTGTTTTAATGAGGAAAAGTTTTATTTTTTCTTTTCCTTTTTCTTTTCTTATTCTTTTCCTCTTATTCTTCCCGCATGCCCTAGCCTTTCCCTTTGCTCGGCGATCTCTCTTCCTCCTTGCGCCGAGCCGCCGAACCACCTGTGCCCTAACCGCCAGGAACCCCAGCGCCGGCAGCCGGTTGATTGCCCTGCCCGAGCTTGGATTGCCAGCCCTCTCCGCCACTGAGATCAGGAAACGCGCCGGCAACGCTCAAGCCACTGCCGGTTTTTCCCCTTCTCGGCACCCTATCTCCGATCACCTCACATCAGAGCCGAACTCTCCTTTTTCCCCTCATCTCTCGCGACGCCGGCCTTCTCCACGCCGAGTTCTGCACAGAGCCACCGCCGACTGAGCCACATCCTGGTCCACTCCTCCGCACGGGCTGCGCCCTTTGCTCCTTTGCCCTAGAACTCGAGCCGCTGCTGTCGACCGAGATTGTTTCTGCCCTAACGCCAGTTGCCACCACCTCTGTGCCTACCGACGCCGCTGCCCTAGTGCTCTCTGCCTTGATCAAATCCACGGTGAGATTTAGTTTGGTTGGAAATTCTGTGAGTTCAAGAATTTGGATTAATTGCTGTTTTGGTTTGTTCGATTTGTTCCAGCAGCAACCCATTTGTACTGGTAGCCACAGTTCTGGTGTGGATCAACAAGCACGACTACGAGTTGGGTAAGGAAAATTAGGTGTTGCTGATTTTATGATGTCCTCATCTTAATTGGACAGTGGGAAAGAATACTAATGGGATTTGCTGTGGTTTCCTTGATCCAGCAATTTATTTTGTTGCTAGCGGCGACAAGTCGATCTTCAGTTGTGCAGTTGACAGAAGCTTTAGAGTTGTGTAGATTTAAATTGGGTAAGATACTTAATTGAGTTTGTTTGGATATGTTTGATTCATTATATAGTTGGTGGTTCATGTGTAGTTTGGTTGACTTGTGGTTAAGTTAGGAATGAAATCCTAAGCTTTGGATTAGGGATAGTTAACTATGATTAACTATTTAATTAGGGTTCCTGGAGAAAAATAATTTGGTTTAGCTATTTTGCTTATAATTAAATTTAGCTAAACTATACAGTTTATTACAGGACTTTGATTCGAGACGAGTATCTCGATTGTCGGATTGGACCATTTCGATTGGAGGCGGGTACTTTTGACTTATTGTCTTTGATATGCTTAGTAATTAAATTAACAAGATGCATGAATTGTGTTTCTTACTTGTTTCGGTTAATCACTGCCCAATACATGCTACCTGTTGATTGATTGTTTGTTTACATCTTGTATGGATATGTACCTGATTCCACATGCTCATGGGTAGTGATATAACCATATTTTACCATGTCAGGACCTAGGTTTGATACCTTATATGATCAGATACCTTGATATGATTCATTCGCTTTGGTGCACATTATGATATGTCCAGAGATTGGTTTAGTATATTACCATGTTTAGTGACATGCACCATTCGCATGATTGCATGCTGAGTGATTGATTGCTCCTTTATTGTCGAGCACTTTGCCAGTTTCATCACTGTTCGGTGCTCCGTTGTGACGCTCATGGGTAGCGGGACACAGCGTGGTAGCACGTCAGTTTGACTCTTCCGGTGCTCCGTTGATCCGCTCATGGGTAGTGTGACGCAGCGTGTAGCACGTTAGAGATTCCTCCCCGTCACAGTATACCGGGAGATGAGAGCATGGCGCTCCCCCATTTATGATTTGGGGTAGGAGTACGTATGTACTCCGACAGCATCCCGTCCACTCGATCACTCATCAGGAGTAGTGTTGCTGAGTGCACGGTTGTCACAGCCCTACCCACTCGGTCCCACTGTTGATGTGAGTCGGCTGACTGGCGTCAGGGGTGACCATGACATTGGCATCATATGCATGATGCATTTATTGTTTGTGTTTGTGTTTGTTGCACTTATATGCTGCACATTGCTTGGATACCTTGATTGACATGCATACAGGTCTTCTATACCTTTCGGACTGTTTGTCCTTTTACCGGGCCCTGGTTAGTACAGATTCTCTCCTGTCTTCTTCGGTTTGCATTTATCCTTATTTTTATCAGGAGACTGTACGCATGATTAGTGCTAGGTGTTATTTCTTTACTTTGCATATCAACTGTACCTGCTGAGTGTTGGACTCACCCCGCCTCCATTGTTGTTATTTTCAGGTTGATGCTATCCGGAGGGAGTTCCAGTCGCTAGTCCCCACAGCACGTGGTGCTAGATCTCTGCAGACCTCGATGGTTTATATATCGTTTAGTTTTGTTTTGCATTTATTGATTATGTGTGGACTTGGTTTGTTTGGATACTTGGTTGTTATATGGATTTTTGTGATGATGATGGATTTTTATTCGATGTGTTTTTTTTTACTACGTGCCTGCCTGGAAGGCAGAAGAGGTGAGTTCGTCGGATTTGAGCTTTACGAGTGTAGTGGAGTAGGGTGGATTTCGAGTCAGAGTATTATTTTACTGTTTAATTATCTTAACTGCGTGGTTGTGACAGCCAGAGGCTGAATATATTATATATAACTGCGTGGTGATGTTTTATTTTGCTGTTATTATTCCAGCCGCCTGTGGCTGAGGTATATGGGTTATGTAGAAGTTTCAGATTGTCCGCCGTACAGGGGAGATGCTGCCGAAATTTCTTCGGACAAGGACTCCTCTGGGGCGTGACAGCATCAGATGATGACCTATAGATATTTTCGCTAAGGTCCTTAAGGCGAGAGCTTTTGATGGACATGTTGAAGGGTTGGGAATCAGATGTATGGCAGCAGATATGGCAGCTTAGTCTTTTAGTATAAGTGGGAGATTATTAGGGTGTATACTAAAAGCCTAGCTTTTGGTATAAACATTTATCTAGTAATAAGAATCACATTGGTCAAATGTCTATATTTATGATAAATGTAGTTGTTCAATTAATTTATATTGTAGATAACATGGTGTGTGGTGTCACACACAGAGGATCATGTTATCAGTACCTTATAAATTATAAACAGTAGCTCACGACCAAAATGGAAAGGAACAAACCATTAGAAGGTCGTAGTGTAATTAGGTATCAGTTTATCTTGACTGTATAATTACACTAGTACACTTAGAGTGTATTGAGTAGGACCATTTGAGGTCGTTTCTTTTATACTGATTTTATAAAGAAACAAAGACCTCGGTTATTATGGAAGTGTGTGCTCTTAATCCTAATATAATAACAAGCACATATATTTGATATTTATTTCTTTAATTTATCAATGGGTGAGATTTAGTTCGATGAATTAATAAGCCCGATAAGTTGGGAAATGGTATCACTTATAGTGTGTGTTGTTGATTATAGAAGGAAACTGTGTCCTAGAGATACTAGGTTGATAATGTCCTCAAGAGGAGCTCATAAGGATTGTCATGTTAAACCCTGCAGGTGGACCTAGTCCGAGATGATAAGGTTGAGTGGTACTACTCTTGGACTAAGATATTAATTAAATGAGTTGTCAGTAACTCACTTAATTAGTGGACATTCGATATTTTAAACACAGGGAGACTAACACACTCATGATAAGAAGGAGCCCAAAATGTAATTTGGGATTGGTGCGGTAGTTCAATAATAGTTCTCTAGTGGAATGAATTATTATTGATAAAATTAAGTTGTGTGTTCGGGGCGAGCACGGGATGCTTAATTTTATCGGGAGACCAAAACCAATTCCTCCTCTCGGTCCCTATCATAGCCTCTTGTATATAGAGATTTATATCCACCACATACCCACTTCTTACCCAACCAATAGGGGCCGTCCAAGCTAAGCTTGAAGCTCAAGCTTAGGGTCGGCCAAGCCTAAAGGTTGAGCCTTAAGGTGGCTGGCCACATCATATTAAAAAGGATTTTTATTAAAATTATTTCTTATGTGGATATCATAGTTTTAAAAGAGAGTTTAAAAATTAAAACTTTCCTTTTAAAGCTTTCTACAAAAGATTAAGAAAAGATTTGAAATCTTTCCTTATTTGTAGATTGAAAGGAGATTTTATTTTTAGACCATGATAATAATTTAAAAGAGAAGTTTAAAAATTAAATATTCTCTTTTATTAGTTTCTACAAAAGATTAAGAAAAGATTTGATATCTTTCCTTATTTGTAGATTGAAAAGAGATTTTAATTTTTAGAGATAACTTTCCTTTTGGAAATTATCCACATGTTTAAAAGAAGAATTTTAATTTATAAAATTTCCTTTTTATTAACCACCATGAAGGGAAAATTATTGGAGAAATTTTTTATAAATTTCTGGAGACAAATTAGGAAGTTTTAATTAATTAAAACTCTCCTTGTTTATAGCTTGATGGTGGCCGGCCATGTAAATTGAGAATAGGAAAATTGTTTAAATAAATTTTTCTTTTTCATGGCAAAAGAATTAAGGAAGTTTTTAATTAAATTTCCTTATTTGCCAAGACCAAGGATTATAAATGAGGGGGTAGAGGTGCCTTCATGTGTGATCAACTCTATTATTCTTCTCCTCTCTTTTCCTCCTTGGTGGCCGGCCCTAGCTTTTTCCTCTTCTCTTCTTCTTATGGCCGGCGGCAACCTCTCTTGGAGCTCTTGATGGTGGCCGGTTCTAGCTAGGAGAAGAAGGAGAGAAAGGTGGTTTTGTTTCTTGCATCCCTTGGAGCTTGGTGGTGGTGGCCGGTGTTAGTTAGAGCCCTAGAGCCAATCATTTGATGATTGTACGGACTCATGTATATCATATTCTTGTATATTAATAAAGGCATTTGTTTGGTTATTATACTTATTTATATTAGTGCCAAATAGACTAAGTATAATAGCGTCCTTGAGTAGAAGGTTCATACCTATATCAATCGATTAGTTGAATCGATAGTGAGATGATATAGGGAACACTACTCTAAATCATTCCTAGTCGAGTATTAGCATTCAGGGACAATGTTAATACAATAAGACTAGCATGTAGGTCAGCTCGATGACTTGATCTCACAAGTCATGGATATAGAGATATCAAGCTGACACATGGGTATGCATTAGAGAATGTATACTGAATGACCCGCCATGAGAAAGTATCATGGATCGTTATATGAGTGTCATATACTTTCTCATGTGGCTATTAGTATGACTATTAGTCCTTAGACCTGAAGTCACCATGGATCCCTACATAAGGAGTTATGTACTTTAGTTTCGTCAAACGTCACCCGTAACTGGGTGGACTATAAAGGCGATTACTGGGTATGTAACGAATTATGCAGAGGGATGTGAGTGATGTAGATGGGATCTATCCCTCCCATATGACCGGAGCGACATCGCTATTCTTGATAGAGTGAGACCACTAAGCGCATGACCATGCCCAAATAAGTCAACATTAGATGTTGAGCTCATTTGATCGAGTGAGTCTAACTTGGAGTTCAAGATTTAGATTGATTAGAGGATGACACGGTCTATGTCTCATATTGATCAATCTAGATGTCTAGGATAGAAGGACACTTGTCATTATTTTGTGAGTAGTCACAATTGGTAGTCACAAGGTGATGTCGGATCTCGACATTCTTGTAACTTGGGTAGTAATGATGTGTTGCTAGATACCGCTCATTACTTATGCTCCTAAATGGGTTTAGGACATTGCCAACGTTACAAGAACCTATAGGGTCACACACTTAGGACAATTAGGTGGAGATTAGGTTCATATGATGAACCAAGAGGATTAGATTCATTTGATGAATCAAATTGGATTAAGAGTAATCCTAATTGGGCTAACTTGAGTTCGACTCAAGTTGATTCATGTGTTAAATGAGTCTAATTTAGATTTTGACTCATTGAATCAATTTAATTTAATGAATTAGATTCATTATATTAAGTTGGCTCGAATCAAATGGTTGGATTAGATCCACCATGGTAGAGATGGAGTCAAGTTTGACTTGACTTGAGAAGGAAGACCAAAGGTCAATTTTGACTTGACCTTTTTGCCACCTCATTGGTGAGTTGGCATTAGGTGGACCAATAATGATGTTCCACATCATCATGGGTGCCACCTCATGGAAGTAACAAAGCCACTCTCTTAATGGTTTCATATTAATTGCAATTAATGCAATTAATGTGATTTTATGGTTTCATATTAATTGCAATTAATGCAATTAATGTGGATTTTGAAATGTGGCCGGCCACTTGGTTTTTGGGTGAAAAAAATTCATTTTTTCACTTGTGTGCATCTTCCTCCTTCTCCCTCTCAAGCTCTCCCTCTCCCTCTCCTCCCTTGGCCGAACCACATAGGTGCTAGCACACCTTGGTTTTTGGTCATCTCCATCTAGTGTGTCCGTGTGGATACTTCTAGAGGACCGGCGCTTGACGGTCTTGAGATCCGACATCATTTGGACGAGCGGGAACGCGAAGGGCATCGCATCAAGGGTAAACACTTTTTCCTCATAGATCTAAGTAGTAGATCAGTTTTTGAACTCGTACAAGAAATAGTTTTTCGAATTTTTTATACGAATCTTTGCACGGATCTACGGCTTTGGGTCCTTCGGGGTTTCCGCGACGCGAAAAAGCAGTTTTCGCGGCTCGAAGAACCCAACAGCTTGAGCCAAGTAGGAAAAATGATCTAGAGTTTAAGAACTGGAGCATCTCCACCTAAGTGACTAGTCACCAATGATAATTAGATTATGTTTTTATGGGAATTTTTCTTTATAGGAGTGTCAGGTGTCTCGACACTTGTAGGCTTCGGCTATCGGGAAGAATTTTCCCAAACGGCTTCGTTTCGACCCAAAATCTTTTGGGACAGCGGACTCGGGTGCCTTTAGATCGCAACGGAGCAACTCACGATGGTTAGATTGTGGGTAGGGGCTGCCCCTAACCCCGCAAGGGATTTGCTCCGCGATCGCAAAATCACTAAAACGAACCCGTCGGGAAGATTTTTCCGAAGCGGTAATGTCTCGCCCAAATCGTTTTGGGACAGCGGGTTTAAGCGCTGTTGGATCGCAAGGAACCTCGCGATGGTTAGATCGCGGGTAGGGCGCTGCCCCGGCCCCGCAAGGGGATTCTGCGCCCGAAACCGCTAAACGGGACCGCCGGGAAATTTTACTTGTAAAATTGTAAAAATTAATTTTAAAATTATAGAAAATTATGAAAATATATAATTTTGAATTATATATATTAATTTGTGATACTCATGGCCCAAAGCCCAATATGATTGGTTGTGTTGTAATTCATAATACGGCCTGCGTGCCGTGATGTGTTTTCGCGTGTTGTATTTATTTTATTATTCGCGACCTGCGCGTCGTGCCTCGTCTTTTATTCTTGTTGTAAATTAGATTTAGACTCGAATGTAACTCGAGTTTCAAATTGTAATGTATAAATTGGAGCGGTGGAGGGTCCACACAAGACGGAGTTCCGAGGCAGGCACGAGCAACACAAGGTGGTCAAAGGGAGGCGCTTGGAGAAGCTGTTGACCCTAGGTTGACCAATCGATCTTCTCATTGGCTTGAGAATATCGTAGTAGGGCCATGACTAAATCACAAATAGATTAATTAATTAATTATTATGTATTTGATGCATGTTTAATAATTAATTAATTAATTAGTGCCTTAACGATTAGATTAGATCTAAGTCGTGCACATGATGCACCCTTGCGATTAGATTAGATCTAAGTCGTGCACAAGATGCATTCTTCTCGATTAGATTAGATCTAGATCGAGCCAACTCTAAAATGCCTAATCGTGCCGTGATACCTATCACTACCTCGATCACATGTATTGTTGAATCTGCCAAAGCAGAGCAATACATATTATCTTGGTAGGGTACGGAGGGACAATCTTGGTCCCGTCTATCAACGCATGGGTGAATAAAAACTCAATTAGATTGAGTATTCATAGTTACTCGGTTGGATCGAGTCAACTATAGGCATTCTTCCAATAGTTGGAAAGATCGGTCAAAATCACATCGATATTAACTCTAGCCAAAGCTAACTCGAGTTTTAATATAAATGCGGATATTGATTCTATAAACAAGAGTTGCATAGAGATGTAATTGGTAATCGTTACCTACCGATCATACTAAGCCTTGGGCGTATTAGTCAAAGCTAACTCAAGGGTTAATATGATGTGGATCTTGTCCCACAAGAATTATAGAATTCAGTGGGAGCATCATTTAATTAAAAGGCCTAATTAAATGCTTTTTAAAAGAATATGATATTTATTTCTGTAAATTTTTCTGTTGTAGATAACCATGACGTCAAATACGAACATTTTCTCTCTGCGATCTGCCCTTAAGAAGGACAAGCTCAACGGAGCAAATTTCGTGTACAGGAACACGAGAATAGTTCTCACCCAAGAACATAAACAGTTCTGGAGCAGCCCATTCCGAGGCTCCTCCTGCCACGCGAGCAGACCGAGAAGCTTACAAGAAGCATCAAGATGACGATTAGATGTGTCTTGTCTTATGCTCGCAACCATGAACTCGAGCTTGTAAGCAACATGAGTTGATGAGCGCTACGATATGGTTGAACATCTTTGTCACCTATATCAAGGACAAGCAAGGCAATGGAAGAGGAACCAAAGAATACCGAAGATCTTAAGAAGAAGAGAAATAAGATTTCTACTTCGTATAAATGTTATAGAAGTCAACCTCTCTATTTCTTCATCGTGGGTATTAGATGATGTCTTACATTTGTACTAATGTACAAGCTACGCGAGGAATAGCAGGCATTGACGAAGGGTGAGATAGACCTACGAGTAGGCAATGGAGCACGGGTTGCTGTCATTGCTGTAGGAACTTATCTCTGCCCTCTCGGCTTGTACTAGATTTAGATGATTGTTGTTATGTGCTCGCTTTACTAAGAACATAGTTTCTTGTTTAGACAAGAAAGGATACTCTTTTATAATAAAAGACAAATGTTGTTCTGTTTATTTGAAAAATATGTTCTATTGTAGTGCACCACTAATAAACGGACTCTATATTCTAGACCTTGAGAGCCCTATCTATAACATTAGTACCAAGAGATTCAAGTCAAATGACATGAACCAAACATACCTCTGGCACTATCGCTTAGGTCATATAAATGACAAGCGCTTATCCCAGCTCCATAAGGATGGTTTGCTGGACTCATTTGATTTAGAATCATATGAGATATGCGAGTCATGCCTACGAGGCAAGATGACCAAGACCCCCTTTAGTGGGCATAGCGAGAGAGCAACTGATTTGTTAGGACTCATACATAGTGATGTATGTGGCCCTTTCAATGTTGCTGCTAGAGGCGGTTATAGATACTTCATCACATTTACTGATGATACGGTTATGTGTACTTGATGATAAGTCTGAATCCTTTGAAAAGTTCAAAGAATTCAAGAATGAAGTACGAACCAACTTGGCAAGAGTATTAAGGTACTTGATCAGATCGAGGTGGTGAATACTTAAGCCATGAGTTTCGTGACTACTTAAGTGTGGATTTTATCTCAACTCACTCCTCCCGGAACACCACAAGGGAATGGTGTATCCGAAAGGAGGAATCGTACCTTATTAGATATGGTATGATCTATGATGAGTCACACGATCTTCCGACATATCTATGGGGCTTTAGACACGGCAACTTTCATACTCAACCGAGTTCCATCAAAGGCCGTGATAAAGACACCATATAGGATATGGATGGAGATGCCCAGTGTCTTTCATGAGGATTTGGGGTTGTGAGGCTTACGTTAGACGCCAAGTCTCAGACAAGTTAGGACCCAAATCCGACAAGTGCTATTTTATCTGATATCCCAAGGAAACTAAGGGATATTACTTCTACATTCCCAGTCAGCACAAGGTAGTTGTGGCAAAGACTGGGGTCTTTCTAGAAAGGGATTTTGTTTCTAGAAAGACTAGTGGGAGCACGTTCGATCTTGAAGAAGTTCAAGATGCAAACAATAACACTGATGCCTCGATGGAAATTGAACTGGAACCACAAAGTGTTGTGGATGATGTTGTTCCACAAGGAGTTGAGGAACAACAACCAGTTCAAGTAGACATACCTCTTCGCAGGTCTGATAGGGTACGTCGTCAGCCTGAGAGATACTCATTTCTCTTGTCTGACCATGATGACATTATGCTCATAGAGGATGAGCCTACCACCTATCAAGAAGTTGTGATGAGACCAGATTCTTAGAAATGGCTAAAAGCCATGAGATCCGAGTTAGAATCCATGTACACCAACCAAGTATGGACTTTGGTTGATCCACCTGAAGGGGTAAAACCCATTGGGTGCAAGTGGGTCTTTAAGAGAAAGACTGACATGGATGGACTTATCTATAAGGGTCGCTTGGTAGCTAAAGGTTTCAAGCAGATTCATGGTATTGACTATGATGAAACCTTTTCTCCAGTGGCGATGTTTAAGTCCATTCGGATATGCTTGCTATTGCAGCCTACCATGACTATGAGATATGGTAGATGGATGTCAAAACCGCGTTTCTGAATGGAAACCTACTCGAGGATGTGTACATGACACAACCTGAGGGTTTTGTAGATCCACAGCATACTAGTAGAGTATGCAAGCTGCATAGGTCCATTTATGGACTAAAGCAAGCTTCTCGGAGCTGGAATCTTCGATTCGATGATGCGATCAAACAGTTTGGTTTCATCAAGAATGAAGATGAGCCTTGTGTCTACAAGAAGGTTGTAGGGGACATAGTTGTCTTCCTCATACTGTATGTGGATGACATACTACTCATTGGGAAGGACATCCCTATGCTTCAGTCTGTCAAGACATGGCTAGGGAGTTGCTTCTCAATGAAGGACTTAGGTGAGACATCTCGTATTCTTGGGATACAGATCTATAGAGATAGATCTAAGAGATTGCTTGGCCAAGTCGAGTACATATATTGACAAGGTACTCCTTCGGTTTGCCATGCAGAGAAGGGATTTCGCCGATGTCACATGGCGTGAGTCTTCAAGACTCAAGGTCCCTCTTCTAGAGAGAGAGAGACCGCATGGATCAGATCCCTTATGCCTCCCATAGGATCGATCATGTACGCCATGCCGTACTCGACCGATGTCTCGTATGCTTTGAGCATGACGAGCAGATACCACAGATCCAAGTCATCGATAGCGGTCAAGAATATTCTTAAGTACTTACGGACTAAAGAATATTTCTTGATATATGGAGGCAATGATGAGCTAATCGTAAGGGTTACTGATGCGACTTTCGCACCGATCGTGATGATTACCGATCGCATGTGGTTCATATTTTGCATTAATGGTGGTGTCATCGGAAGAGTTCAAGGGATACGAGTCGATTCTACAGTATATTGCCGCATCGTGAGGCAAGGAGGTCGTTGGATCCGCAAGTTCATCATGAACTTGGGGTGGTTCCTAGTATCGCGGACCACTGAGCTCTATTGTGACAACAATGGAGCTATAGCACAGGCGAAGGAACCTCGCTCACACCAGCGGACCAAGCACATACTACGGCGCTTCGAGAGATTATCGATAGAGGAGATGTAAAGATTTGCAGAGTACCTACAGAGGCTAACATCGCAGATCCCTTGACCAAGGCTTTGGCACAAAGGAAGCATGATGGTCACACTAGGTCTTTAGGCCTTAGAGCCTATACTGATTGGCACTAGTGCTAGTGGGAGATTGTTAGTTAGAGCCCTAGAGCCAATCATTTGATGATTGTACGGACTCATGTATATCATATTCTTGTATATTAATAAAGGCATTTGTTTGGTTATTATACTTATTTATATTAGTGCCAAATAGACTAAGTATAATAGCGTCCTTGAGTAGAAGGTTCATACCTATATCAATCGATTAGTTGAATCGATAGTGAGATGATATAGGGAACACTACTCTAAATCATTCCTAGTCGAGTATTAGCATTCAGGGACAATGTTAATACAATAAGACTAGCATGTAGGTTAGCTCGATGACTTGATTTCACAAGTCATGGATATAGAGATATCAAGCTGACACATGGGTATGCATTAGAGAATGTATACTGAATGACCCGCCATGAGAAAGTATCATGGATCGTTATATGAGTGTCATATACTTTCTCATGTGGCTATTAGTATGACTATTAGTCCTTAGACCTGAAGTCACCATGGATCCCTACATAAGGAGTTATGTACTTTAGTTTCGTCAAACGTCACCCGTAACTGGGTGGACTATAAAGGCGATTACTGGGTATGTAACGAATTATGCAGAGGGATGTGAGTGATGTAGATGGGATCTATCCCTCCCATATGACGGGAGCGACATCGCTATTCTTGATAGAGTGAGACCACTAAGCGCATGGTTATGCCCAAATGAGTCAACATTAGATGTTGAGCTCATTTGATCGAGTGAGTCTAACTTGGAGTTCAAGATTTAGATTGATTAGAGGATGACACGGTCTATGTCTCATATTGATCAATCTAGATGTCTAGGATAGAAGGACACTTGTCATTATTTTGTGAGTAGTCACAATTGGTAGTCACAAGGTGATGTCGGATCTCGACATTCTTGTAACTTGGGTAGTAATGATGTGTTGCTAGATACCGCTCATTACTTATGCTCCTAAATGGGTTTAGAGCATTGCCAACGTTACAAGAACCTATAGGGTCACACACTTAGGACAATTAGGTGGAGATTAGGTTCATATGATGAACCAAGAGGATTAGATTCATTTGATGAATCAAATTGGATTAAGAGTAATCCTAATTGGGCTAACTTGAGTTCGACTCAAGTTGATTCATGTGTTAAATGAGTCTAATTTAGATTTTGACTCATTGAATCAATTTAATTTAATGAATTAGATTCATTATATTAAGTTGGCTCGAATCAAATGGTTGGATTAGATCCACCATGGTAGAGATGGAGTCAAGTTTGACTTG